>NC_138192.1:135324149-135708762 GCF_964194105.1 Spermophilus citellus | reverse complement strand
CTCAGAGAAAGGCGGGGGCTGGCTCCCTGTGAGACTCCCAGGGCTCACAGCATCCGGCTCCACAGCCCTGCAGCGCCCTGCAGCGCCCCGCAGCGCCGAGCTGTCTGAGCCCGGAGCCCGCTGCCCAGCCTTGGTGAGACCACAGACCAACCAAGCCATGGGTGTTGCCGTGGCAGCAGGACGCCGAGGGCTGGGTTTCCCTGGAAACAGGAGCCGGACTCGTTGTTGTCGTGGGGATCAGGGAAGCTGTTGGTGGAAGTGTTTCCTGGAGACCTGGCGTGAAGCTCTCCTCCTAAGCAACACACCAGGAGGGCTGGCCTCTGCCCAGACCTCCCGGTCACTCCAGGAGGAGGCTGTGCAGGCCACCCTCCCAAGGGCAGCTAGCTCCCAGACCACGTCCCGTCATCTGGACTCACCCTGCAGCTGTGAGGACGTGTGGAAGGCCGCTGACCCGCAGTGCCGGGGGCCATCTCCGTGGTGGGCTGAGGCCTGAGGAGGGGAAGCCGCCCACGCAGCAGGGCAGGCCTTGTCTTCCCAGCCCTGTGCCTGGACGAGCCCCTGCAGAGTCCCCCCCCACCCCCTGAGCCCTTCCAGGGTGACCTGTCCCCTGCACAACACCTGACCCTGGTGGGGGAGGTCGTTTTCCTCTCTGCTCACCCACGTCGTGAGGGGCTGCCAGGGAGTGGGCCCCGGCCGGGGTGCGGCAGAAGGTCTGTGGGGGATGCGTCTGATGCCAGGGCAGGGCAGCGCCTCGGGGGAGCACAGGAGGAAGGTGTGGCCCTGCTGCCCCCTGCGGGATTGGGCCTGGCCGTGCGGGCGGTGGGCCGGCATCCCACCTGCATTCACTCCCGTCAGGGGCTCCTCCCACCAAGCTGGGGCCTCCCTGAGCCAGGCTGCTGCTGGCAGGAGCCCTCCTGGGAGTGGGCAGCCCCTGGAAGCAGGCCCTGCATCAACAGTGGCCATACCTTTTGAGAGAGCGGCCAGCCTGTGAGGGGACTCTGGGACGGGGCATCCCTGTCTAGAGATCTGAGTTCTTGGAGCCAACCCATCAGAGTGGGAGAGGGCCTGCAGGCCAGGCCAGGCGGGACCAGGTGGTGACGGCTGGCACTGAGTGGGTCAGGATCTGCCGAGGAGGGCCTGCCATGGCCAGGCCACTTCCTTAGACCCCAAATTTAGGCAGAACACAGGGAATGCCTGGGTTCCTCCTGGTGTCCCCAGAGCTCCTGCCACCTCACCCTGAAAGGCCACAGTGCTCCGTGAAGGGCAGGTGGGGCCTCTGGCCAGATACACCCCACTAGGCCTCGGGGCCAAGGTTCCTTGGACCGTCTCTGGGAGTCCTGGCTGGTCCCCCTAGCCCCAGTGCCTCTGGGCCAGCAGTGCTCCAGGTTCAGACACTAGCAGACCCACACATGGCTGGGCACCTCCCTGGGCAGCTTGCCCTGGCACCCAAGGGTGCCTCTAGCACTCCTGAAGTCCTGGGGGCCCTGTGGACATGGGGGTCAGGCCCTCTGTGGGGGAGTAGAATAGAGGACTCTGGTTGCCGGTGTGGTACTGGGTGACCCACAAGTGGTCAGTGAACTGCAGCTGCTCAAAGTGGAGTGGCCTGTGAATCTGTCGTCCTCAGTCCCTGTGCTGCATGGAAAGTCACCGTGTGTGCCGACCGCACACCTCGCTCGGGACCTCCCCTCCTGCCTGCGGCTGACCACCCGCAGGCTGCCCGAGGGGCTCTGCTCAGAGAAAGACCCTCCACAGACAGGCTTACCCACGGTTCTGATAGTGCTGGGACTCTGTGGGGACACAGGGACACAGTGGCTTGTGTTGGGCATGTGAAGATGACTGGGGCTGGCCCAGACATGCTGATGGCCAGGGAGGTCAGCCCTGGCTGTGCTGAGCTGGTGCCCACACCTGGATCCAGAACAGGGCTATGTGTGGTCCAACTCTGGCCCAGCACCTGCAGGGGACACATTTGGACAGAGCCCTCAGAGGCCATGACCAGGTCAGCTGAGCTTGGCGGCCTTTGGGAGTCACTCCTCATGAACAATTGCTGGCGCCCCACGGTGAGCAGGCGGCTCAGAAGTCCAGGCAACTCCCCAGGGCACAGAGTGACTAGGCCAGCAGAGCCGGCGACAGGAAGCTAGTCAGATTCCAGAGTGATTATGGCTGGACGGGCAGTCCTGGAGGCTGTGCGGCTGAGAGACAGGCCGCTGCACTCCCTTGGGCCTCCTCCCTCTTCCCAAGAGTTGCCCCCAAGGTGAACCGTGCTCAGAAGACACGTCAGCCTCTTGGTCCCTGCACACAGCAGGCTAGGTGGCACGGCCTCATTCCCAGCTGTTGACTGAGGAGGAGAGGCCGTTGGAGGGCCAGGGTGGGGCTCGTGCCTCCACGTGAGAAGCACAGGGCATCTCACGGGACTCCCAAGGTCACTTCCCTCTGCAAAGGCTTGCGGTCAGGAGTGGTGTATGATGGTGTCCGATGTGCAGAGGACAGGCCCGCTGGGCACGGGTGCTGTGTTTGGGGGTCTGGCCTGGCGCAGGTCCCGAGAGGTTTCCTGGGTGGAAGAGAGGCCCTTCCCACCCCACACTGACCCGTCGGAAGGGCAAATGCTGCCATTGTGGGCCCTGGGGACAGTCCTGGGGCAGGACTTCTGAGAAGGCTCAGGCTCCTGCCTGCCCCGCCGCCCGGTATCTGTTCTCAGGAGAAGCGCAGACTGAAGACCACCGTGAAGAAAGGGGCAGAGGGCTGCCTGGGGCAGAAGGTTGTGCCACCAGTCATTAAAACCCTACCCCAGGACTTAATTGTGAGAGCTAAAGCTATGCAACTCCTGAAGGATAACAGAGGGAAGAGTCTCACCACCCTGGGTTTGCCACAGTGTTTTAGATATGATACTAAAAGTGCAGACAGTGGAAGAAAAAATAGATAGATTGAGCTTTATTGAAATTATAAGTTTTGATACCTCCAAGGATAGTATCCAGAAAGTGAAAAGACAGAACACTGTGTGAGAAAATATTTTCAAATAATTTATCTGTTCTAGGTAGGATTAAGATCCAGAATATATAAAGAATTCCTACAACTCAAAAACAATAAAACCACCCAGTTAAATGGGCAAAGACAGTGCTACACATATCTCTAAAGAAAATGCACAAAAAGCCAGTAGGACCATGAAAATATCTTGACATCAGTAGTCACTCAGGAAATACAGACCACCACACTGTGGCGAGAGGTGCAGCAGCCCAGAGAGCTCACACACCAGCTCCAAGACCACCAGGTGGGTTCCCCAGGCAAGTGGGGTGTGGGGGGTGCAGGGTCGGCACCTCCGACACCCGGCTCACTCTGTGGACCCTGTTCGGCTGCAGTGTTCCCTCCCCACCAGGCACACTGGAAATTCCTGAGCTACAGGACGCTGCTGTCCCTGCGCTGCACTGAGGTGGAGTCAACACCAACCTGTGTGTCCTGGGCCCTCAAGGCCCCGATGGACCCTGTCGGCTCGGCCTGCGATGCTGACCCCCATCTCACCATCCCTGACCCCGCTGCCCGCCCTGGGGTCTGCAGGTGGTGGGCTTGGGTCCTGCTGCAGGCCTCTGAAGAACCTTGGTGGCCAAAGGCTTCCCGGCCAGTGAGGGCAGGTGCCGCGTCCCTGGCCAGCCCTTGTCCTCTCCCTGCCGATGCCCCGGTGTGTCCCTGCCAGGCCAGGCAGAGCCCGGGTCCAGCTTTCCAGGCCTTCACGATCGGTCATCTCCCAGTGTTGTGCACTCTGAGCATAGGCAAGTGCCCAGCTGCAGGACGCACCCAGGAGGCCAGCTAGCCCCAATCAGAGGGCCTGGCCCTCACGGCTCTGATGTGAGCTGAGGTCTCGGGAGGACAGAGTCCACCAGGACACTGGAGAGGAGCTGGTGTGTGAGCTCCCTGGGTTGCAGTGCCCGATGGCCACAGCTCACCTGCGGCAGGGGATGAGCTAGGCCCTGCTCTTGATAGGTCTCAGAGCCCTGGGTGATTTGGATGGACTGGGGCAGCCGGGAGGCGGCCCTGAGCCTGTCTAGAGGGCTGGAGACGTCGGTGAAACCCAGACGTGTAAGTTCAGAATCTGACATGAGCTGCCCTGGCCTGCAGCCGAGGCTGAGGGTCAGGACAGGGTCACCCAGGCCTGCTGGACCCCAGTGCCCTGCAGGAGGGCCCAGGCCAGAGTCCTGTGGAATCATGGACCGTGGGCACAGCAGTCGCAGTGTTTGGGGGTCCTAGAGCCTGAGCAGCCACCTGGGGGTGGGGTAGATGTGCTCTGGGCAGCCTCAGTGGACAGGAGGGGCCAGGCTGGAGGAAGGAGGGACCTTTCTTGCTGATGGAGGTGTGGAAGCGGGCACCTGCTCATGGGGCTGCAGCCCTCAGAGGGGTTCCAAATGCCAGGAAGGGAGTGGCTGTCCCTGTCCCCAGCCGTCCTCTGGTCTGACCTGGGGCCACTGCAGGGGGTAGTGTCCCGAGTGCTTGTGTGGGGCTGTCTCCATGTCACTGTTGCAGATGTCCCAGCTGCTGAGCAGCCTTTGCACACGGCCAGCTGGGGACCAAGGGTGGCGGGGGTGGCCCTTCCGGCTGGTCCAAACTTGCCCAGCTCTGTGCAGGGAGGAGGCGGGCAGGTGCCGAGCAGGTGTGGGGGTGGAGGGAGGCTCTCCAGGCAGAGGCGGGGCTCCGAGCAGGCTGCGTCCCCCAGCACCAGGCAGCTCGGCTCCCAGTCCAGGTGGGTGCTGGTCCCCCGAGGAAGGCTGGGCTGGTGGCCGATGGCAGAGGGGGACGCAGAGTCACACCTGGGCGGCTGAGTTTGAGCAGGGCACAGGTGTTAGGGGACCGTGTAGAGACACTGCCCGGGTGGGCTGAGGCCCTGTTCATCTGGATCCTGATGATGCCTATGTCCCTTCCAGCCTGGCAGAGAGGTCGGGCCAGGGAAGGCCTGATGTGTGTACGGGGCCACCTGGCGCTGGACGGGGAAACAGACCTCAGTAACGCAGCCCCCTCCCGGGGACACTCAGCCTGACCGTGACGTGATGGGCTGCTCTGGCCTGAGATTGGGGGTTAGTCTGGAGGGAGGGGCGGGGAGGAGAGTAGTGAGAGGCCCAGCCTCCCTCCCTGGGCGGCCCGGTGACATTCCTGGGAGCTGGGGACTGACTCACTTCAAAGCCTTGGCTTCTGCTCAGCTATTTCACCCTCCGCTCTGCCTGTCACCGTGCTCCTGCTGAGCTGAGCCCCACCTGCAGAACTTCTCCTCACCTGACAGCGGCTATCTCCTCCCAGCCATCTACACCGGCCTGCAGACAGGTCCCCAGGGGCCACCCTCACCTGCTGCTGCTGCAGAGACAGCTGTCCCCAGCCATGGCCGCGCAGCTGTCCCTGTGGCACCACTACCTGCATGCCATCCGCTCACGGGAAGCTCCCCGCGCCCAGGACTACCAGCGTGCGGAGAACGCGCTGCTCGCGGTGCTGGAGCGGGTGCATGCCCTGGACCCCCGCTTCCTGGTGGACTACTCCCGAGACCTGCAGGCCTTCCAGTTCTCCCTGCGCTCCTCGGAGGACCCGGTGGACATGGAGGTGCCCCTGCAAGTGAACACCGAGGCCCTCTTGATTGAGGAGCTGGGGGCCCCGGAGCCGGGGGACGGCCCTGCCCTCTGCCGCCTGGGCGTCCCCAGGGAAGCAGTGGGCCTGGCGCAGTGGAGGACGGAGGACGTCTTCAGCACTTCTGAGGACGAGGGCCAGGCAGAGTGCTGTGGCCACATCGTGCCTGGCAAGGTCCTGCGTGTCCTCAAGGACCTGCTGGTGGCTGCCATTGTGCACTGCAGGCACCACAGCCTCGTCCCGCCAGGTACGGCAGCCCCCGCGTGTTGTGAGCATGGGCGTGCACATGGTGTGCTCTTGAGGTGTGCCTGCCCACCGTGTGCACAGTGGGTGCACATGTGTGTGGTCCTACGTCCAGGTGCACAAGGTGGCCACCATCCCTCAGGGATCGCAGGCACACACACACGCACGTGTGGTCCCCATGATTGTCACCACTCGGTGGCCCTTCTGGCCCTGAGCCCCTCTGCACAAGCCTCTGCCTTCCACGTGACCCAGGTTCCGTGGCAGTGCCTGTGAATGCCTGGAACCTCATACCCAGCAGGCCACCAGGGTCCCAGCGTTCTGGGCTGTGGCTGTGGCCCATGGCGATGAGGACCGTCCGCTCTCCAGCCTCTGCTCACAGGCTGTGTGTGTGTGCTGTGGGTGTGCAGGATATGAAGTGTGTGCACATCTGTGTACGTGCTTGTGCACACGTGAAACACGTGGGTGCACATGGGCACACATGTGCCTAGGTCTGTTTCCACTCAGGGCCGAGTGGCTAACTCATGTCTTGGGACACAGCAGGCTGGAGGCTGGTGCTCTCAAAGGCACAAGTGGCCTGGCCTCAGGCCCCACTGGCGGGCTCTGCTGTGGGCGGGGAGCAGGGCTCCCGCAGGCCTGGGCAGTGGGTTTCCATCAGCCGGGGGTGGGGGGAGGACAGTGGCCCCTGAGGGACGGGGCCCGTCATCCTGGGTCAGAGCCAGGACATCAGGCTGTCCTGGCAGGGCACTGGGGACTGAGACAGAATGTCCTGCTTTTGGGGGGGAGGGACAGTAGTGGCTGCCACCTCCCATGGATTTGCTGTCCAGTTACCTCCCTGGTCTTCTGTCCTCACACACACTGTGAGGTCAGTGAATGGGGTGGTCAACCCACCTCACAGGGCCCATCCAGGCTGCCCAGCCCGTGGAGACCTGGTCTGGCCACACATCTGGGTCCTCGGCCACTGGGCTACCAGGAACCCCCTTCCTCTGGGCTTCCTGCAGGTCCTAGGGAGGCCGTCCAGCACAGCCAGGCTGCAAGCTGGACCGCAGGACCAACAAGCATCAAGAGGGAAGTCTCCAGGGGCAGCTGTACCCCAGACTGCCCAGTGGGTGTTCCGAGGCAAGGGACTGACCTCTGGGGTGACCAGAGTCTATGATAAGGTGTCTGGCCGGCTGCTGCCCCTCTGCCCCCCAGAGCCGTCTCTGACTACAGGCAGAAGTAGTAAGGTGGGGCTCTTTCCATCTTCCGTCCACACGGTGTTCCCAGCTGGTCAGGTCACCTGCAAGCCCAGTGCCCCCTGGGGGACAGCTCCCTGTGGGGTGAACGGGAGGCTCTGGGGCCATACCAGGGTGATCTAGCTTCGGGGCCCCTCCTCACACGCGGGTCACCCCTGCCGAGAGTACAGCCCTCCCTGTGGAGTCTGCTGCTGGGCGGGGTGCAGGGGACAGCCAGGCATTGCTTCCTGTACCTTCCTTAAAAGGAAGGCGCACGGGCAGGTGGCAGAGTTCAGCCACCCCCACCCTGGAACCGGTGGGACCAGCCAGGGCTGTGTGGCCCATGAAGTGCAGGTGTGGCTGGCTGCCCTCCAAGCTGCCATTTCACAGGCACAATGTGTGACTAAGGCATGACAAGAAGGCAGAGCTGCCCAAGGTGGCCCACATGGGACGGAGTGGCCCAGCAAATGCTCAGGGGCAGCGTGCAGGAAGGTGCTGAGGGTCCACAGGGGGAGGCCAGGCTCCTTCCTAGGGTGGGGTGGGACAGCTGCCCACTCACGCAGGCCTTTCTCCAAGGATCTCGTCCGGGGATTCCCTGTGGCACTAGCCTGGCTCCCAGCAGGTCTGTCATCCTGGCCCCTGACCCAGGCCCTCTTGCTGGACAGTGCTGCGGAGGGGAAGGCAGACTGCCCAGCCCGGCCTGTGCTGGTCAGAGCCAGTGGTGCCCGTGCCCTCCGTGCCCTGGGACGCGCTCCCTCACTTTCTCCGGCTTGGCTTGGCTTTGGCGGGAGAAGGAGCAACTCAGGCCTTGGTGTCCCTTCCTCACTGTCTCCAGCAAAGGACTGGACTGTCACGTCCATCTGTCCTCCCTGGCCACAGGCTACATAGAAGGACAAACTGACCCCCAGGCACTGCTGGTGGCCTGGCAGCTGGGGCTGACCTCTGCAGAATTTTCAGGCTCAGAGTGGTGCAAAGTCCAGGAGGAGTGCAGGGCCCAAGAGTGCCCACAGCTTTTCCTGAAGACTGCTGGGGCCCTGGGTCTGTCTGGTAGCACCAACAAGTCCTCAGAGGGGGGTGTCATGGCCACTAGCAAAGGGCTGCGGGCTCTGAGCTGCCCAGGGCCTGCACGGGGCCAGGGGGCTCAAGGGAGGTCCTGCAGCACTGCAGTGCAGAGCCCAGCTTCCAGCCTGCAGGGTGGGGGCCGTGCCGGGTCCACCCCTGCTCCTGGGACTGAGTGTGCTCTGAGGTGGGCCCTGGTCACAGGCACGGGGCACAGCCCACAGGTCTGGGAGGGTGGTTGGCAGGCTTGGGCCACCAGCTGAGGGAGGTGCCCGGCAAGGCAGAGCCTGCAGTGGAGCTGCGGCACCACCGGCCCGAGAGTCACCAGGCCAGCTGTGGCTGCACTGTGGTCTCGCGGTGCAGGTGCGGCTAGCTTCATACTCGGCCGTGGTTCCTGCATGGACAGAGGCGTCCAGGGTGGAGTGTCCCAGCTGGAGGCGGGGCCAGGCCCAGGAGAGGGCAGCTGGCCCACAGCGGGTTGTTGCAGGTTCGCTGAACGCGGCCAGTCTGAGTGAGGAGCAGCTGCACCTGTCTCTGCTGGTGTCCAGCAGCTGGAGGAAGATCCGCTTTAACCTCGTGCCTGTGGTGAGGAGGAAGCAAGGTGCGCCCACCCTGGAGAGGGTCCGGTTGATGCCCGGATTCCCTGAGGGCACCTTGAGAAGGATCCTGGGCCACGGGGTGGACCTGGTGCCCGCCAGCCCCCAGCACTGGAGGTGGGTGCCCTTGCTGGGTCTCTGGGTCTTGGAGAGCAGGCAGGAGGGGTCTGCACCCTGGGGCCTCCCTCACCTGGGCAGGAGCGTCTGTGGGCCCTGCCTCACCCTGCGTGACCCTGCCAGGGGTTTTCGGCTTCACACTGAGGCTCCTGGGCGTTGGGGACCCTCAGGACCCAGGGAGGCTCTCCCAGAGCAGGAGGCCCATGGCCACATGAGGAGGTGCAGCTGTGTCCCCTCCCAGGTGGGGGGTGGCCAGCAGAGTCTGGCTGTGGTGAGAGCTGTGTGTAGGAGGCTGTGTGGGATGGGCCCTCCATGAGAGGGAGCGTCCCGGCTGCTGCGGGTCCCCATGTCCCAGGCCAGCAGGGTCCTGTCACCCTGGCAGTGGGCCTTGCTGGCACCTTCCCTCTGGGCTGCGTTCCAGGTGGCTCCCGCCCCAGGTGTTTAGCTCTAGGTGCCCCTGCCCCACCGGCCCAACCTCCACCAGCCCCTCCTGGGGTCCTCCCGTCTCTGTCCCCAGGAGCCTGTGATCCTGGTGAGGCCCCTGCCTTTGAGTCGTGTCTGTGAGAGGGCAAGGGGGCAGAGGCCCCCTAACAGAGGGCCAGAAACCAAGTTCCATCCCCTCTGACTGGCCCCCGCCTGCAGGAGACGTGATTTGGCCAGGGTGACGGCTCGCATGACCGCGGGGGACATGTCTTACAGCCATCGCAAGTGACAGTCGCAGAGCTGCTTGCGCTCCCCTGGGCGGTTCGGCAGGGCTCCTGTGGGCACCCCACTCTGCCCCTCGTGCAGAGCAGGGCTGTGGCCAGGATTCCTGAGTGACCCCTCGCCCCAGGGAGGTGGAGCCTGGGCTAAACAGAGTCATCTTCTGTGAATACGGGAGAAAGGCCGTCCGGGTCCTAGTCCCCAGAGCCTCTGCTGCGGCAGGGACCCCTGAGGATGGAGACTCCAGAGTGGAGGTTCGGCCCCTCGGTCGGGTCGGCGAGCACACAGTGAGAGCCCTGGGCTAGGATACCCTGTACCGTGAACACTGAGGTGGGGGTCCTGGCCCACTGCTGTCCGCTGCCTGCCTGTGCAGGTGGGCTCAGGCTTCCTGAGTGGACCCCCGGGGGTGCTGGCCTGCCCCTAGGCCAGGGGTCCACTGTCACCCCTGCCCAGGGAGCAGGAGCTGCTGCCCTATCTAGGCAGGTCTGAGACACTGTCCTGTCCCTCAAGAGGCCAGGAGGCTGGCCCACAGGCACCCACGTCACTCCTCACCCTGGCAGGGGAGTGCATGAAGATGGGTGTCCACCATAAATGGCCCCTGGGTCAGTTCCTAAGAAAAGTGAGGGGCCAGCTAGGTCCCCATAGAACAGGCTGAAGCCCAGCTTGGCCACCGGCCGACTTAGGACTCTCCAGTGTGGGCAGCCACAGAAGCCGGGCCGCTTCTTTCTGGTGATAAACTGAGAATCTGGAGCCGAGAGCAGCCCCGGCCTGATGGGGTGGTCTGGGCTTCCAGGGCCTCCACTGGCTACCCCCTCACCCAGCTGCTGAGTGTGCTGGGCTCCCTCCAGGGCCACCGCCTGGACAGCCTCTGCATCCTGGACCGGGTGAACCACGAGAGCTGGAGGGACGGTGGCCAGAGCCCTGGCCTGACCTTTGACCACCTGAAGGTAGGCGAGCCTGAGTCTTGACCAGGGAGCCAGGGGCAGGGCACCAGGTATCCCTTGTGCCAGCTCCCACTGGTGGGCAGCCTGGGGTGGGCTCCGTGTCTGGAGGACTCCGGTTCTGGGGGCGAGGCCTGGCTCGAGGTGGGCATGAGGGGTGAGGCTGCAGCCTGCTGTCTCCCGTGAGGCCAGCTGTGCCATTCCTGGGCTGTGGGGTCTTGGGGTCTCTGCCAGGGCAGCCCCCCCCCCAGGAGTGTGCTGCAGGGATGAGGGACTCAGGTGTTCAGGGAGAGGTCTTGACCTGTCCTCAGACCATGGCTCTGTCAAGGGTCTCCCGTGTGACCTCAGGCCACTCTGCCCTCTCAGGCCTCTGCCTAAGGTTGGGGGGGGACAGCGACTGTTGATTCCCAGACTGAGCTGAGCGGTCATGGGGCTGGTGGAAGGAGAGGGGCCTGAGGGCACAGCAATTCAGCTGAGCGACAGGCAGGGCCCAGGCAGGAGGGACACTGCTCCATGCTGCACAGGGGTCCCTCCGGGTTGGGCTGGGGGGCATGCGCGGGGACTCGGGGAGGGACCTTAGGGGAGCCCAGTGGGAAGAGGAGTCCAGGAGGGGCCCAGGGGGTAGAGGAGCAGAGAGTGGGTGGGGTTTCAGGAGCCCTCGGAGCAGCAGGTGGTGGCTGTGTGACAGATGGCGCTGCTGTGGGCCTCCGTGCTCTTCCCGACGCCCGAGGACTGGGCGGAGCTGCAGGGGGCCGTGTACCGGGTCCTGGTGGTGCTGCTCTGCTGCCTGGCCACGAGGAACCTGCCACACCCGCTGTGCCCCGGGCACAACCTGCTGCGTGGCTGCGGCCTGGACCTCAGCGCCGTCTACCAGCGTGTGGAGCGCTTCGCCAGCCAGCCAGAGATGTCCCTGCGCATCCATGTCACCCACCTGGGCCGCATCCCCCCGCCGCGCATCGACAACGGGGTCAAGGCGCTCCTACAGCTGCCTGCCAGTGACCCTGCCTACTGGACCACTGCCTACTTTGACGTCCTGCTGGACAAGGTGGGCACAGCTGGCTGACCCTCAGCCCGCCCAGAGTCGCGTGAGGGTGGGGACAGAGCCTGGCCCAGCACCCTGGCTACACCCCCAGGTCAGGAGCCAAGGGTGACTGGGTGAGGTCAGGCCTTGGGCAGAGGTGGAGGCCTATGTGAGTGCTGGGGGTCCGTGTCCATGGAGCGCCCCCTCAGCAGTGCCTGAGCCCAGGCCCCTCCCTGAGAAGCAGGGCAGCATTTCTGAGACTGCCCCATTGCCCACGGGTAGCCACTGCGCAGAGGCCCTGCCTGTTCTCCTGAGTGTGGCCTTCCCTGTTGGGGGCCGGACTTCACCAGCTGCCCTGCACCCACAGAGCCCAGTCCCACCCCCTGCCAAGGCCAGCCCTTCACATCACCCCAAGAGAAATATCACCCTCTTCCAGGACACGAGGGCCTCCTGGCTCCCCGGCCCCACCTCCTGCTGGCCAGGGGAGGACCTCAGTTCAGCCTCTGGGTTGGCAGGTGGGGTGGGTTGGTGACACCTCGTGGTGGATGCCTACGTGTGAGGGGGAGGGCTGCGGGCTGGCTCACGGGGTGAGGGAGGAGCCCAGGACAGGGCGAGCTGTGTTCTGGGCCCCGTGAGGCCCGGATTCTCCGTGACCCTCACTCCCTGCCCATCTGCAGTTCCAGGTCTTCAACATCCAGGATAAGGACCGCATCTCGGCCATGCAGGGCATCTTCCGGAAGACCAAGACCCTGGGCACTGAGGAGAGCTGAGCTGGGCCCCAGGCTCTGCCACCCCACAGAGGCTCCTGGGACGTGTGGAGAGGCTGGACTTCCCTTTGGGGAGGGTGGAGGGTGGAGGGACTCTGCTCCTGGGAGTCCTCAGTCTGTCCAGGGGGCAGCTGTGATAGTCAGTGCCGGGCAGCACTGTGTCCCCCAGGCCAGGGGCCTAGGATGGAGCTGCCCCAGGTGGCACCACCAGGAAGACCCAGTGTCTGCATGGGGACGTGTGGCATCCCCTCCGTGCCTGACTGCAGGCGGCCCCTTGGTGGTGAGCACTGTGCCTGCTCCCACGGACACCCCGTACAGGAGGCCACACTTTCTGTATCTCTAGTGGAAATACAGAGGCCTGGAGGTAGAGGGGGCTTGTGTGCCGATGATTTCAGACCTCTCCGTTCTCTGCGCGTGGCCTTCCCTCAGGGTCCCCTCCTGCAGTTCACCGGGGCCCCCACCCCTGCTGCAGCATGTCCACCTGCCCCATACTGCCCCACCTGCCTGCCCCTCCTGGGGGAAGGCCCCTCTGCCACATTTCTCTTTCCCTGCTGGCTGCCCAGCCCACAGCCCTGTCAGCCCGCTGCCACCTGCCTGCAGTCCATGGCCTCCCTGTCCCCAGCCCAGGGGACATTTTCTACCATGCATCCTCTGCAGCTGCTTGGTGGCATTTGCAGCCCACCCAGGACCCTGGATGGGAACAGCCTCCTCCCGGGCCCAGAGGCCTGGTGAGCGGAGTAGCCACGCGGTGGCAGCCAGAACCAGGGCCTTGAGCGCTGCAGGGCAGGGAGTATTCTGTGTCCTGAGGACAGGGCATCTGGGACCTTGCCCACCCACCACAGGGAGCAAGACGGTGCTCAGGGGCCTCGGGGAATGGCAGAGGCTGCAGGCGCCCACTCAGGAATGTCATGGCTGACGGGGAGGCCGTCAGCTGCATGGGGCCAGAGCACAGTGGGCTCCGAGCAGAACATGCCACCCTCCCACCCCAGAGCCCAGGGAGTCCACGGGAATGGTGCCAGGTGACATCTGGCAAACCCCGGCGTGGGAGCTGAGGCTGGAGCCAGGGCATCAGCAGGGTGTGGGCCTCATAGGGAACTGGCCCTGGCCAGGTGGTGCCAAGCAGCCCTCTGGTCTGAGCTGCCCCTCATGCCATGGGGTCCTGCGTTTGAGGTGGGGCCATGGGACCATGGTCACGGTCCTTCCAGGATCAGGCTAAGAGGGCGGTGGGGACAGTTCCGGGCAAGCCCAGTGGGCTGGACCAACCTGCCATGGCATCTGAGGACCCATGCCACACTGGCCTTCCCTGGGAAGGAAACTTGGAGCTGGCTCCTGGGGCTTGCTCTGCGGGGGCCACCCAAAGTGGACCCTCTCAACTCAGTGTTCCCAGAGGACAGTGGGGAGGGAAAGTCCTCCCAGAAGTGGAAATTGTCTGTCCATTCTGTGTGGAGGCAAGTGGCCCGAGGCCAGGAGACAAGGAGCAGGTTTTGTCTTTGAAGGACCAACAAGATGGACACTCGAGCAAGCAGGGGCTTCCCATCCCCGAGGCCCCGAGACCTGAGTGGCCAAGAGCACTGCCCGGGGAATGGCTCTCCCCTGCCTGTGCGCCTCTCACTGGGCACCTAGAAGACCCAGAGGGTCCCACACAGACCACCAGGCCTGCTGCACGCAGCGAGGTCAGAAGACAAGGTCAACACAGAGACCACTGCACTTAAGTGGAGTCTTAAAACACCACTTAAAACAGCATCAAAAAATCAGACACCTGGAGACGAGCCTGAGACACACGGGAAGGGCTCGGCCGAGGGCCAGCAGTACTGCCAGAGACTTAGACCCTTCCTGACTCAGGCTCGGGGACAGAGACTTGTGGCAGTCTGGTGACTCTTCTGCCATCTTTACCCTGGTGCCTAGATCGGGGCCAGCTCCTGTCCAAACACCAGTGAGCTCTTCTGAGAGACAAGGTGACCCCACGTTTTCCACACTATGGGAAAGTCTCTCAGAGGCACCGTGCGCTGCAGCCTGTGCCCGTGGGTTCAGGACCCCTACCGCGGGCCACACCACGGAGGACACAAGAACCCTGCCTCCAGTAGAACAGAGGGGCCAGACGCCCCCGGCCGGCTTGGTCAGTGGGATTCCATGCAGTCGGCCACTCGGTCGCGCGGGGAGAGCGGTCTGTCTGCTCAGCAGACATGGCTCGGACAAGTGGCAGAGCTCTGGGTGACCACGCACCCCGCACAGGACACGGGCAGCTCGAGCTGCACCTGGACGTGCACCAGAGCGCTTCCGAGGAGGAGAGAGGGAGGCTTTCACAACCTCGCGGAGAGAGACTTCTCCACCGGAGGGAACAGCCGCCAGTAGACCTTCCCCGGGACGGAAGCCCCTCCCCGGGACGGAAGCCCCTCCCCACGATGGAAGCCCCTCCCCACGATGGAAGCCCCTCCCCACGATGGAAGCCCCTCCCCGGGATGGAAGTCCCTCCCCGGGATAGAAGTCCCTCCCCACAACAGAAGCCCCTCCCCACGATGGAAGCCCCTCCCCACGATGGAGCCCCTCCCCACGATGGAAGCCCCTCCCCACGATGGAAGCCCCTCCCCACGATGGAAGCCCCTCCCCACGATGGAAGCCCCTCCCCGCGATGGAGCCCCTCCCCGGGACGGAAGTCCCTCCCCGGGATAGAAGTCCCTCCCCACAACGGAAGCCCCTCCCCGGGGATGGAAGTCCCTCCCCACAACGGAAGCCCCTCCCCGGGATAGAAGTCCCTCCCCACAACGGAAGCCCCTCCCCGGGATAGAAGTCCCTCCCCACAACGGAAGCCCCTCCCCGGGGATGGAAGTCCCTCCCCACAACGGAAGCCCCTCCCCGGGATGGAAGTCCCTCCCCCACGATGGAAGCCCCTCCCCCACGATGGAAGCCCCTCCCCGGGATGGAAGCCCCCTCCCCACGATGGAAGCCCCTCCCCGGGATGGAAGTCCCTCCCCACAACGGAAGCCCCTCCCCGGGGATGGAAGCCCCTCCCCCACGATGGAAGCCCCTCCCCGGGATGGAAGCCCCCTCCCCACGATGGAAGCCCCCTCCCCACGATGGAAGCCCCTCCCCGGGATGGAAGCCCCAGGTTTTGGAGACGCTGTTAGGAAAGCGAGTTGGGGAGCCCTGGGTCAGAGGAGATGCTGGGCGCAGCTCTGCGGCGACAGCTGGAGTGCAGCAAAGAGCCACCACAGGTCGACAGCAGAAGAAGCCAACAGGTCACGAAGGGTATTGATGGGAGCCTTCTCATAGGAAGGCGTCGGAGTGGCCAGTAGCACCCAAAAAGATGCGGGATGGACCAGCCAGCAGAACATGCCAGTGACCGTCAGCCAGATCCGACAGCATGACAGACAGGAGGTGGCCGAGCGCTGCAGCCCGCAGCTCTTCTGTGCGCTCGCTGGCGGTCACACCACCCTCAGCCCCGAACCTGGTCCTCACTGTTCACCAGGGAAAAGCGGACGCGCACAGCCCAGGGAGCCTGCCACGGCCCCGCTAGCAGCCCCAAACTGGGAGCAGCCCAGCTGACCACCCACGGCAGGAGAAGGAGCCCACCGAGACGTGCCGCCAACCCGTCACTCAACCATGCACTGAGCCCACAGTGACACTGTGAAGGCCCCAGCTGTCCAGGGACAGGCTCAGTGACAACAGGCCGTATGTCCACCCATCAAAATAGGCAACTCACCCACAGGGAGCTGATCTGGGGCTGGAAATGGACTGCAGGGTGGATGTCTGGGTCAGAGTGGAGGGGACCTTCCCCGGGCGACTCCTGGGTCTTCCCCTCACTAACTGCTTGTACGTGAATTAAGCTCCAACTGTCTGCCTCTGGGAGAAGGCAAGGCGAGGCTGCTCTCCGCACCAAGGCCACAGTCTCCACATGACCGCACGGCCCTGCGCCTCCTGGGCCCTGGGCCCTCCAGCCCCCTCCCCAGACCTCCCAGTCCTTGTGCTGCCGGGCTCCCCCTGTCATGGCTGTGCTGTGACAGCGTCTGTGTGGTCCTCCAGGTTTCGTGAGCACCCTGGGGCCAGCAGGCTCTGTCTGCCCAGGGCCTCCTGTGTGCACAGAGCATCACACCCTTTCTCCACAGTGCTGCATCTGTGCTGTGGGCCTCCTGTGGGAACGTGGTACAGCTGTGGCTGTCCTGTGCTTATCTGAGGGGTCAAGAAATTCCCTAGACGTGAGGGTGGAGGCCAAAGGCCTGACCAACCAGCTGAGGAGCAGCGGGCCCAGGCGGGCACAGCTGGGGCTGGTGGCCGAGGCTGCAGGGCCTGGATCCCCATGGGCACGTGGGTGTCCTTGTGAGTGGGGCTTCCTGAGGTTCTCCTGGAGGTGGCATGCAAGGGTGTTTTGGGGGGTAATGTCTGGGGCTAGAGTGAGGTGACAGGCCCCAGCCGCAGGATCTTACCCACAGGCTCCAGGACAAGGAGTGACCCTCAAAGGGCCCCACTTGGGAGGTGTGGGGAGCAGAAGGGACCCCCCACAGCAGAGGCGATGGCTGACCAGTGCTTTATTGATCATTCCCAGAGGTCAGCGCCTGCAGGGACTGCGGCTCCTTTGAAAGTCCTGTCTCCCTGTTCCTGGCCACTGTTTGCCTGGCTGGGCCAGCAGCTGTCCTGTCCCCAGGCCTGGTGACTTGCGTGGTACGTGGCTCCTGCCTCAGCCCAGCCCCTCCAGGTGCTAGGGGCTTGGTGCGGGATCACAGCTTGTTCCGAGGGCAGTGCCGAAGAGCCTCCTTCAGGGCCTCCGTCACCAGGTCTACGTTCTTCCGGGTGGCGTTGCAGCCCAGCAGGCCGATCCGCAGCACCTGGTGGGCACAGGCCAGGGCATGTGGCAGCCTCTGTCTGTGGATCCCCAGCCCTGGATGAGGCCTGGGCAGAGCCAGGGTGGGCTCACCCCATGGGTCACCACCCACCCAGCAGGCAGGAGGGACACAGATGAAGACCCCAAAGACCCAGGCCAAAGCCAGCCCTCTCCCCTCTGCACCAGTGCAGGGTGGCACTCAGTGGAGGTCACTCAGCAATTCTGGCTCTGCAGAGCAGCTGGACTGGGCCTGGATTTCCAGCTGGACTGCAAGGTCCAGTTGGAGGGCAGGAAGGACAAGGACGTTCTGAGAGGAATTGGAAAGGGTGTGCCCGGTGACCTCTGGCCAGGGTGGGGCGGGCGGGAAATGCCCTGGAGCAATAGGCCTGGCCCAGAGAGTCCGCTGACCTTCCCCATGGAGGGCCCGAGGCCGCCCGAGATCTCAATGTTGAAGTGGTCTTGAACATAGCTCACGATGTCTCTCCAGTCATAGCCAGCGGGCACCGCCACAGCAGTGACCGTGGGCAGCCGGATGGCCTGCAGGAGATGCTGGGCTCACCAAGCAGCCAGATGACCTGTGTGCCCTTTGCAGTGGCTCCACTGGGGCTCCTGCCCTGGCCTGACTGCCCTGCCTCAGGGCCCAGAGAAGCCCAGGAGAGCAAGGGCTCCCTGGGCAGCGTCCCAGCCCCCGAGGCTCCCAGGGCCCACATCCCTTC
Organism: Spermophilus citellus; assembly: GCF_964194105.1. Lineage (NCBI taxonomy): Eukaryota > Metazoa > Chordata > Mammalia > Rodentia > Sciuridae > Spermophilus > Spermophilus citellus. The sequence goes on along the minus strand of NC_138192.1, from coordinate 135,690,978 downwards.
ATCAGGACAGCCATTTCCACTCAAAGGCAGAATGTCCTCCCACCACGAATCCCCGCCTTGGTCGCTCGGGCAGTCTGCCTCTTCAGCTGACCCTCCCCACCCATGGTCAACCCGGGCCTCCTCACCGGGTCCCTCACAAAGAGCTGCAGGCCCAGCTCCTGCAGGCGCCCGTGCAGGTAGGCGGTGGCTTCACGGTGCCGCTGCCAGCTGCTCTCCAGGCCCTGGGGGAGATGGCGGGACACTGACGGCAGAGCCGGGCAGGAGCCGCTCCCCGAGGGACCACAGGCCTGGGTGTGGCCGACTTCAGCTCGGGGACCCACACCTTGGGGGCTACTGGAGCCCTGTTTGGGGCCCTGGCAGACTCGGGGCAGGGCCTGCCCTTGCGTCTGGAAGGCAGGGAGGTGGGCACCAGGGTGCTGTGGGTGCCTGGGACCCCTGGGAGGAGGGGACTGCCCAGCAAGGGGAGGGGCTCCTGGCCACACAGGACGGAGTGGGTCAGAACCAGGACTCACTCCCTGTGAGGGGTCAGCCTTCCAACCCTGGGCCTCCCAGTGCCATGACCCGTGACCTCCAGTGAGACTTTCCCAGACCTCGTCCCTCCACCCTCCACCCTCCACCATGGCCGCCATCTTCCCTGCCCACCCATGCCCACAGCCCGAGTCCACCGGACTTCTCTGAGACTGCCCCCTTTCCTGGACCCTTCTCCTGCTGCCCTCTCTTCTCTCCCAGCTCAGACCTCAGCCCTGTCCCCTGGGGTGCACACACATAGTGGGTGACGCCCAGCTGTGGGTCACCATGCCACCAAGCCAGCCCTCAGGCAGCAGCTTTATGTGTGGGCACAGAAAGGAAACAAGTGGCCACAGTCCAGGGGCCCTTCCTGGCCCTTCTTGGCCTCTGGACTGGTGGCTGGGAGTGGCCTCAGAGGATAGTGGGCACTGGGCATCCAGTGTCCCCAAGGGGGACTTGGCCCAAGACAAATCCACATGCTGGTTACAGACAACTGGCCTGGCCAGCTCAGCTCTGGACACTGCGCATGCCCACAGGCATGGCAGCCTCTCCCTGGACATCGTGGCACTGCAGTGGTCTGGGGTCCAGTTCACAGGCAGACCTGCCCAGCACGGCAGTCACAGCCCTCAGGAGGTGGGCCCAGTGTGCTTGGTGGCCCTCCTTGCTGACCCTTTGGCCCACCTGGGTCCCTAAGACATGCTCTGACGCAGCACGAAGCCCTCACCAGATGCACCTGTAGCCTGGACTTCCTGGCCTCCACGGCCACCAACAAGTTTCTGAGGCTGTGGTCTCTCAGCCTGTGGTCTTCTGTTAGACAACACAACGGACCAGGATGGCTGCTGGCCCCCTGGTATCAATTACTGCCCCTGGCCCCTGTGACCGCCCCTGCTCCCTGTCCTCCTGTCTCTCAGACTCTCTCGGCTCTGCTCCCTGGACCCTACCCTGCTCACTCACAACAGAAGGGCAGAAAGAGTGGCACCTGCCCACGTCCCTATATGTCCCTGGCTCTGTTGTCCTGTGCACCTGCTGCCCAGGTGCACCATCCTCGGGGCCTGAGCCCAGGCCTCCCCTGCCTGGCAGCTCTGGCACAGGACCCTGCCTCCACCCTGTGGGCACCTCCTTCTCTGCAGGCCAGGCCCGTCAGCAAAGCTGCCCGGGAACCCTCTCCTCTGGTTGCCCCAGAGCAGCTCCAGGCGACGAGGGAGTGCGGCCTCCCAGAGGCACTCTGTCCTCAGGGTGGGGTGCCTGGGAGCTGAGTGGCCCCACCTTGGGCCCCTGCCACTCACCTGCTCCACCAGGAGTGCCAGGCTCTCCCTCAGGCTGTACAAGCCGATGACAGACGTGGTGTGATGGTACCTGGGAGACAGCACAGTGTGACCCATGGGGAGAGAATGGGCAGTGGCTGACCGCGGGCAGCCCCTGGCCAGGGGTATTGTCCAGTTTTAGGATCATAGTCCACGTGGAGGGCAGCTGGGCAGGGCCCTGGCCAGCATGCAGAGTGGTGGGCAGAAAAGGAGCTGCCATGTCCCACTGCATCCCTACAGCCCTGTGTCCCTGCACTCTGTACCAAGGGGACCTGGCCCATACGTGACACATGGGGCCTGGGGATTGAGGCTGAGGTCACCTCATGCAGCCCCTGGCTCCCCCTCTCCTGATGGAGAGGAACTGGGGCCTGGGGAGGGGACACCATCGCTGGGCCAGGTCCAGAGAGCCTGGGGGACAGGGCACATGGAGAGGGTGTGGGGGCCCTCTGCTGGGCCTGAGTCTCCTAGCTGCGTGAGAGGGGCCTGGCGAGGGCGAGGCCACCTGGTCAGGCGGTCCCAGGGCTCTCCTGGGCACAGGCAAGAAGGCAAGGGTTCTGATGAGAAGAGGGAGAGGTGGCCCGTGTGGAGGGAGGGCCAGGCCAGCCGTCCCCGTCCCTGCCCTGCTCCCGTCCTGGGCTCCCGTCCCCGACCCATCTCCATCCTCACGTCCTGGGCTCCAGTCCTCGTCCCCGTCTCCGTCCTCACGTCCTGGGCTCCTGTCCCTGTCCCTGCCCTGCTCACGTCCCCATCCCCATCCCCGTCCTCACGTCCTGGGCTCCTGTCCCCTTCCCTGCCCTGCTCACGTCCTGGGCTCCTGTCCCCGTCCCCGTCTCCATCCTCACATCCTGGGATCCCATCCCTGTCCCTGCCCTGCTCACATCCCGTCCCCGTCCCCGTCCTCACGTCCTGGGCTCCTGTCCCCTTCCCTGCCCTGCTCCCGTCCTGGGCTCCCGTCCCCGACCCATCTCCATCCTCACGTCCTGGGCTCCAGTCCTCGTCCCCGTCTCCGTCCTCACGTCCTGGGCTCCAGTCCTCGTCCCCGTCTCCGTCCTCACGTCCTGGGCTCCTGTCCCCTTCCCTGCCCTGCTCACGTCCTGGGCTCCTGTCCCCGTCCCCGTCTCCATCCTCACATCCTGGGATCCCATCCCTGTCCCTGCCCTGCTCACGTCCCCGTCCCCGTCCCCGTCCTCACGTCCTGGGCTCCAATCTCTATCCCCACTCAGGTCCTGGGTCCCGTCCCTGTCCCCATCCCTGTCCCTGCCCTGCTCACGTCCCCGTCCCCGTCCCCGTCCTCACGTCCTGGGCTCCAATCTCTATCCCCACTCAGGTCCTGGGTCCCGTCCCTGTCCCCATCCCTGTCCCTGCCCTGATCACGTCCCCATCCCTGTCCCTGCCCTGATCACGTCCCCATCCCTGTCCCTGTCCTCACGTCCTGGGATCCCATCCCTGTCCCTGCCCTGCTCACGTCCCGTCCCCGTCCCCATCCTCATGTCCTGGGCTCCGGTCTCTATCCCCGCTCATGTCCCCGTCCCCATCCCCATCCCCGTCCCCGTCCCTGCTCACTCCCTGGGCTTGTCGTCACAACCCCACAAGTTGGCCAGACACTTGAGGTCCATGAGGACGGAGAAGGGCTTCGTCCTCCGAGCGTCAATCTTCTGCCTGTGGAGGAAGCGGCCTGAGTGTTGCGGCCCTGGCTCTTTGTCCTGTCCTGTGTCATGGGCTGGGAGCAGGACCCCAGGGGACCATGTGGGCTGGGGGCCGGGGGTCCTCAGGCAGCCCAGCCTTGCTGGCCCTTGGGCCCATGTGGGCGTGACCCTGTCACCTGGGGACCTGAGGCCAGACGCCTCCACTCTCAGTCCCTCCCTCTCTCTGCTCCCCGCAGGGTCATCTTGGCTCACCCTGCAGGTCCCCGAAGGTGACCGCACTTAGAGACAGGGGGTCTGCTGCTTTGCCGGCTCTGAGCCTGACTTAAATGGCAGAGGGCAGGACGGCTGAGGCCACCCTCTGGCAGCTGCCACTCTGGTGGGGCTCGGGCTACCAGGTTGGGGTGTGGTCCAGGCCCAGCACCAAGCACCCCTTTCCTGGGCTGGCAGCCCTCACTGCCCCTGCTGTCCCTCCCACCTGGACCCCCACTCTGCCCCTGCACCCTGCCCGGCCGGGGCTCCGTCAGGGACTGCCGCTCTACTCTGGGGCCCTGGGACACGTCTGCTTTCCAGACTGACCCATCCAGCAGGGGCCTTTCTCTGAGCTCCACTTCAGACCAGCTCCTCCTGGACCCCCCTGGCCCCCAGAACCCCTGACCTTGCCCCAGGTTGTCTCTGTCCTGGGTGGGGCCTGGCTGGCTGGGCTTCTGCTGGACGGTGGCCGCCCGCTGGGCTGTCAGCCTGCCCTAGCCCTCTGACCTGGCCCTGACTAAAGGTCTGGACCCTGCAGGGTGGAGAGCGTGGCTGGAGCCTGTCCTGGTCACTCCCTGGAGGCCGGGCTGGGTGGAGGAGGGGCTGGGTCTCTGGGCCTTTGTCCCCGCTGTGCTCCTGGGAACCTCAGAACCCAGCCCTGCATCCTGCACAGGAGGACTGTCCCCTGGGGACTTGACGTCCACCTGTGCCTCCCCTCTCCCCACCAGCCCTTCAGGACCCCGGTCTGGAGGGCGGCGGGAGCTCCGGACACGAGCCCCCCTCCCTCGGGGCCCATGCGAGGGGGGTCTGCAGGACACTCACTTGGCCTTGCTGCTGAAGGAGATGAGGGAGGTCCCTGGAGGGCCGTTCAGGACCTTCTGGGAGCCCGAGTACAAGACGTCAATGCCTGGGGACACAGCTCATGGCAGGCCTGCCCCACCCAGGGCAGGTCACTCCAGAGGCCCTGCCTGCCCTTCCCAGGCCCCATCCTGTGGCTGGTGGACTGACTCCTCTCAGTGTGGAGGCTGGGGAGGGGTGGTCATGGGTTCAGTCCTTGGTGCTGTGGTGTCCTGGCCAGGACCTCAGGCCCATGCCTCGTACGTAGGACAGCCCCTGCACCTGATGGACAGGCCTGGCCTTCCCTCCTCCCACCAGCTCTGCTGCAGCTCCCAGGGCCACCCTTGGGCCCCCCCCAGAGGAGAGGCTCCCTCCTGGCTGCAGGCAGAAGCCCTGGGTTCCCGAAGGCTCATTTAACCTGCTCCCCTGCTGCCACGGTGTGCATGCAGTGGGTCCCAGGGTTGGTGGGCTGGGCACTGTGTCCACCATGTGGTGATGTTGGGAGGCTAGGCCCTGGGGGAGGTGACTGGGTCATTGGGTGCTGCCCTCAGAAGGACACAACCCTGCGGTTGTTATAAAAGAGAGTGGTTATAAAGGAATGAGTCTGGCTCCTCCCTGATCTCTGGCTTCCTGCCTGGCTATGTGACCTCTCCCTCTGTCATGATGTCATACGCCTAAGGTGACGCAGGGGTGTGGGTGTGCTAGAGACTATGCGATGCTGTTTGGACTTTCTGCCTTCCAACCATAAGCTAAACAAACCTCTTTTCTTCATAGGCTATCCTGCCTCAGGTATTTTGTTATAGTAACAGAAACTGAACTTACACACCCAGTGAGGAGTTGGTGCTGACCCAGCCTATGAAGCAGGACCCGGAGCCCAGGTGTGGACTAGGGTGGGCCCACAGGCACTGTTAGATAGAACCTTCCACAAGGGCTTTACCATTGGAACTCACCAGCTGTGGGGCCCACGCTTACCTTGCTGGTCCATGTAGATGGGGGCCCCGCCCAGGGATGCAACAGAATCCACCAGCAGCAGGCACTCGTGCCTGGAGGAGGGTGAAGTGCAGAGGGCAGCAGAGTGAAGCAGGAGTGGCCCAGAGTGTTCAGGCCTCGCCTGCCCGGGGCACCTGGAGGGGCCTGGGAAGCGTTGGAAGGCCAGCAGGGAGACGGGAGGTGTCTGCCCCCGGAGCCACGGCCTCCTCTAGGCTTTTTCCATGGGGTTCCTTGGAACCCGCTGCACGGGGCTGTGTGGGTGTCCAGGTGTGAGGCTCAGCCTGGGCAGCCTGGGCTCTGAGCCTTCAGCTGAGGGCCCAGTGACCTGGAGGCACAAGGCCCAAGTCTCCCCAAGAGCCTGCCCACATAAGCACCCTTGTCCCTGGGTCCCGCTGGCCCTCCCTGGCCGTGAGGAGTTCTGGCCTTCCACCCTGTGGTCAATTGCACAGACACATCACCGGCTCGAGAGTGCTCTGCCCCTGTTTCCTGGGGGCAAAGAGGAGGGCAGGGGGCAGTTTTGGGCACTGGGATCTCGGGGCACCATGGGGGCAGGACCTGGTCCAGCCACGAGGCCTACAGGGCGAAGGGCCCTGGGGGGGACCAGCCTTGGGGCACTTACCCTGCCCCCAGCCCTGGGTCCTCCTCTGAGAAACTCGCCAGCCCAGGGTCAGCCCATGGCATTAGGGTCAGCCCATGGCCCCTGAAAGGGGGCCTGTACACAAGGCCATGTGGACGAGGCAGGGAACGTGGGGCCGGGGACAGGGAAATGGCCACCCAAGGCCCTCGGCCTCCAGCCAGGCTCGAGCGGTGCCCCGGCTGGGCCACTAGGGAGGCTCACCTGTGGCAGAGCTGCCCATAGCCGTCCAGGGGCTGCATCACACCCGTGGACGACTCACTGTGGGTCAGAAACAGCAGCACTGGCTTGTGCCGGGTCAGGCCCTGAGGGACAGGGGGACAGCTGTGGGCAAGCCGAGAGGGGAGGCACTTCTGCTGGTGAGGGGGGGCTGGGCCCACCAGTGCACACCCCATTCCCGCCGTGGGCAGGCCTGTCTGGTGCAGGGTGTGGGCAGGCCTCCACCCTTGGTCAGTGGCTGCTGAGGGTAGCCTGGGCAGCTCAGCTCTGAGAGGGGACTTTTTCCAAGAGGAGGACTTGTGACAAGAAATGGTGTCCCAGCCTCCTGTGGGGCCATGGGACGGTCAGCTGCACCCAGAGCCTGGTAGTTTGAGACTGGCCTGGCCTGACGGAGAGCAGCTGCACCCTGAGTAACAGGGACAGGTCCTGTGTCCTGCCCCAGCCCCCCCGGCCCTGCCCCAGGAGAGGGCTCCTGACTCAGTTTCCCTGCCAGACAGAATCAGATGTCCCCCCTATGACCAGGCATGGGGGAGACCTCCTGTAGAAAGGGCTGAGGACCAGCGGAAGGCCCTGGCTCCCCAGGGCTGACCCCGCCCTGCTGGGCCCACCCCCTCCAACCCCAGACCCGGGCACCTGGTACCTCTTCCACCTCCTGCAGGGTGTAGTGGCCTCCGGGCTCCTTGATCATGGGATGCACACGGGCTCCTGGCCAAGGGCAGAGTGGGCAGTGAGCAGCCCCACAACACTGCAGGAGCCAGTGCTGCGGAGCGGTGGACCCAGGGGGCAAGACCCCCTCCACCCTGGCGCCTGGGTGGCTGGCCCTCAGAGCGGGTGGGGCCTGTTCACCCGGAGGGCTCTTCCTGCACAGCCCCCGCCCCCACCCCGCGCTCCAGGGCTGTGGGGACTCTTCAGGGTTCCCTTCTTGGCCCATCCTGAGCCCAGCCAGGCCTGGTCACACAGGGTGAGCAGGTGGGCTCTGCAGAGTGGGACCACAGAGAGCCCAGAGGGTCGGACGCAGGACCGGATGAAGAAGTGCCACAGCTGGCCTCCCCCGAGGGGGCTGGTAGCCAGGAAGCAGGCCCTGTCCTGCCCATGTCTCTGAGTCCTATGTCCTGGGAAGGAGCCCAGTTGGGTGCACAGGCTCCAGACAGAGGCTGTTCTGAGACCTGGGGGAGGGTTCCACCTCTGAAGCCCTGTCCTGTCCCCGGGGATGCCTGGGGCCCCAGGGGCTTCCCTGCACCTCTACCCCCACATCCCAGAAACAGCTGGGTCAGAATCTGGGCAGCAGGAGATAGGGACTGTCACCCTGTGGCTGCCCCACAGGGGCTGTGGCCTGCTGGAGGACACCGGGGGTTGGTGGAGGAGGTGACGGAAAGGTCACCCAGGTGAGGCCTTGTCCAGGGACCGGCAATAGCCAGAGCCTGGCAGATGGAGGTTCTGGCAGGCTTCATCCACCGAGGCCCTGGGGAGGGTCCCCAGGGCCACAGCTGCCCGTCCTCTTCTTACCGATGCGCTCCCCGATCTCCAGAGCCCGCTGCCCCCACATGCCGTTGGTGCCCACCAGGAAGGAGTCCCCAGGCTCCAGGAGGTTGAAGAGGGCCACCTCCAGAGCACAGTTTCCCGAGCCGCTGACAGCCAGTGTGATGGGGTTCTGGGTCTGGAACACATACTGGATGCCCTGCTTGATCTCATCCATGACCTGGGCAGTGGACACATGGGTCAGGGCCCTCTTCCAATGGACCACACCTGTAAACCAAAGCCCAACTGCTGCCCACCGAGGCCCACCTGGTACATCTCCTTGGTCATGTGCCCGATCGCCTGCATTCCCCCGGCCTCTAGCACTCGAGGGGCCAGGTTAGAGGGGCCTGGGGTCAGCAGGAGCCGGTCAGGGATGGAGAGGGGCCTGCGCAGGGCCTCGGGGGGAGGCACAAGCAGCCGGTGGGAGGCCATGGTCTGCACCCGACCGACCTGTCGGGGCCCCAGGGCTGCTCTGGCCTTGGCCAGCCCTCGGAACATTTCCCAGCTCTCCCTGCGCTGGACACACAGGTGAGGCCGGTCGATGGGCCTCACCCCTGTTGTCCCTGTGCCTTTTATTGTCATTTGAACCCTGATCGATGTTTGCCCTGCTGTCAGGGTGGACAGCAGGGGTGTTGAACCGTGGGGGGGAGGGGAGCCTCTGGAGTCCAGTCAAAGGGAAGCAGAGGGTGGAGGGACCCCCTCCCTGTCAGCCCAGGGACGCCAGCCAGCACACCTGCTTCTCCAGGGTTATGAAAAGTCTTCCTTAAGGAGTCAGAGAGCAAGCATTTTAGGCTTTAGGCCTTACTGTCCCTGGTGACACCCCCACTAAAATGAACTTTATTCATGAAAAACCCCCCTGTGAGGGCAGATAGGCCCACACCGACTGTAGCTTCCTGACCTGGCTCAGCGGGGGGGACAGGCTCCCTGCAGCCAAGGTGTCTCCGCTGTGGCTAAGGAGGCTCACTCACACACTCAGCCCCGATCTCCTGGAAACCAGCGTTTCCTGCGTCCTATGAGAGCCAGAGGGCCTCAAGTCTAGACCGCACCCTCATAACCAACAACAGATTCACCCAAGGACCCTCTCCTCGCTGGCCAGCAAGTGGACAGAATGGGTGAGACGCCAGGCTCCCCAGAAGAGGAGAGCCAGACCTGGCTGAGGTGGCGGGGCCAGAAGAGCCGTGGGTGTCCTGAGAAGTCAGGAAGGCCGTGGCTGCCCGCCAGGCCCCTGGTCCTGCCCCCCAGCACATGGTGAGCTGTGTAGACCTGAAGCCCAGATGTGCCTCCGGCAGCGCAGCTATTTCTCAAGGTGCTCTGGAGCCCATGGCCACCTGATCAGGCTTTTTGCCCTCTGTTGGTGGACCTGAACCCCTTTGAAGGGGACATCCTGGGCTTTAGTAGCCAGGGGAGACTCTGGCTTCACACATCCCAAACCAAACCTGATCTTTCCTAGTGACCAGGGAGGCAGCAGCTTCTACCTGGGACCACTCACTGGACCCTCCCAGGTGACGGGCTCCCCAGTTGAGCAGAGCTGTCATTGCTGTGTCATCTTGCTAGGCACCGGGGGCTGTGGGCAGCCAGGATCATAGTATGGTGAGCCAGCCCCAGGCCCTGTCCAGCCATGGCACTGACCAGCTGAAGCCCCAGATCAACCCACTCCTCTGTTCCAAGCTGTGCCCCTGGGCTTGGGTGACACACCCACCCGGGAACCTCCTGCCTGCCCTGAGCAGGGCCCTGGCTCCCAGGGACAGCATGCCCCACAGGGCTCAGTGCCTGCCCCAGCCTGATCCACGGGGGCTCCCCTTTGTCCCCAAGGCCCATCCCAGAGCTGTCCTAGCTCCTGGGGGCTCCTGGGCTCTGTCCCCTCTGTGCCTCTGGCACAGTCCCTGCTGTTGCTTTCACCTCGGGGCCCCTGTACTGGGTGCTGGGCCCTGTAGGAGTCATCCCTAATGTCTGGATGCCCTTGCACGTCCTTGATGGCCTCCCTCCTGTCAAGGGCACGTCCCTCAGGCCATGGGCAAGAGTCACACATCTGTTTACCTCTGCCTCCTCCCCACAGGACAGCCCTCTCTGCAGGTCTGTGTGCCCAACATGGCATGTGGGAGGCAAAGGGAGCCCAGGCCCTAAGGGCCAGGGCACAAGGTGACCTTCCCCTGCCTTGGCACAGCTGGAGTCCAGTGTTGCAACCAGGGAAAGGTGTTGCCCCAGGCCACGAGCTGATTGGAGCCTGGGTCCTGGGGACAGCAGTAGGGCGGGGACGGACCTCTGTGTCCCTGGAGACCAGGGCTCCCCGGCCACCTGGGCAGGCTCAGAGGGGGGTTGATACCATCTGCTGCCTGCTCACCATGGTTCCAGCACCACCCCATCCCTGTGCTGACCCAGGTGCTGTGTGACCCACACTCAGGTCTCTGCAGCTGTGAGCAGGTGAAGTTGGTCATTCTGGAGTAGGGTGGGCCTGACCCTGGTGTCCCTATAAGACAAGAGATATCTGGACACACAAGTGGACACACTGGGTGCCTGCTGGGTGAGGACCAGGCAGATCAGGAGCTGGACGAGGCAGGAGGGTGCTCCCCAAAGCGTCTGAGGGCACTGCTGCCCCATAGCCTGCCCTTGGACTTCTGTCCTCCGGAGCTGGAGGACATCTGGCTGGGTGGCTAGCGTGTAGCCGCTGGTTACTGCAACCCCAGGAAGGAACCTTGCGTTGGGCAGCTGTGAGCTGCCGCCCGTCGAGCACCAGCCGCCGGACTCTCCCAGGAGCTCCCAGGGCAGCCACCTGCACCCTCAGCTGCACCTGGGCCCCCGCTGCTCACCCCTCCAAAGGCCTGGTGCTGACTCAGCGCAGCGTGGGAGTGGGGTGCTGGACCAAGGTGCTGACCAAACCCCTGGGTGCCGGGCCAGGTTCAGACCCAGGGAGGGCACGGCCTGTCTGTGGCCAGCCACAGCTGAGGAAGAGGCCCACCCTGGACACGCCCACCCCTCTGGCAAGGACACAGCTGAGCCTCACAGCTGGAGGCTCTCCTACCCATCTGCATCAGGCCCCCAGGCCGATCTGACCTTGTGGGCCACCACTGTTCCCCAGAGTGCCGCAGACTGCAGGAGGGTCTGCTCCCGGGGAATCAGATCCGCGCCTGGGGCTCCCAGCTCCAGTTCTGTCCCATGTCGCCTGCAGCTGGGGGTTCGTGGATCTACTGTGTCAGAGACGCTGGGAAAGGTCCTGCTGGTTCCCTCGACAGAGGGCACCTCCCACCTCTGCTCTGGTGGGCAGGACTGGGCAGCCTGAGGAGCTGCCTCCTGTGCCCTCTCCCATCTCCCGGCTCTGTCTCAGCAAGCCAGGGAGCTAGCGTGGTCTTGTTACCGCTGTTGGCCGGTGACGAGTCCTTGCTTCCCCAATGTTGAAGAATAACATCAGAGAAGCACGCCGAAGCAGGTTCAGAGTAGAAATTAGAAGTGTACTAAAGGACAGCAGAAAATGTAAGGGTCTGGCGAACGTCGGAGGAAGAGACCACCAAGAGACCGGCTCATGCAACAGCAAAAGGGGGTTTATTGAGGATCCAATCCAGCGCGCTGGGGCTCCAGGCTCACTCAAGAAGGGAGAGCGGCCAAGAGCCCTGAGCAGGGGTTGAGCAGTGCTTAAGTACACTTTTTTAGGGAGGGCAGGAACTTTACATACGTCATGGTCCCCTTTAACAAATCATCACACACCGCGGGAAAATCAAACAACAATTCCCAAACATGATTAGCACATTCATTGGCGGAAACAGGTCAGGCGGGAGTGATAGGTCAGTCCTCAGGAGGGGGGTACATTCAAACTGATTGGTCTGGGCCCTGAATGCCTACGTGCCAAACTGCACAGGGTCCAGGTTATTTAACAACTAAATGGCCAGTACCGGGCATTGTCTTAACTGCCTCAGGAATTTCAGGTTCTGTGTGCAGTTCAGAAACTTTACAATACCTAGTCCTTTACATTTTAACTCAGGCTTTGCAGCTTAGAAACTTTACCCTTTCATTCCCCACTCCTTTTTCTGACTACTTTTAATCTTAAAAGTAATGAATCATAATTATTGAAGGGTTTCACATTTCATGAGTTGTTTTGCGTTCCCTGGAATCATTTTCAGCATGGCCTCCATTTTAGATTTCACTCGATATTAGACCCTGATTTACCTAACTACACTGACTACCTAACTTTAAATCTGGCTTCATTTCCCCCCTCTAATTTGGGAACTCCTTACTGCTGTAAGGAAGGGGGGCAAAGAAGATCTTTCTGGCTTCTTCAGGCTGAAAAGGGATTGTGTGGGGCAAGCAGAGTCCCCCTTTAAAAATCGGGTCTATCGAGTGGTCCATGATAAAAGTCCAATTGAGAAGTAATAGGCTGGAGGGCCATTTGAGGGATGGGTGGTCTATAAGAGAAATGAAAATTCATTAGTTCTGGAACCAGATTGATGTAGCAACAAATGCCACAGCACAGGAATATGCCAATGAGTATAATGGCAAAGATAAAGACTAACAATGTTTTCCACCAGGAAGTACCAAGAACCAGGAGCTAAGATATTGTTTTCATGACAAAGTGCTGAGTACATGGCTTCTATCTTAAGGATATTTGTCACATTGCCAGAAATGTCAGGGATATAAACACAACAATTAACATTTAGGTTTACAGATGTCCTTTCCCTTAAGATATAGTCTAATAATTTAATGTCATCTGATCTTGCAAAATCCTTTTGATAGTATGACCTCTGTGTCTAATAGAGAAATCTTTAATTCTGTTACTTAGGGCTGGATAACCATATTAGCAAACATTAAGCCTACCTGTGTAGGTTAGGAATAAAGGCCTTAAACTAAAAACTACTATGGCAGTTTCTTTTGACAGTTATCAGGCATTCCTGTCTGAGAATCTCTTTTGTAGCCTCCATTTTACCTATTTTTGGAAGTTACATTTAACTATTATTATCATTTAAGATGTCCAGGAACAGCTGTGTTTTGGCTTTGACTGTCTTTGCTAAGTGTTTAAGATGAAGCAAGTCAAACTGACTTTTGTTTCTATCTATTGTCAACAGTCAGCTGAGTTACCCTGGGAGTCCTCGGGAACTTCACAGCAGCTTCTCAGTTCTGCTAGTGCCATTTGCGCTAGGATGGGTCCAGGCCTTGCTTGACCATGTGGCTTCCCTCGGAAGCATCAGGGATGTCTCCCTTGTTGATGACCCTCCTCTTCACAGCAAATGCACTGACTGGCTTCCTGCCCTCCACTGGTCTCATTAATCTCCCTGATCGGGAAGTTATGTGGCCTAGAGTTGTAAAGCTCTTTGGAGAAGTCCCCTATTCCCTGATTCAGACTGACTCAGAGGGCAAGAGCCAAATATTGGTTTTCTTGGCCCTTTTAATTTAACTAATTTTAAAACTTAATCTTAAACATCTAGCAAATAAATTTCAACAGCCTTATATTAAGAGTACTGGGCTTTAATATCTATCTCTCTATCCTGTAGGTGATAACTCATTATAACTCATTATCTTAAATTAACCCAGGTTGTGAGTTTTTGAAGTAGTACCTCTGCAAAACATTAACAGGCAATCTTAAATCATTTATAAGAAAACTACAAAATAAAATTATCAAGAGTAAAAACATTCAGTTCATATAATAGCTACCTTGAATTTTGGTGGAGTATATCCCCTGTTTGAGATCCTGGCAGTTGTGACAAAAACCAACTTTTGGACACAACTTTAAATGTACTGAAATCTGGTCTACTTCTTTTATAGTCTCTTTCACATGAGATGGGACATAGAGCCTTATCTCAAGTAAGGCGGGGCTCTTCATAAATCTCAGGTACTATAGTTCTGAAGCTGATCTTTGCTTTTTAGACATCATTTCATAAAGCCTACATAAATTGTTGCTCAAGTTCACATGAACATTAGCTAACACAACATAATATCACATCTAAAACATGAATTAAAGACTGAAAACTTCTAACATTTTATAGAAAAGTAGCAAAGTACTTTTGTGTTTTACAACAAAACCTTCCACACAGATTAGGCTCTCATTAACTTAAAAATACATTTAAATTGTATCTCAGTGTAAAAAGTAACATAGAACTTTATATATCTTATTGATAACAAATCCAATTATAGAACACAAATGATATAAATAAATCTCCAACATGTTTTTCTTTTTGAGGCTAAAATTACCATACAACTTTAGAACACAGCTTGATACAATGCTCTTTTGAAGCTTCTACCTTACAGACTTGTATACCTGGAAGATATGAATACATTAATAGCACCATAACCTTGTAAAAAGCTGTGTGCTTATGTAGAACTAAGGGGGAGATGGTAGGGCTTAGATAAATGGCAGGCCGCCCGTCTATTGGCAAGTTCTTCCAGATATCAGCTCCCGCGCCCAGGAATTAGTTCTCATTGGGGCTGAGGTTCCCGCCAGCGAGATTTGAAATTGGCGTGGCAGGAGAGTTCACAAGGGCGGGAACTTTTCGCGTCACTGCAGAGAAGAAGAAGGTAGGAAGAGGAAGTCCTTAGGCGTCATGTTGGCGTCACCAGCACCTGAAGAAGATCAGAGCGAATAAAAACAGAATGAAGATAAAAATTAAAGCAAAGGTCAATTTTTGGCAGAAGTTCCATGTTGAGGGACTGACAGAGAAGAGGCCAAGGGCCACGAGGAGGCTTAAAAGGACATAAAGACTCATGAATCCAGGATGGCAGATTAAGAGGTTCTCTGACCTCGTTGTCTCCCGCTGTCTGATGTCCGTTGCATTCCATCGCGCCTGATAGTGAGCCTCAGCACTGAGTGAACTGTTCTCTTGGAGATGTTGGGGGTCCATCGGTCATCAGAGGCTGGTAGTGCCTAAACAGAAGCTGGTTGAAAGTTTGATTAGAAACTTTCTGTAATTGGGTTTGAAGGAACTTCATTATGCAGAGCAAGAGAGCACAAGAAAAGTATTGAAAAATAACAGTTGTTGTTTAACCATAGTTGTATAATTTTTAATTTTCTTAAGATTATTTGCTCAAAAACTTACACAAACCTTCTTTATCACTTACTAAAACCCTCTTATTTACTTAATCACATAGACTCTCTTATCCATAAACACATTTTCCCTCTATTAAATCCATACCTAGAACCTTCTAGTTTTCCTTTTCCATATGTTAACCTCCTTCTGTTCACCTTTTGAAACAATACTTGTAAATTTTTGAATTTAAGCAGATTATTTCATAGACATCAACATTTTATTAGGGCCTTTTTGAACACCTAGAAAAACTTATAAGCTTAATTTCAAAGACATCTTTACTTTTATCTGTTTACCCAATTTAACTTGAACCATTTGAATCATGTGAATCAAAGATATTTGGATCCATTTTTAAATTTTTTTATGAGCGCTCCTCGTATATCTGCCAATTGTCATATAACTGCATGATATATGGACATACACACATACAGACATACCGTCATACAACACGTAACACAAGTGTGCACACATATACAAGGCCTTGTAGCTGTTTTTTTTTTAGGTGAAATCTCCATTGCAATGTTTAAAAACTCCACAGTTGATCAAAAATAGAACTGATCAGAAAACATTAACTTAGGTCTGTAGGATCAAAATCATGAGCTCAAAAAAAATACAGAATCTAAGAAAAAGCAAGAGTCCTGAAAAAAGATGACTGGCCAGTAATTAGTAAATATCATACAATTTACTTTTTGGTTTGGTCTAGTTTGAGTTTAGGTAAAAAGACATTTTTACTTTTTTTTCCCTTGGGCCTCAGATCTGTCTTCTACTGGGTTGCATATCAACTTAACTCCTGGCTGAGGTCTGGAAGGAACTGGGAAAACTGGAATTCTGAGCAGAAACCTCATGTCTAAGGCATTTTAACCATAAGTCATAATTTCCAGGTTGGATGTTGAAAATTATGATACAAGTTTAAGATGCAATTTTTAAAATCATCTTTATATCCTTTTACACTAGAAAAACTTGCTCACTCAAAACTGAAAATAGGATCTTAAGCTACCATCAGAAGAAATTTCTTTAGGATCATTAAGCCATTTTCTTTGTTCTGAAGTTCCTAAAGTAGCATTGAGTTACATTAAATCGCCTGAAAGAGAACTACACACTACCATGTGTATCTAAAATTAAGCTTTTAAAAATTTCCAAGACTGTTGCTATTTAATGTCATTTTAATAAACCAGGCCAATGTTTTAATTTAACATTTTTTAAATTTTACATATTGAGGGGAACAGATACCATATCATAATTAATGCACTGGTACACCTAGTGAAATCTTTTCAGGCTACCCAGTTCAAAATTGATGAAAAATAAAACTAAATGATTGGGAGTTACTTGCCAACTTGGAAGTAGAGTTCTTTAATTTTCTGTCCTAAGTATTTATTTAAGTTTTCTAGCATGAGCTATCTCAAACTAAACAATTACTTAAACCCAACTTTTAACTGCAAGATTGTGCAATGCTTTAGAAACCCCTTCAGATACCAGATTGTTAAAATAGAAAAAATCATCTTTTAGATACACATTTAGCCAAGATCATCCCCAAGAAACAATCTATAATATCAACACATTACTGCATTCATCGTCCCCTTTTTTAAGTGGACAGAGGTGGAGTCATCCTTAAAGTGCAGGTAAGGGACAGGGAGTTCCCCAAAGCAAAATGGCTTTGGCAGCTGCTGGGAATTCCTCAGTCTCACCTTTTACTTACAGGATTAGCTCCTTTGGAAAGATCCAATCCCAGGTGATCTGGCATATCTCCTAACTTTCCAGTAGAGTCAGTTTTTATCTGCCTTAGGTCTTGAAGGGGGAAGGGGGTATGTACTTTGATTGGCCCAAATTTTTCTCTTGATTTTTTTTTTCCTCTAAAAACGTCTCTCTTAGCAGCTCAAGGAGCACAGCACATTTTAAACATTAGGGCGGTAAAACAGACTATTGAAAGTTATCTATGCACCTTAGAGAACCTGGGCAGATTTTACTAATTATCTTATGTCTTTCTCAGTCCTACAACCTGAATTGCTAACATTTCTGACCTGCGAAGGAAGGGGAACATCCAGGAGGAATGGATGCGGGGTTGGGAGTGTTGCGTAGCCCATAAGGAGGCAAATGTGATTGGGGCTTTCCCTCAGTGCCATTCATCTACAGATCACCCTGGATACCCCTGAGGGCTGTCGGGAGGGGGCTCAAAAGAAAGGACCTTAGGAATACGTCTGAGTGTAGCCCAGACCGGAATTCCACAGTTGTTCCAAACTCTTTCATCCACCTCCACGCATTCGAGGCAGATCGGGATTCGGGACACTGTGTACTCACGCCAATTGCTCTCTGGGCCCAGACAGAAAAGTTGGAAGCGACTTTGGCAGAACCCAACATGCCTGCTCTGTACCGAACAGGTGATTGTGAGCTGCCTAGGCCGGGAAACCTCTCACCCGAGTCTTGAAGAGTGGCGGCTGCACTCATTTCGTTTAAGTAGCCATCGGGTGCCCACCTTACCTCCAGAAAGAAAGAGAAAGATGCACCTCAAACAGACATGGGGTGCGTACACTTACCTCCCTCGGTGTAGAATCTCGGTATGGGAGAGAATTTATGACTGAAAGTTCGGCTCCTATCCCCAAAGCCAATTAATGCCAATTTAATAATGAGGACAGGATTTTGAGAAAAGCTAAAGCAAGATATCAAAGTTCTTAGATCCCCAATACGTATTTCCCTGTGCAGTGGGTGCACTCAAGCCAACTACAGGAAGAAAAGGAAACACTGCTTCCCTAATCTTGCTTAACAAAGGGGAGTAAAGTTTATCAAAGTTCTTTTTAACTTTCCTTACGGTACTTGTTGACTATGGGTCTCGTGCCAGTATTTAGCCTTAGATGGAGTTTACCACCCGCTTTGGGCTGCATTCCAAAGCAACCCGACTCTGGGAAGACCCGGGCCTGGCTTTCCCAGCCGACCCAGACCTGGAGCTGGTCGCGGCGCACCGCCACAGTGGAAATGCACCCGGTGGCAGCCAGTCGCAGGCGGGGGGGGGGGGGCTCCCCGCCGACACCACCCCTGACCCCGCCCACCTGCTCCCCGCGCCCACCGGAATGGAGATGACGAAGGGGCAGAGGGGACGGTTGGGTGGAGGGGCCGGGAGGAACGGGGACGGGAAAGATCTGCCGGACTGCCGGCACAGCCGGACCACACCGTTGGGTTGAATCCTCCAGGCGGACTGCGCAGACCCCACCCATGCAGGAGGAGATTTGCAGAAGTCCTGCCAGGTCCGGCGTTTCACTGAAAAAGAAAGATTCTGGGCCCTTGAGCGGGATCAAGGGTCAGGGACAGAGGCATGGAATGGCTTTGTCCCATACTGGGAGTTACTCAGACAGAGACAGAGACAATACAAACGTGACACAGGCACGGACACACAGTAAACGTTTAACACGAGTTCAGAAGCAAAGATTAAAGACAGACAGTAAACTCAACCTGAGAAAATGAGTAGCCGGCAAGACCTGACGGGTTGGCAGCAGAGTACCTGATGAGGGCTCCTCCGTCCCTCCACCTGATGAGGGCACTTCCATCCCTCGGTTTCCCGAGTCCTCCAAGGCGTCCCTTGGGGACGTGGTCTGTAGCTTCAGGACACGTCTGTCCACCACCGCCAGGGAGAACTCACGCTCTCCGCTGGCAGCCACTCTGCCAACCCTTAAACCGAAAAGCGAAACCAAACTGAGAGCTCTGAGCGATCGCAAGAAAGAAAAAAAAAGGAAGAGGCGCCTTACTTACCCTAGAGGAGTCCGTTGGGGTCTCCTTGTCTGGCGCTGCGCATTTCCTGGCCAACGCACCGAATGTAAGGGTCCGGCGAACGTCGGAGGAAGAGACCACCAAGAGACCGGCTCATGCAACAGCAAAAGGGGGTTTATTGAGGATCCAATCCAGCGCGCTGGGGCTCCAGGCTCACTCAAGAAGGGAGAGCGGCCAAGAGCCCCCGAGCAGGGGTTGAGCAGTGCTTAAGTACACTTCTTTAGGGAGGGCAGGAACTTTACATACGTCATGGTCCCCTTTAACAAATCATCACACACCGCGGGAAAATCAAACAACAATTCCCAAACATGATTAGCACATTCATTGGCGGGAACAGGTCAGGCGGGGGTGATAGGTCAGTCCTCAGGAGGGGGGTACATTCAAACTGATTGGTCTGGGCCCTGAATGCCTACGTGCCAAACTGCACAGGGTCCAGGTTATTTAACAACTAAATGGCCAGTACCGGGCATTGTCTTAACTGCCTCAGGAATTTCAGGTTCTGTGTGCAGTTCAGAAACTTTACAATACCTAGTCCTTTACATTTTAACTCAGGCTTTGCAGCTTAGAAACTTTACCCTTTCAAAAAGTCTTCTCCCAGAGGAAGAAGGGGACCCAAGAGGTGGAATCCATTGGTGATGGAATAAGGGGGAAGGGTTGGGACACGGGTGATCTGGGCAGGAAGGACTTCTTTATCACTTCTTGGAATGGGCTGTCTCCAAATCTGCTGGGACTGTTCACTGGGTTCCATTAACATTTCTTTGGGGTGGACTTTGGCCTAGGGCCTTTCCTGGACTTTATTAACATTCCATGAGTTGTCCTGCGTTTCCCAGCATGGCCTCCATTTTAGACTTTACTCAATATGATATTAGACCCGATTTACCTAACTACACTGACTACCTAACTTCAAATCTGGCTTCAGTCTCAGGGACCCCTCAGAGTGCACACCAGCTTTCCTGCAGCTCAGGAAGGTGCATGGGCCCCCAGCACTGCTCAGCTGCTCGGCTGGTCAGCTGCCAGCTGATGAGGCCGCCTCACTTCCTGCGCGTGACCCCGCCTGGCTTCTCTCCCTTCCTGGGGAGGAGCCGCCTCCTGGCCCCAACCATTGCTTGGTCTTGCCACTGTCACTGACGACCATCTTCCCTGTGTCCACCCTAGGAGAGCAAAAGGTTATCAACAGAATGGTGAGGAAATGCTCAGGGTGCTGCTCCAGCCTGCTGGGTCAGGAGGGGACACTTGTGGCATGGAGCTGTGGCCTCAGGGCACACCCGAGGCACGGAGCAGTCAGCAGGAAGAGCCAAGATCTGACCCAACGGGGGCCAGTGGGGGATGGAGGGGGCCCAGAGCAGGCAGGTCCTGGTGACAGCATGCACCAGACCCTGGAGCCAAGAGCCCCACAGAGTCACGGAGGATGGACTTTGTGTGCGAGGAGGGGAGGGGCCCACTGGAGCTCGGTGTCCTTGTGGTCCAGTCACATCAGGTGAGATTCACAAGTGGAAGCCCCAGCCTCGGAGCCTCAGAACGGGACTCTGCACACAGGTGCTGTAGAGTGATTAAGGTCACACAAGGTCACTAGGGTGCCCTGAATACAACAGGACAGGTGTCCCTATGTGCAGAGGACATGAGAACAGACAGACCAGGAGGCATCCACAGGCCAAGGAGAGGCCTGGAAAGAGCCAGCCCTGCCCACTTGGGGACACCAGAACTGTGAAGTCCAGTCTGCAAGTCCCCAGGCTTGGGGTCTGTTGCTGCAGCAGGAGCTGTGGACAGGAGATGAAGAGGCAGGAGAGGCCCCCTGGCCCCCCAGGGGCAGAGGGCCTATGGAGGGGCCTGCAGTCTGCTCTGTGAGAGTCAGGGGCCAGGCGTGTGCCTAGGAGTGGTGCGCCTGCGGTCTTCCCTGGGGCTCCGCTCTGGTCTCTGAACAGCTCCTCCATTCACACTCTGTTCAGCGGCCAGGGAGGGACAGCAGCACCCTGGGCCGTCCTGCCCAGGGGCTCACTGCTCGCTTTGAACACCCCAGACCTGGGCTGAAGATGAGGCAGCAGCTCCCAGCAATGTAGAATGTGTGGAAGGTTCCAGAACACCCAAGCATCAGCACCATGTCCTGTTAGACGTCACCGTCACCCAGAACCCAGACTTGGAGGTGAAGTCGGGCTCCTCCCGGTGCTGGCCGACTTCTGGGTCGCAGCTCTCTGGTCAGGCAGCAGACCCAGCCTCTCTCCAGTGACTTCTCTCCGGTCTCTTGTCTGGTCAGTTCAAAGAATGAAGCCCACGGACAAGGGAGGTGGACAGAAGCAGGTGGCAGGAGAAGCTGCAGAGCCCTGTCAGGTGAGGGGCTCCATGGCAGGTCACACCCAGGATGTGATCAGGGGCCCACATGGTGACCAGCAGGGCCATTGGCCATCTGTGCTAAGTAGGCCCTGGAGGTGTGGCAGCTGCTGGGTGGTTGTGGCCTCAGCCTTCCCCAGGCTGCCCCTCCCTGCCCTCTCTGGGTCAAGGGGTCAGCTACAATGTTTGGGATACTTCTATGGATTAGTTTCATGGGGTGGCCTTGATAGTTGCTGGGCAGCTTCCACCAGGCTCCTGTGGTTGCTGGGTGGTGGCCTCTTCCTGGCCCCAGGTGCACTCATATCCTGAGTCCTTGTCTCCCCAAGGCCTGTCCCCATCTCCCAGGGGTGGCTTCTCACAGGAGGACATGGTGACACCTGTCGAGAAGGCAGCCCCTGCTGGCTCACTTGGCCCCCATCCCTGGCTCGGCATGGACCCAGGTGACCTGTGTTCACTGCCTGGGGCATGTGGCAGCACAGCACACAGCTGACCCACCCAAGAGCTTCTGGTGGGCAGGGCTGGGCAGCATGAGGAGCTGCTTCCTGGCAGAGGCTGGCCTCCCTGGGGGGCAGTGTGGCCGGCAGCACTGTCTCTCTCTCCTTAGTTCATTCCTGGCCACAACTGGTCTCACATCTGAGTCCTTCAGAGACACCAGGATGCTCTGGCCAGAGGACGATGGCCCCAGCACACCAGGCAGGGACTGAGGCTCACATGGGCAGTGGGCCAAGGAGGCCAGGGCTCCCTGTGCACCTGCAGGGCAGGAGGCTCAGAGGGGAGGGGGAAGCCTGCTCTGGGGACCAGGGGACAGCGCAGCGGAGGCAAGGGGAGAGGGCAGTCCCCAGGGAAACAGCGACACCCAGTGGCCACACTGTGCACTTCATGCCCCTCCCTCAGAAGAGTGTCCTGGCTCTTCACAAGAAGGCTGTGGGGGGTGTCAGGTAGGGGAGGGGCCTCAGAAAGGGCCAGGCAGATCAGCCCCTGCCCTGTCCCTGCTGTGCCCTGTGAACGAGACCCTAAAGTCCCTCTGTGAGTGTGCTGCCCGGCCACCAGCTGGACATGACCCTCTGGCTCAAGGAATTCTGAGCCTGGTGGCAGAAGGACGTGAGAGGTATGAGGAGCACAGGTGGGCGCCAGGCCCAGAGGGTCCTGTGGTCCTATGGCTGTCACTCCTGGGGTGAAGCTGCCTCTGGAGTCGGTGGACACAGAGCAGGACGTGTAGTCTGGAGGCCAGGCCCTGATGGGGAAGTCTGCACTTAGCCAGGAGGACAGAGGGGCTCCAGGATTTCAGGGTGCTTTCGGGGGCTCCCGTTTCCACCTGACCCAGAGTCCAGGCTGACTCGGGGGACCCAGGCTTACTGGAGGCTGAATTACCTTCACGTCCCGCTGCTCCCCCCGCCTGGCCTTGCTGCCTCATCTGCCCACAGCCAGCCCGATGCTCCCAGACCCCTGACCCCGTTCCCTGTGCTCACCCTCCTTCAGGAGCAGGGAGAGGCCTTCCAGCAGGGTCCACGCTCAGGCACCTGGCTGCCTGCCCAGCTGCTGGTGCCCACCGCCCTGCCACGGCCCTGCCACATGGCTGGGCAGCCTCTAGCTGCTGGCTGTCCCTGCTGTGAGCTCCTCTGTGGCACTGGGACCAGAACATGGTGCCACCCAGCAGGGCTGCTTCTGGGTGTCTTGATGTCCCCAGGGCCTGGCCTTGGCCAGCCCCTCCCCCCACAGATGAGGACAAGTGGCACAGGCAGGCAGCCGCCTTCCAAGGACTTCCCCTGTGGGCGGTTCCAGGGCAGCTGAGCAAGCTGGCCTGCAGGACGGGCTGGGTGTCACTGACCTCTGGCTGCCAGGCTCTGGACCCTAGTGTGTGTGTTGACTGGGTGCCCAGCCCTGGGGGAAGCCTGTGCCCTGTGACTGTCCCTCTTCCAGGACCCTCCCTGGGAGGGCTATCTGGAAGGCCAGCCTGGCCCAGCAGGGATGGCCCCCAGGTGCAGCCTGGTGCTGGCTCCTGGGGGACACTCCCTGAATCAGGGCCCAGGGTCCCCTTCCTGCAGGTCTAGGGAATCCTGGGCTCACCTTTCCCTCAGACACGGCCCCAGGGGGGCTGCCTGAGGCCTCTGAGCTGGGGGCTCCCACCACAGGGTCCCTGGGCCCTGACCTGCAGGGTCTTTCTGGCTCTCCCCTGTCACTGCCTGCCCATGCCTGCTCCTGACACCCTCCATGTGTCCTCCTTTATACCCTACCCCGACCCCCACAGCCTGTGACTCACCCAGGGGAGACGGGCGGAGCCCACCTGGGAACCTCGCGGTCAGCACCCTCAGCCCTCCTGAGCCACAGTGAAACAGGAATTGATCCCCAAACACCCTCCCCAAGGTCAGTCTCTCCTCTGCCAAGATCTAAGAAGAGATTTAATTTCAGCTACCGCTGCTGCCAATTCTGTTTTGCAATGTCATCTTCTGACCCGTGAGACTGCATTCTGGGTGGATGGGCACTGAGTCCTCTTGGTGGGGCTGGATCTACTGAGGGGACTTCAGAGGTCATGGACTAGACCGGCTCCCAGCTTACACACAGGGAAACCGAGGCCAGAGAGAGGGAGCTCTGCCAGAGCCACACAACGAGGGTCAGGTGGCGCTGGGGCAGGACCCAGGGGTACCCCTGCCTGACCAGGCAGCAGCCCCAGGGAAAGCCACTCAGGCCTCCTACCTCAGGACTGGCCCACAGAGGGGCAGGGGGAGACAGGGAGGTCACAGCTCAGCACAGTAGTCCTCCCCAGAGCCACCACACTGCCTGCCAGGGGCTAAGGCGTGCTGGCCAGGGCCCCAATGTGAGCACCAGAGACCCCAGCACGGCTGCCCAGGTGTCTCACCTCAGCTGCCTCGGGGAGCTCTGATGGGGTCTGTTCCCCGTGTCCAGGGAGGGGGCAGAGGCCTGGGCAGCTGAAGCTGGCCTTCACCACCCTCCTCTTCCTTCCGTGAGCTGAAGCCGCACGAGGCCCTCACCGGAAGCACCAGGGTCTGGACTTCTACCTCCAGAGCCGTGAGCCAGGAATACCTCTTTGCTTTGTAAGTTCTCTCCTGTGGGGCAACCGAGGGTGGATCAAGACACCGAGTCGGAAGTCTCAGCTCTGGTTCGAGGGGCTGATCTGTCTGGAGCTCACCTGGCCCTGTTGGTCCTGTCCAGCCAGCGCAGTGTGGAGGGCAGTGGGTGTCCGCAGCTTGGAGTGCTCCGCTCGAGGTCTTCTGCTTCTTCTGTGGGAATTCTCTGCTGTTCCCTTTGCTGCACTGACTCGCTCAGTTCTTACAGGTCGCTTTGCCACCGGCCAGGCCATCTGGCCACCTCTCGTCCTGGCTTCATTGCCCCTCTCTGTCCACTCTTGTGGGTTTCGCCTTCGCTGACTTCAGCATTATCTCAAGTTCCTAAAATTCACTCTTATGATTTTTATAGAATTGCATTAAATTTACTGTTTTCCTCCCCCCTACTATACCTCCCAGTTACTCAGATTAATTCTATGTCAATAGCATTTTATAGTTTTTAATAAAGACTTACTTATTTATTGTCAAATTTATCATAACTTTTAGAATTCTGTGGCTGGCATGACTGGAATCTGTCTTCCATTCCATGTTTAATTAATTTTAACATATTTTGAAACCTTTCAAAATTTATGCACTCATTACCAGACTTAACAATGTTAATATTTTCCTTTTTCTTCAGACCCTGTTGTTTTTCACCTTTATTTTATTTATTTATTTTTACATGGTGCTGAGGATCAAACCCAGTGCCTCCCATGTGCTAAGCAAGTGCTCTGCCATTGAGCTACAACCCAGCCCCAAGATCCTAGTTTTTCTTTTTTTTTTTTTTTAAAGAGAGAGTGAGAGGAGAGAGAGAGAGAGAGAGAGAGAGAGAGAGAGAGAGAGAGAGAGAAAGAATTTTTAATATTTATTTATTTATTTTTTTTAGTTCTCGGCGGACACAACATCTTTGTTGGTATGTGGTGCTGAGGATCGAACCCGGGCCGCACGCATGCCAGGCGAGCGCGCTACCGCTTGAGCCACATCCCCAGCCCCCCTAGTTTTTCAAAGATATAAAATGGTGTCAGTAACAGTGATAATCAAGACAGTGTGACATTGGCAAAAAGAAAGAAGGCTGGTCAACCACAGACCTAATGCATGGGCAGGTCTTCAGTGAGGCTGCTCTGCCGGGACCTCAGCTCACACTGTGTCTTAGGACATAAAAGAGAACTAACCATAAAAGAAAAAAGTTGCATTTCAGCAAAACTGAAAATTTGCTCATGAAAATCATTATGAAGAGCATAAATAAGCAAATCACAGCTGGAAGAAGATGGCCATAGCATGTCCGGAGCCACAAAGGACACACAAGAATGTTGCAACTCAGCAGCAAAAAAGAAGAACATCTGATCTTCCAGCCCTATTTTGTATTTTATTTAGAGACGGCCTCACTGAGTTGCTTAGTGCCTGGCTGTTGCTAAGGCTGGCTTTGAGCTCATGATCCTCCTGCCTCAGCCTCCCAAGCGCTGGGATTACAGGCGTGAGCCACTGACCTGGATCTTTATGTTTTTTTTAATGGGCAAAAAGTTGAGCAGATGCATATCTATCTATTTCTCTCTCCCTCTCTCTCTCTCTCTCTCTCTCTCTCTCTCTCACACACACACACACACACACTTACACGCATGGGGAGCACGGAGACCTCTTGGCGGAAGTGGACAAGACTACTAGCACTTTGGGCCGTGGCACTGCAGCTGTTTTTTCTTGATTGTTTTTTATTTATACATGGACACAATATCTTTATTTTTGTTTATTTTTATGTGGTGCTAAGGATGGAGCCCAGGGCCTCACCTCTGCGAGGCCAGCGCTCTGCCCCTGAGCCCCAACTCCAGTCCAGGCACTGCAGCTTCTTAAAATGTGACCCAATCGGGCTGTGCACCTGCGACCCAGGAGTCCCCTCCTAAGTATTTACTCAAGAGAAGTTAAAAATATACACCCCGAGGGGCTGGGGACGTGGCTCAAGCGGTAGCGTGCTCGCCTGGCAGGCGTGCGGCCCGGGTTCGATCCTCAGCACCACATACCAACAAAGATGCTGTGTCCGCCGAGAACTAAAAAATAAATATTAAAACTCTCTTTTTAAAATAAAAATAAAATAAAAATAAAAATATACACCCGAAGCTTCGCGCGCGGTGCTCAGTTGGAAACCCAACGCTCCAGAAGGGCCCAGTGGAGGACCTCAACAGGGGGACCGTCCTCACGAGAGGGTGCCCAGGGCGCCCCCGGCTGCGGGCCGCCGGGGAGGCGCACGCGAGGGGCCTCCTGGGCCACGTGTAGAAGCCGGCCCAAGGGCGCACCTGGGCTTTTCGCCCTGCTAAGTGATACCGCGACAAGGACCAGTGCCAAGAATCCCCGAGGACGCCTGGAAGCTTCCTGAGCCACCCCTCCCGAGACAGCGCGCAGACAGGGGGACTTGCGTCTTGACCCTAGTCTACCTGGAGCCAGGTCTGCGCGGTGCAGGGTGGTGGTGGGAAGCCCACCGCCTCGCCCCAGCCCTGTTTGGGGTGGTCCGCTCCAGGGACACACACTGCCTCATCCATTCTGGGCTGGGCACTGCGAGGACACGCGATCCTGTCCCCTCTGGGCCTGAACTGCAGGGGCGGGCTTGGGCAAGCACACCTTCCTTCCATAGTCCCTAAGGTCCTGGGGACCACCCCAGGGCCAGCAGCCAGGGTGCTCACAGATCCAAGGGCCAGCAGCCAGGGTGCTCACAGATCCAAGGGCCAGCAGCCAGGGTGCTCACAGATCCCAGGGCCAGCAGCCAGGGTGCTCACAGATCCCAGGGCCAGCAGCCAGGGTGCTCACAGATCCAAGGGCCAGCAGCCAGGGTGCTCACAGATCCCAGGGCCAGCAGCCAGGGTGCTCACAGATCCCAGGGCCAGCAGCCAGGGTGCTCACAGATCCAAGGCCACCTGCCTCCTCACATTCTCTGCTGATTCTTGGCCCAGGTCTTCCGTGTGACCTGTGATTACTGGTCTTCCCATTTCCTCTCCAGATCCTTGAATTTTCTCAGGTTCATTGCTGATATGTATTTGTTGTTGTTGTTGATCTGGTGTTTGCTCACTTTACTAAAGTCAATTTTTCTAAGTTGTAAAAATATTTCTCCTAAAGATAGTAATTATGTTTCTTTCTTTCCAATATTTAGATGTAGTGTGTTTTTCTTGTCTTTACATTGAATAGGAGCAATGGAAATGAACAGAAATTGCAACAACAACAACAAAAAAAAAAAACAGTTTTGTTTTAACTTTATTGGAAATAGATCGAGTTGTTCATTCACTAATTCACTCATTCATTCATCAGATGTTTCTCACCCAGTATTTTTATACCAGGCACTTTATTTATTGGCTCACAGTGTGGTACATTTTATGGAGCACACTATGACGGTTTGGTGTTGCCACCACGTGTGACGAGCACATCCTGGTAGTCAGCACTTTCCGCTCCTTTGACAATGAACGTGTCTCTGTGGTGAGGTCTTCAGACTCCTCCAGCTCTCAGCAGTCTTGCCCTGTGCTGCAGAACACCAGGACTTCCCACCACCAGCCTCTTTCCACCCCCTGAAATAGCAGGGAGGGCCTGGTCCCCACCCAGGTCTCCCACCTCACCAAGCTGCTTTCCAAGCCATGTGTCCACCAGTGACCAGGCTCAGGGGCTGCTGACTCTGCCCCCAAGTTTCCTGCAGCCCCCACATGCACAAGGTGCTGAACTTGACCCATATATGACCCTTGGGGGGTGGTAGTGGGCACCTCCACTATCCCTGGTGAGCTGAGCCCAGATTAACTGCCGCAGTCTGGCTGGGCACAATTCAGGAGCCACTTGTCAAAAGAAACTAACTATTTTTAGAACTACAAACGCCAAACAAAACAGCTCCTCAGGAAAAACCCCTCAGAGCCCAACTGCCACCACCGGCTTCCCATAAGCCTCTCACCCCCCACACAACCCTCACCACCTCCCACAATCCTCCTGTTCTTGAGGCCGATTGGCTGGGTCGTGTGGGCGGAGCCAAAGAAGTCCCCCAATGAGCAGCTCCGTGGAGGAGCCAATCAGCTAGATGTTGCTGGGGCCGCTGTGAGCCAATCATCAGCTGGCAGTCTGAAGGGCAGGGAAACAGCCCAATGAACATCACCGCAGAGGAGCCAATCAGCTAGATGTTGCTGGGGCTGCTGTGAGCCAATCATCAGCCGGCAGTCTGAAGGGCAGGGAAACAGCCCAATGAACATCACCGCAGAGGAGCCAATCAGCTAGATGTTGCTGGGGCCGCTGTGAGCCAATCATTAGCTGGCAGCTGGTTGCTGGCAGCTGGAAGTTTGCTGGGGCCCCAGTTTGCTGGGGCCCCTTTGGCTGTGGCTCTCAACATCTCCCCCTCTCTGTTTAAACAACAAGCATGTGGCTTGGGGACCGTGCCTGCCTTAGGTTGTCCAATACTACATATGGTCCTTACCCGTCTTCGGATGAGCTGACCTCAGGGCGTCAGCCTCCTGTCTTAGGTTGGTACCATTGTAATTGGATCTTACCCGTCATTGACTACCAGTCCAGTATACAGCCACACCGTGGAGAGGTCTTTGTCATGACAAGCAGAAGGGAGGAAGATACACCAAGCCAACTGATGGCTCTTGTTGGAAAAATTGTACCACCGATGACATCATCAGCAAAAATACCCCAACACTACCACAAGTCACTGCACCAACAGATAGTTCACAATGCATACAAGTGAGTTCACAATGCATACAAGTGACACATAGTTTAGGCAAGTTCTGCAAGCAGTTCAGTGATGGCTTTTGCAGAAACTGTAGATTAGTTTTATCTTTGTCTTCACCAGCACTGGGATGAAGATAGGAATTCTGGCAATAATGGCTAAAGAAAAAATTATGTAACATTCCAGAAGGCACTAAAAGAAAACAATTTTCTTAACAATTTACATTATCTTGAAGAGAAAAGAAAACAATTTTCTTAACAATTTACATTATCTTGAAGAGGATTATTAAATATAATGAAAAGGAAAGGTGAAAGTAAACAAACAGATCTGTTAACCTTCTTTTTTGTTTACATATTAAAACAATTCTTAACAGTTATTTACCCAATTTAAATTAAACCATTTAAATCACATGAATAAAAAAAAATATTTGGATCCATTTTTTCATGAGCGCTCATCATATATGATATATGGACATACGTACATTCAAACATATAACACAAAACACAAGTGTGCACACATAATATAATACATACAACACATAACATAATAGTAAAGGCCTTATAACTTTTTACAGGTGAAATCTCCATTGCAATGTTTAAAAACTCTATAGTCAAAAAAAAAAAAATAGAACTGATCAGCAAAACATTAACTTAGGTCTGTATGAGCTCAAAAACCAAAATAGAACTTCATGATATGGGAAAGGGCAATAATAAAATAGATATTGAAAAAAGCATCCTGGTTCTGTCGCAGATGTAAGGATAGCCAAATTGGTGTTTTGGATATCAGCTGTTATGGATTTGAGCCAAATCATCTTCTTTTTGGTCTGTAGAAATCGCTTTAGTTAATCTCTCTGGAATCCAAATCGGCTGCTGTTCTCCCTGTGGAAACACACAAACAGGCCCCCGACTCCAGACAATCACTGGGTCAGGATTTTAGTTAATCTTTCCGGAACCCAAATCGGCTGCTGTTCTTCCTGTGGAAACACACAAACAGACCCCCGACTCCAGACAATTACTGGGTCAGGACCTTTCCATTGTCCTGTTAGAATATCTTTCCAAAGTACCTTGGGCTTATGTACATTTTTTGGACACATATGCCTTTCTGCAGCACTAAGTCCTGATGAATCCAAATTTAAAAAGTTTAGAGTAAAAAGGGTTATTTTAAGTTTATCTTTGGGGAATATATACCCCTTCCCAATTCCGTCTTTTTGCTTTAATAAGTACATTTTAATAGTTTGATGAGCTCTTTCAACTATGCCTTGTCCCTGTGGATTGTATGGGATTCCTGTTATATGAGTAATGCCAAATGATGCGCAAAATTGTTTAAAAGAGGTAGAAGTATAACCAGGGGCATTATCTGTTTTTAACTGTTTTGGAATGCCCACAGTGGCAAAATTTTGTAAGCAATGAGCTATAACATCTTTAGTTTTTTCTCTGGCATGAAGGGAGCCCATCAAAAATCCAGAAGAAGTATCAACTGTAACATGCAAATATTTTAATTTTCCAAATTCTGGCAAATGTGTGATGTCCATCTGCCAAATATGGTTATGTATCAATCCTCTAGGATTGACTCCAAGATTAACTTGTGGTAAAAAGGTCACACAATTTTGACATTGTTTTATTATTTGTCTAGCTTGTTCCTTAGTTATTTTAAAACGCTTTTGTAAAGTATTAGCATTGACATGGAACCTTTTATGAAAATTTATAGCTTCTTCTAGTGTAGAGAAAATATGTATGTCATGTGTAGTTTTATCTGGTAAATCATTGCCCAAACTAAGGGCTCCAGGCAATCCTGTGTGTGCCCTGATATGTCCTATAAAGAATGGATCTTTTCTGTCCCAGATTAGACTTTGTATAGTGGAAAACAAAGAGAAAACATTAGAAGAAGGGGAAATCCTACCAGCATCTTCAAGGGATATTATAGCATTAACTATATACTGACTATCAGAAAATAAATTAAATACAGAATCTTTAAACATCACAAAAGGGGCTGGGGATGTGGCTCAAGCGGTAGCGCGCTCGCCTGGCAAGCCTGCGGCCCGGGTTCGATCCTCAGCACCACATACCAACAAAGATGTTGTGTCTGCCGAGAACTAAAAAATAAATATTAAAAATTCTCTCTCTCTCTCTCTCTCTCTCTCTCTCTCTCTCTCTCTCTCTCTCCTCTCTCACTCTCTCTTTAAAAAAAAAATAAAAAAAAAATAAACATCACAAAAGCTTGTAATACTGCGTTAAGCTCTACCTTTTGAGCTGATTGTTTGGGTACTAAAAATGTAAAAGTTTGGTCAGGAGTAACTACTGCTGCTGTACCATTATTTGACCCATCAGTGAATATATTTGGAGCATTCATGATAGGTGTTTTTCTTGTCATTTTTGGAAAAATTACAGGATGCAATGACCAAAAAGACAATAAAGGATTAGATGGTAAGTGGTTATCAAATGAAACATTAGATTTACACATGATTATTGCCCAAGTATTTAACTCATTAGCTAATTCATCAATTTGATTCATAGTATATGGAGTAATAATTTTATTGGGAGAAATTCCAAACACTCCCTTTGCTGCTCTTATTCCTTTGAGTATTAATTGTCCTACAGCCTCAGGATACCTAGTAAGAATAGTGTTAGGAGAATAAGATAAATGTATCCACAATAATGGACCTTCTTGCCAAAATACTCCTGTAGGAATATTTTTTGTTGGTAGTACAATAAATAATAAAGGCAAACTTATATCAATTCTATCCAAATGCATATTTTCCATATATGTTTCAATGATTTTTAATGCCTTTCTTGCTTCAGGCGTTAATATTCGGGGTGAATTTGGATCTGATGGACCTTTTAGGATATCAAATAAAGGTCCCAACTCTCCTGTTGGTATGCCTATATAAGGCCTTATCCAATTTATGTCTCCTAATAACTTTTGAAAGTCATTAAGTGATTTGAGTTGATCTACTCGTATTTGAATTTTTGGTGGACGGACCATGGCTGAGGATAATAGAACTCCTAAATAATTAATTGGAAAATTTAATTGTACTTTATCTATTGCTATCTCTAGATTATAATTTTTTAATAAATTTGTAAGTGTGGCATAACATTCTAGCAATGTGTTTTTATCTTTGTGTGCTAATAATACATCATCCATATAGTGAAATATTTGTAGTTCAGGATTTTGATTTCTAAGTGGCTGGATTACTTTGTTAACATAAATTTGACACATAGTTGGGCTGTTAGCCATCCCTTGAGGGAGTACTTTCCATTCATATCTCTGATCAGGACCTTCATGATTTAGTGCAGGGATAGTAAATGCAAAACGTGGACTATCCTCAGGATGAATTGGAATTGAAAAAAAAAACAATCTTTAATATCTATAACTAAAACATACCAAGTTTTTGGCAAAGCAGACAATTGAGGAATCCCCGATTGAGCAGGTCCCATAATGACCATTTCATTATTAATGGCTCTTAAATCTTGCAATAATCTCCATTTACCAGATTTCTTTTTGATGACAAAAATGGGAGTATTATGGGGAGATACAGAAGGTTGTATATGTCCTTCTGCTAATTGTTGTTTGACCAGATCATGGGCTACTTGTATCTTTTCTTTAGTCAAGGGCCACTGAGGAACCCATACTGGTCTTTCTGTTTTCCATGTAATTTTTATTGTCTCAGTGGCCCTTTGTGAAAATCCAACCCATGTCTGTCTGTTCCTTGATCTGTTTGTATTGGTGCTGCTATACCTTGTTCTTGTTTTTCTAGTCTTTTTCCTTTCCTAAAACCTTGTCTAGCCATAATAGTGGGTGCATTTTGATTGATGTTATTTGTTAATGTCAAACCTAATTGATCTAAGACATCTCGTCCCCATAAATTTACGGGAAGATGATCCAATACATATGGCTGTATAGTTCCTTCACATCCTTCAGGATCCTTCCAATCTAATACCATTGCGCTTCTATCAGGATTAGTTGCCACTCCTAGGCCTCGAAGCGTTTGAGTGGCTTGTTGTAATGGCCAATGTTTTGGCCATTCTTGACGAGAGATGATGCTAAGGTCTGCGCCTGTATCCAGTAGCCCATTAAATTCATGTCCTTGAATATTTAGTTTTAGCATGGGGCGAGAATCTAAATTTAAAGAAAGCATAGCCCAATCTACACCTGTGGAGCCTAATCCCTTGGAACCTCTTTCTACAGCATGACTGGAAAATTTATCATGTAGGCTTGGTATTATTAGTAATTGTGCTATTCTATCTCCTGGTGAAATTATTGATATACCCTTTGGAGAACTGGCTATAATTTTTATTTCACCTTCATAATCGGGATCAATTACCCCAGGACTTATCAAAAGTCCTTTTAGAGTAGAAGAGCTGCGTCCCAATAATAAGCCTACTGTTCCTTGGGGAAGAGGTCCTTTTACCCCTGTGGGAATGATTTGAACTACCATCTCTGGAGTTAGTACTGATCTGGCGGAGGCACAGATGTCCAACCCTGCGCTCCCTCTGGTTTCTCTGATGAGGGATCTGATGGACAATGTGTCCTGGGCACTACCCTGATGGGGTTGCTGGGTTCCTCCAGTGCTCCGTATATTTGTGGTTTGGGGCCCCGGAGCATTGGGGCCCCCTGTCCGTTTTTTGGCAACGGAGCCCGATGCCTTTGTCCACGATATTGTGGATAAACACCTTGTCCTTGTTCGTTTTTTAATGGAGTACCCTCTATGGTGGTTTGAGAACGGTATTCATTAGCCCAATGTAATGGAGTACCCTCTATGGTGGTTTGAGAACGGCATTCATTAGCCCAATGTCTCCCTCTACGGCATCGTGGGCAAATACCCGGTATTCTACTCCTTTGATACCTAGTTTTGTTAAACCCTCCTCCTATGGGGCAATTCCTTTTAAAATGTCCTGTTTGTTGACAATTGTAACATGTTCTTGGCCTGAAATCTAAAGCCTGTTTTACTGCAGCTGCCACAATTTGCCCTTGTTCATTAATGTCTCTGGCATCTAAAGCCTGTTTTACTGCAGCTGCCATGACTTGCTCTTGTTCATTAATGTCTCTACATAATTTAATATATGTGTTTAAATCTTCCTGTTTCCATGGTCTAATGATATCTCTGCACCAACGATTCGCTTGGTCATAAGCCAGTTGTTTTATTAATGGCATTGCTTGTTCTGTATTCCCCAAAACTCTGGTAGCTGTTTGAATAAGCCTATCTACAAATTCAGCGTAAGGTTCATTAGCTCCTTGTATTATCTTAGATAATTGACCTTGTAAACCTCCATGTCCTTGTAAAGTCTTCCATGCCTTAACTGCATCTATAGCAATTTGTGAGTATACGCCAGGATCATATGCAATTTGTTGCTGCGGATCCTCATAAGTTCCCTTTCCTAACAACATATCTAGATTTCTCTGAGAATAACCAGCTGCTGCATTTCGCCTAGCCGTCTCCTTGCAAAATTCCTCATTGGCAACCTTCCATAACAGGTATTGTCCTCCATTTAGCACAGCTTTACACATATTAGCCCAATCTGCTGGCGTCATGCTTAAGTTGGTAATGGATTCGACTAAGCTTACAGTGAAGGGTGCTTGAGGACCATAGGTTGTTACAGCCTCTTTTAGCTCCTTTACTGTTTTGAAATTTAAACCCTGGTAAATTCGCTGCCCTCCTACCTCAAATACAGGACATACTTGAGATCCTGTCTCAGGCTCCCAACTATCAACTGCGGGGGTTGGGAGTCTCCTAGCATATGGAGGTGGTGCTGTTGATATGTCCTCTGGTGATAGAATGCTGTTAGTAGCAGTCTCCTGTAGAGGTGGTGCTGATGGTTGGACACTTACGCTCTCTGATAGAAAGGTGTTATTAGCAGTCTCCTGTTGTAACTTTTCCCCTGATGGCTTTTTCTGCTCTAAACTTCCTTCCTCTGTCTCACTAGCTCGAAAGACCTTCTCTTTTACTTGAATCTTTTCCTCTTTCTGACTAACTTGAGAGACCTTCTCTTTTACTTGAATCAATATGTCTTCTCCTTCCTCTACCTTTGTCTGAACTGAAGGCTTTGGACTAAGTAAACCAGATACGAACGTCCACAATGGCAATGTGCCAACTGGCAGAGTCCCTGGGTTGTTCTTTTCTATTCTTTTTAAATCTTCACCATGATGGTTCCATTGTGATATATCTAACAACTCCTCCTTAAAAAGCCATGGACTACATTGTTGTATTGTATCAACGTATGCCCTGACTGTTCTTGATTTTACTGCGATGCCTACTGCTCAATAGCAGATAATGGGCAGAAAGCTGAGAACTGAAATCCTGGGACGCTGTGCCACCGCGGGCCGCGTCCAAGGGAGCCTATCTGTTATGTGAGCTGTACTCCTTGCTCCCTGCTTGAATCCAGGTCTGTAGGCCTGGCATCTCCTGGTTCTGGGTGTGCAACTCTGAAGTTGCAGGCATGGTGTCTGCCCCTGGAAGAAGAGAAGAAGGAAAAGAGGCTTAGAAACATATAAATGCTGAAAGGAAAACGGGTCGTGCCCAGGTCTGGCCACAATGGAGGCAGTGTCTGATTCTGGGTTATCGTTACCCTCCAAGAACAGATTCAGGATTTTTACTGTCTTGTAATTTTTGTGTTTTAGAACACTATAAAAACAGCAGGAGCCAAGGAGCTGGCCCCATGAGTGACCGGGCCTTAGCCTGCACCTGTAGGAGGCCAGGAGCCTCTGCACCGTCTCCGCTCAGCCTCTCCCTCTGCATGTGGGTCATCAATGTTTATTAGAAAACCATCCGTTTTGTTCAGAGTTCACTTTTGATGTCCATCGTATCTCCTTCCTTGACTGTCCTCTTTTTTAAGGGCCAGTCCTTGTCTCTGAGCTGAGTTCATGCCCTATTCCATGAGGTGAACTTTTCTGACTCCTTACTCCCCTCTGCTGAGCCTTGAGGTCTCTGCCACTCTTGCCCTAGACTTGAGTGTCCATGTCCAGCACTTCTGATCCTTCCTGAATTCTTATCCAGGCACTTACAACCTGACTGCTCCCCTCACCACAGGGGCTGTGTCCCTCTGGGATTGGTACACAACATTCTCATTTTCATGCAAGTCTAAATGGTATGATTTCATTTAACCCAGGAAGTCTTTAACTTCTAATATGCTGGGCTTTATATTTTTCTTGACTATGCCTCTCTGGTTACTGCCTTGGACTCAGAAAACAATGACCTGCCTAACTGCCTCTTTGAATACCTCATTCATATGTGGGGGACTCTATGCCTAATTAAATGACATCAGCATCCCTGTGTCAGGGTTCTACCAGGTGACTCTGACACCCCTAAGTGGGCTCTGAAGACATGGCAGGTTGAGAGCCACCAAGACAGGGGCAGTCCCAGTGCTGGAAGGCAGCATATGGCTCTGGAAACAGAGCCCCCGCAGGAGCTGCAACCCCCCAGAAAGGAGGGGCCAGGGGGCCAGGGGCTGGGGCTGGGCTGGGACTGGCCGCTCCACTGCCTGTCTGCAGGAGCCTGCCACCCTGCCCTGTGTGGGCTGGTACCCCTCTGCTGCTGCTGCCAGCAGCACCTCCCATCCAGCTCAGTACCTTCCTGGGTCCCCATTCCTGCTCTGTGTGCAGAATCACAGAAGCCAAGCCATGTCGTGGGGTGGTGGTGGCAGGAGGTGTCCCACCTATGAAGCACCACATGTCAGGCACCAGGGACAGCCCTTCCCATCCTCAAGCCCTTAGCCCTAAACACACGGGCTGGGGCATGAAGGGATGTGTGGATAGACAGAGGAGGGCCAGGGGTCTCGGAGGGAGACGAGTGTGGGGCTTGAAGAGCTGTCAGCAAGGCGAGAGTCTCACAGAGACAGCTGTGGGCTTTGATTGGACTGTCAGTGGTCAGACACCTCCACGCTGGGTCCTGGAGGAACCCGTGTCCCACACCACAGCAGGCTGACCCAGCCCCCACCTCCTGACGGCCAGCTGCTTCTGGCCAGACACTGAGTCAGCACCTGGCTGTCCAGCACAGGGGAGCAGAGCCCAGAGAGCTCCCTGGGCAGCACAGGCCTGTGGTCTCCTAAGCCAGGAGCTGGGTGGCCAAGTCCACCCTCAGTTGGGGGCGACCCGAGGCTCTGGCTTCTGTCTGGGGCCCAGTGACACCTCTCCTGGAGGCCATTCCCCTCCCTCAAAATGGAAGGGTGACATGGTTCCTGCCTTCTGGTGACTGCAGTGAAGTGGGATGAGGGTGTGGGGGGCAGGGCCGGGGATGCCCACAGTGCAGGGGCCGGGGAGCTGTGGCCATGGGGAGGGGCAGTGGGAGAGCCGGTCCTGAGTTTCCTGAGCAGCTGGGACCTGCGGAGCTTTTTCCCATAAGTGCATGAGCACACACACGCACACACGCGCGCACACACGCACACAAGCACACACGCACGCGCGCACACGCACACACGCGCGCGCGCACACACGCACATGCACACACGCGCGCACACGCACACACGCGCGCACACACGCGCACGCGCACACACGCACACACGCACACACACGCGCGCGCACACGCACACACACGCACGCACACACGCGCGTGCGCACACACACACATGCACACACGCGCGCACACACACACACATGCACACACCCTTCCTCCTAACAACTGTCCAGAGGAGACCGTATATTGAAAACCCAACACAGGATCTGAGTCCTTGGCCTCCATTTCCCGGCCCAGCCCTGGGAGAGGCACCCAGCTCCCACCCACCCACAGGGCCTGGCCAGGCACCACACACCCTAACAGCCAGTGTTCACTGGACACTCCTGAGCAAGCCACCTCCTGGGTAACAATGTCACATTCTGCGGTGGAGGAGTGGGGGCCTTGCAGGAGTAGAGACCACCCAGCTCACAAGCTCCTGAGAGGCAGAGCGGGTTCAGGCAGGGCCTGTGGTCAACTTGTACCCACAGGGTCACCTGTTTTACTCTTCCCCAAGCCCCAAGAACAGCAGTGTCCCCACTTTACACACATACACACGACCCGGAGACCCTCAGAGGCAAAGAGGCACAGGGCAAAAGAGGGTGGGTGGGGCGGAGCCCAGGAGGGTGCAGGGGATTGTGAAGAGGACAGGAGGGCAGGAAGGGAGGACGGGAGTCCCTGGCTTTAGGGAGACGCTCCAGAGAAAGTGTGACCACAGCGTGGGCCAGGCGCCCCGAGAGCACCAGGAAGGCCCAGGCGGCAGCGGGCCGGGCGGGGGAGCCCTGTGCGCTGGAGGTCCGGGTCAGGGAAGAAAAGCCCCGGATCCGGCAACCCCCCAGGTCAGGACCCCGGGTCCGCAGGCGGCGAGGCCCAGTTGCTATGGCAACGCGCTCCTGTGAGGCCCGCGGGGCGGCCACCCGCGACCGAGCCAGGTTGTCTCGGCAACCAGGGGCCTCGGGAGGGGCCTCGGGGCGTGGCCCAGGCGGAGGCCCGCGGGCGCCGGGGTGAGGCTTCCCGGGCTCGCCTGGTCAGCGCCTGGTCAGCGCCTGGTCAGCGCCTGGTCAGCGCCGGGCGGCAGCCTCTCCTGTTTGCCGGGCGTTCTGCAGGGTCGGCCGCTGGACCGACTCTCGGCCACGCCTCCTGCCCTGGGATTCCAGCGGCTTCCCCCGGCCCGGCCCGCGCTGCCCCTCCGCGTGGCCGGTCCCCTCGGACCTGCCCGGCGGCGCGGCCCCCACGCAGCCCCTCCTGGCGGCCCCGGGGCCTGGCCGAGGCCGGTTCGTTAGGATCGATTTTTATCAGGGGGAAGCATTTGAAATGACCCAGCACGTTGGTCCAGGGGTAGAACAGGATCGCACGTGGTTTGACCTCACACTGTTTCTTCGTTGTTTGGTTTCATCTAAAGTCTCAGCTCTGACACGATTTAAAAAGCAAAATCTGCCTTGTTTTTAACGTCAGGTTTTTCAGTATGTAACTTCAGAATGAAGCAAAAAGACAGCGAAATAAAACTGGGTCTTAATCTGCACCCTTAACTCCACCGGCATTAAAAAAAAATCATGCCTGAAAATTCAAGCCACATACACGGGAAGATTGTGTATTAAAAAGGAGAAACACGGGGCTGGAGTTCTGGCTCAGTGGTAGAGCACTTGCCTCACAAGTGTGAGGCACTGGGTTTGATCCTAGCACCACATAAAAACAAATAAAGGCATTGAGTCCATATTCAACTAAAAAGTATGTTTAAAAAAGAGAAAAAAAACACTGTGCACCCCAACAGTAGCTTGCCTCAGCTGTGCCAGCTGAGGTCAATATTATTATGATTCCTTTTAGGAAAAAAGGGCAGGATTAGATGACGTGCATTCTTTTATGTCCCTTTTAAATAATTCAGCAAACCAACCTGGCTGTCTTTCCACATGAGCACACACTGTTGAGACTCATTCTTTTTCAGCTACTTTGAAGAAATCACTCCAGTGTACCACCTATTTCCTTTCACACTTTTGCTGTCTCCGGTTTTTGCATCAGTGTTGTGGTAAACATTCTTGCCTATTCATTTGGGCAAATTTTTTGTGTGCATATAGCCATGGGATGACTGCAGAGTACCTTAAATGCAAATGAATTTTGACAAAATGCCTTCCAGAAAAATTGAACGTTTTGCCCCAGACACCACCATGGCCCAGAGGGGCTGATTTTCTCAAGGCTGACCTTGCAGGACACCGCCCAACCTGTTAACTTTGGACAATCTGATCAAATAAAAAGACCTCCAGGACTAGACCTGCATTTCCTTACCTGAGGCACCCAGCTCCCACCCAGCTCCCACCCACGAGCCTGTCTCTGGCTGCTGCTGACCTGTTTTCTTTCTGAAAACTGTCTTGTCCATCTGGTGATTGCTCCTGTGTGTGCTCTGGTCTGCTTGAGCCCTGTGCACTTCTGGGAGCTCCCTTCATCTTCGTATGAGCTGAGGGGCTGGTCTGTGGATCTTGTTTCTGGTGCTAGCCAGGTCAGCTCCTGAGTGGTCACCTGTCTTCTCTATGGCCTGGTGTGGTCCTGCCATCTCCACCCCAGCCTGCTGCATGTGCCCCCACTTTTCATTCTAGTTTTGTAAAGTTACATGTTCCCACAAATTAATGTTCATTCCATCAGGAATTTATCTTGATGTCAGGGATTCACCTTCCCATGCTCCCCTGATCTCTGATTTATTTCCCCCAAATTACTTTAAATGAAGCATTTAACATACAATTTTGATCTGTTTCCTCTTCTTTCTTGGACTCTTTTTAATGATTAGGATGTCTTAATGTACTTGGGTCTGATTGGCAGGTCTTGCTCCTCCTCCTTTGTGACAAGTGACCTGATTAGTCCTGACGTCTGTTTTTCCACGTGCACTTCTGTGGCTGTTCTGACTGAGCATGTTGGGCATGTGGTTTTGATCCAGGGAAAACTTGTCTATTGGGATATTTCTTCTTCCTTCCCCAAGGCATGCTGTGCTTTTCATCAGCTCACCTCTTTTCAGTAGGGTTTCAGTGTTTTCTGTGTGATTTCTTCATAGGCAAACTTGCATTTTACCTTTCTGACTGTGGGTCTGTCTGGCTAGTGTGTGCTCTTGGGAACTGCTACCTTCTGGTGACTGTTTCTCTTAAGCACTCAAACTTCTTGCTCCCGGAAGCTCTTTGGTGGCCCCTTAGGTTTTCTGGATCACATTATCTGCAAATAATGACAACTTCGTTTCATCCTTTTGGAAATTTTTTTTCTTTATAATCAATACTTCTGAGTCCAGATGTGTGGGGTTTTCCCCATGTCAATCTATTCTGCGACTTTCTGACACTTGAGTGTCCTGAAAATCAATGCTAATTCTAGTTACCGGAGCTTGTGCAGACCCCACGGGGTTGGGCTCAGTCCCTCCCTCAAAACTGAGCCCATATCAGACTTCAGCTGTAAGTAGTGGGGCCCAGATTATCCACTTCTGTCTGACTTGCCTGCAAGCCAGGGTTCTCACAGCTCCCTCCTCAGGCTGCGTAATCTGCTAGGACAGCTCTCAGAATTCAGAGAAATGCTGGTGCATCCCTGATGTGTGGTCCAGGGCCTGGTGAAGGACACAGACGAACAGGGAGCAGAGGAGGTCCCAGCACAGGAGCATCTTTCTCCATGGATTGGGGTGTACCACCCTCTTGCCCTAGGGGTGCGTTCATCAACCCATAAGCTCTCCAAGGCCTCCAGAGATTTTTAGGGAGTTTCATGTCTGTGCATTTCTGGGCTGCTGTGGCTAAACACCTTAGCCCTGGTGACTTATATGCCACAGAGGGCTGTCTGGAGGCTGGACGTCCCAGGTCACGGTGTTAGAAGATTCACTGGGGGAGAGCCCGAGGCGCACAGATGGCCGCCTGCTATGTGTCCACCTGGTGGCCAGTGTGAGGGGCTCCCTCAAGCCTCTCACAGGCCACTGACCTACTCTTCTCCTCAGGGCCTCCCCCTTCGAGCGGTCACACTGGGGTTTCCTCAGGGAATGTGGGGACAGCTCTTAGGCAGCGTCTACTGCTCACACATCTCCCGCCCCTCTGCCCTTCCCCAGCACCTAGACATGAGCCGACTCTCTGTGCCCAGCCCCAGGATGCTATCCGGGAACTGCTCCTTAGAGCACAAGGGCCTGTCACCCAGCAAAGCCCAAGGTTCCGTCCCAAGTGTGGACCAGGGTCCTGGAATCCAGATGGAAGAGAAGGTGGCCCAGCCCCCTGCACTTAGGAGTGTGTGAGGCCTCTGGCCCGTGGTCAGAGCCACACTGGGACAAGTCAGCCACAGTGTGGGGCTGTGGGCAGGCACGCCAGGGTTCTGCCCGCTTCTGGGATTGAAGCTTGCCTCTTGGATTGCCGTGAAATCGGTCAGTTTTCTGTTTTGAAGTCTCTCTGCCGGGTTTTGACAGTAATGGACTGGTTTCACAGACAGAATTAGGTAGGCACCTTCCTTTTAGTAGCTTGGTCACTTTAAATCACATTAGGGGGGTCTGGGCATTCTTGTGTTTAAAGACTGTGGAAGCATCGGGGCCAGGCCTGGGGCTGCAGCTTCCTTTCATGTTGCTGAACTATTTTGGTTTCAGTTTCTGAGATTTTTTATTTAGAAAATCATTCATTCCTTACATATTTCAGGTTATTCATATGTAACGTCTTATCATTCTGTTTGTGGCTGTTTTTCCTGGTTGGCTCTGAGCCATGCTCTGTACCTTCCCTCCTTTCTTGAGTAACACAAGCAGAGTTTTCTTTTTCTCATCTTCTTCTTTGTAAAGAACGACTCTTTAAAGACTCTACTTTCCCTTTTTACTTGCCTTATTCTCTTTTTACTTTCCTTTGATTCTCTTTCTTTCTTTCTAAGAATCAGGCAGCTCATTCATTTCTTCTCAAACTTTCCTTTTCCAGCTGGGCCCGTGTTTAAAGCTAGGCGCTTCCCTCTGAGCAGGGCTGTAGCCACATCCCGTGAGTTTTGCTGCGTATATTTTCCAGATGTTGTGCTTGAGGGAGCCCCTCACACTGGCCACCAGGTGGACACGTAGCAGGCGGCCATCTGTGAGCCTCGGGCCCTCCCACAGTGAATCTTCTAACACTGTGACCTGGGACATTCAGCCTCCAGACAGCCCTCTGTGACATATAAGTCACCAGGTCTAAGAAGTCGAGACTGTGACCAGCTTCGACTTCTGTGATGTGGAGAGCTCAGCCTCAGTTTAGACCATCACACTGCAAGCCCCATGCTCCACGCCACATGGCAGCTGCTCCCATGGCCCCTGGCTCCGTGGCAGGGTGGCCTCCACCCGTCTGCTGCACAGGGCTGGTCCCACCAGACGTGCAGGAGGGGGTGGACAGAGGTGAAGGTAAAGGACGATTCCCCTCCTCCGGGGGACTCAAGCGGGCACATTCCAGGGAGCAGTGCTCTTTCCCGGACAGTGGCTACCCCTGCCCTTGGCCACTGCGCCAACCCACAGCCTGGTTTGGTATCAGCCTTGTCTTTCCAGAGGTGACTCTGGGACCCTGGGGGAGCCAGGCCCTGGGTTCTCGTGTCTTTGCACTTGCGGTCCTCGTGGACGCGGTAAGGCCAGAGGAGACGAGAGCTGCACGGGGGTCCCCTGAGCACCCCAGATAAGGGAGGCCGTGCACATTGGGAAGACACTGCTGTGGGCTGTGGTTTCAATTGTGGGCACCGAGCCCACCCACCAAGTCAGAAGGCAGAGAAGGTGCAGAGAAGCTGAGGGTCAAAGGCTGGGAGGGGCCAGCGCACAGAGGCACCGTTCCAGGAGAGGAGTCTGCAAGGGCAGAGGAGGGAGAACATTTGAAACGTGAGGTGAATTTCTCTTTAACTGAAGAAAAATAAACCATTTCAGGTTGAAAGAGCTCACAGTCAGCAGGAGACAGACTGGAAAACCCATACCCTATGAAAGTTCCAGAAGAATCCTGGAAGCACGAGCCCCCCTGGACACTGGACTCCTGCACAGCACACGAGGAGGACACCAGGAGTCTTTTTAAAGTACCAAGGAAGCCAACTCTGTAGCTAGAGTTTTATATCCAGCCAGATTGAAAGGTGATGAAAACATTCTTAGGAACACAGGCTTTAGAGACACATGAAGATCTTTGTATTTCACAGGTGAGAATGTGGGAGAAGCTTCAGGAAACATGGAGAATGGGAGATTAGTGAGGAGCACCTGAGGAGGGTGTGCTGATTGTCTTGAAAGGAAAGAAGAGAAGCACCAGGGTTCTTCCCGTCGGTAGCGCCCTGGCCAAGAAGCACGTGTGGGTCTGCAGGTGTGCAGAACAGACCCTGGCCGGCACTGGGTGCTGGTGTGGGGGCTCACTGTCCTCCAGAGTCCCATGTTAAGGGCCTCATCCTCAGGGTGGCACTGTTGGGAGGCGGTAGACACTTAGGAGGTGGGCCTCACCTGAGGTCCTAATGTCGTTGGGAGGTGCCTTCCAGGGGACCCCAGTCTCCGTCCTTCTCTTTGCTTTCTGGTTTGTCACGTAAGCAATCTGCTTGACACACATTTCTGCCACGATGACCCTGATGGGGCCCCTTGGTCTTGGACTGAAACCTTCAAAACCAGGGGCCAAAATCAATCTTTTTCTTCACGAGTTAATTGTCTTGGGTATTTCACTGTGGTAACATAAAGCTGGTTAATACATTGGGTAAATGAAATAGAAAAGAGTCTTAAATTCAGGGCAGTTGCCATAAGAATAAAAATAAAAGTGTGTGAGTAAGCAGAAGAAAGCCCAACATGCAATGAGAAATAAGGATGATAGCATTGAGGAAGTGGAAGTTTTAATAAGGTGGCAAAAGTCAGCCTAGACATCCAGCCATCACTGTGAATGTAAGTGGATCAAATTACAGTTAAAGGTAGAAATGGCAGACTTGGTTCCAACCATGGTTTGTCTGAAAGAGAAACACTTAAAAAAGGACACAAAAATTTAATATAAAAATTTAGCAAACATGAACCTCAGGAAACTGGGTGGAGGTCTTCATATATAAACCTCAAATTAAAAGTAAAAAAGATTTTATAAACCTCAAACCACAGACAAAGGACACACAGGCATTCTAAGGAGGAAGTCACAGAATCTTGATGCACACCCTCAAAATCACTTGACTCTCTCCAGTGTAGCACATCTGGCACCCCCCAGGCTGGGGGGTGGGGAGGCAGATATTCCAAGATTGTAGCTGGAGATATTTTTCTTTCTTTTTTCCTTTTTCAGTACTGGGAATCATATCCAGGGCCTTGCACATACTAGGCAAATAAATACCCTACCTCTGAATCACATTGCCAGCCCCTAATTGAAGATTTCAATTTTATAAAAGATTAAGAGCTCAAGTTGACTTAATTTAGCAGAAATACAGAAATCTGTACCCACCACACAGCCAGCACAGCCATCCAGAGCACAGGCAGAGCATTTATAGACATGGACCAGCATTAGGACCCCGAGGGCGAGGCCTCCAACTGTACTCTCCTCTTCAGTCCCTTTATCCCATTCTTTAGGGGATCACCCCAGATGCTCCAAGCTCCCTGCTCCAGTTTCCCCTAGGGCTCAGCCAAAGTGACACCAGGTCAGGCTAAGCTGTTTGCTCCCCTTGCTCCCCTCCTGTGGGTGGGC
This sequence comes from Spermophilus citellus, assembly GCF_964194105.1. Taxonomy (NCBI): domain Eukaryota; kingdom Metazoa; phylum Chordata; class Mammalia; order Rodentia; family Sciuridae; genus Spermophilus; species Spermophilus citellus. The sequence continues at coordinate 135,646,220 of NC_138192.1, read as the reverse complement.
GGCTGATGCACCCTAACTCCCCCACCTGCAGGTGGAAGACTGCAGTGCCATGGGATTTCCTGACCTCCCACCACACCTCTGTGGGTAGTCACTTTTTCAGACACTGCCTCAGGTAACTCCGAGTATGATATCTGCTCTCTGCCAGGATCTTGACTGAACACACTTTATTCCATGACCAAACGCAATTGGGAACCTGTAACAAAGGGTTAAAATAAAACAAACACTGTTGGAAAGCAAATGTTATTAGATAACCCATGGGTTTAAAAGGAAATCATCAGAGACACTAAGAAAAATTGTCATTTAGATCTGAATGATAACGAACGCATTATATGACCAAATTTGTGAGACCCAGCTAAGGCAGCCCCATAGAAGGATTTGGGTAGCTTTAAATAGATCTATCAGAAAATTGGAAGGTTTAAAAATGAGCTAGGCATTTGCCATAAGACAGAGCAAAAGATCCAAGGGAGGAACAGATGCAGACAGAAATAAGTGAGATACGGGAAAAACTACAACATCAACACAACTGAAAGATGGGCCTCCGAAAGTACTTAAATATTTAAAAAGAAAAATTCAAATAAAATACAGAATAAAATAAGTACAGAAACAATACAAGCATAGATATGCTAGTAATTTAAAAATGAAATGAAATGAATCAATTCTTTGAAAAATGTCAAATCTTACATTAATTCCAAGGAATATATCATTTGCCTCGAGAAACAGAGAAATTGACCAGGCTAACAAGTACAATGGAAACGGAAGGGGGGGGGGGTGCGGGCAGATGTTTTTATCCTTTCTACCGTTGCTAGGGACAACTATGACTTTCTCCTTTGGCAGGTGGTTTTGGGAAAGATGGAGAAGCGTCTCCTTGGTTCTGGTTGGGGTGGGTGGGAGCTGCGGGGCGAAGTGCAGGTGCTGGGCTGCGGTTCCTTCCAAGGGAAGTTACTCGTGGAGGTGGGGTACCCCTCCCGCACGCTGTGCTGGCGCTGAGGTGCTGATGGCAGGGGTCTTCGGGGAGGACGACTGGTGACTTGTTTCGCGGCAGCACACGACGTCACTACGACCACCACCGCAGTGCGGGGAACTCCCCGAGGGCGACAGACCAGAGACTTGTCGGAGTCGCCCAGCCCCAGGGCGGTGCATGATGAAGTTGGCGGCACCGCAAAGATGCCCGCAAGGGGACCAGAAAGTAGCGGGGTTTGGTGAGGGCTGAGGACCCTGAGTAGCGAGTGGCCTGGGAGTCCGGGGGGAATTAGGGTGAGCAGTGTGAGGGCAGAGAGGACCCCCGAGCACGGCTGAAGGACACCCGGGTCCGCAATCGGGCGGCTGCGTCAGCCTCTCCAGGAGGGCATCTGGATGCGCTGGCCTCCTTCCGGGGCGCAGGCCCACTAGCCAGACACCGTCTTAAGACCCACCTGTTACATCGTGACGTCCATACCCCTAATCCTCGCCCCCTTCGTCCCTTCGCTGGTGGGAGGCCCTCCCCGCCTGTGTGCGCCCCCCGCCCCCACGGCTGTTCGTTGGCCTGTATTGGTCTCTCCCCGCCGGGCGCAGGCAACGGCTTTAAGATTTCTCTTGAAAGGGGACCGTATGGGGCAGGGTCTGGCATGGGGTCTGCGGGCGAGTTGTGGATGAAGGCCCTCCCCTGCAAGGTGGAAGGGAGGCGCCAGCTGTTCAGGAGGGGGGACATGGCCTCCGAGCCCGGGCGTCTGTCCCCACCCCCACCCCCCCGCCATCGGTGATGTCACAGCCCGGCCCCAGCCCCCCTCTAGCCCCATCCTCATCTCCGCTGCGGCCGCGACGCCAGTCCCTCTCCCTGCGCGCGACAAACCAGCTGGCGGCTGGGGCTCGGACGCTGCGCGCAGCCAACCAGCGCGGCGGGAGGGGCGCGGGGCGGGCCGGGCCGGGGGCGCGCAGCCCGTCACGCGGTGCCACCGTCACAGCGCTGAGCACAGCCCGCAAGCGGCAGCAGCTCCAGGCTCGGAAATCCGCGCCGGTGCCCGTGCCCATGCGGAGCCGCAGCCAGTGACGCCGGAGAGGTAAGGCCGCTGCCCGCCAGGCCTCCCGCAGCCCGCGCCCCTCACCCGGCACCTGCATCAATTGCACCCGGGGTAGGGAGCTCCGGTCCGGCGCAGGCGTCCTGGTCTGTGCCCGACGCGCGAGCATCTCGCGGTCCCTTCCCTTCCCCCGAGCCTCCTCCGTCCCCGCGGAGAACAATGGGGAGAATTCAGGAGCCTCCGCCCTTCGTGCGCAGCGGGCAGGCCCTGCGGAAAGGTCCCCTATCTGCCGCACTGAAACGCTGGGCCCGAGTGGGTGGGGGTCGCCAGGGGAGGGCGCGCGGCGGGCAGGATCTCCAGGCACCCTCCTTTCCCCGCTATACCTTCCCCTAGAGAGGAGCCGCCCAGGTGCCGTGCTGGCGGGGTCGGGGAGGGATGTGGAGAGGGGCAGAGCACGCGGATGCGGGGACCGGGGAGGGGGCGCGTCTGCAGAGCCCTGGGCAGAGGAGCCGGCGCTCAGGGCCGCGGGGCTGGGGCAGCTGCTCTGGTCCCCGGGTGGGGGAGGGCGAATGCAGTAGCCGGGAGCAAACAGGCGGGCGGGGCCGACGGGGACTGCGGCGCGAAAGCCAGGCCACCGGCTTCCAGCGCCCCGCGGGGACTGCGCATCACCTCCCCAAGAGACCCCAGCTCCCTTCCAGAAAGACCCACCACCTGGGAAGGCCGCCGGCGGACGCGGCCTGCTTCTGCGCGGCCAGCGCCACAGTAACAGGTGTGGCCCGGCGGCGGGCGGGCGGGGGCTGCGGGGCCGCGGGGTCTGGGCTAGCGGCGCTCCCCAGGCCCCCGGGCTTGGATGACAGAAGGAACACAGGCAGCGAAGACCCTCGCACTCCCCCTTTTATCTCCCTTCACTCCAACTCCCCATTAATCCAGGGGCACCGCCCTCTCTCTCCCAAGGGGCCGGGGCGCAGCGGCCTCCGAGCGGGGAAGGAGGGTCTGCGGGCTGGGCGGGGCGCTGGGTGCCGGGTGGTGGGGGGACTGCGGGCCGCGGGGGCGGGAGGGGGAGGGGAAGGAGGGAATGCCAAGTCATGGGGCCTGCTGGGCGCGAGCGCGACGTCGCCCGGCGCGGACCCGATGCGCGCCCACGTCCCCAGGAATAGGACTTTTCCTCCAGAGGCCAGAGGACCCCTCCCCTGCGGCCACCCTTTTCAAGGGGCGCCTGCATTGCTGGGATTAAGGGCCTGCTAGGGCAAGCGGATTGGATCCTGCGTCTGCAGAGAGGAGGAGGTGCGGAGGGGCCCCTGCCGCGCTAGGCTGGTCCCTAACTCCTGGGACACACAGCACTCAGCGCAGGTTCCTGCAGGGGACATGGTCACTCAGGAGGATGGCTAGGGCGTCTGCCAGGGCGATATGCGCAGTCCCCTTGTTCTGAGAAGGCAGCCGCGGGTTGGACAGGAAGCTCTGGGGTCCAGGGTTGGAGCCATACCTGCGGCGGCCATTTTGCAGGTGTGGTTGGATGCCCGCCTTATGGGGCAGTGGGGTGGGGTGAGCAGGGCTGGAGCCAGCAGTGGGGTGCAGAATGGGCAGGGAAAGTCACTCATCTGCGTTTGCTTTGGTTAAACACCACCTTTAGGGGTTCCTTGGTTAGGGTTGTTGGGGTCAAGAGCCAGTGCCCTTCTGGACCCAGGCTTGTAAGAAACCATCCTTCTGCAGGGTGCGAAGTTCAGGCAGGACACTGGCCTGAGGCAGGGACCATGAGGGCCTCCTTCTGGGACTGTGGGTGAATTTGAAGGGCAGGCTGCCTTCCTGAGGTAGGGCAACAGCATGGAGGGGCTGCTAATCACAAAGCCCTGTCTGAGGGCCTGTAAGAGGCCTGCAGTGAGTACCCCTGTGATGTCCCCCACCATGGGGATGCCCCTCAAACAGCCCCCGGAAGAGTGAAGCTCTGCCCAGGCCAAAGCTTGAAGATGGCTGAACTGGAATCAAATCCTGGTCACTGGGCAGGGGGGCCTCATGCCCAGTTTGTGCCCCTTGTGTCCTCTCCTCCATCACATCTACTGACCAGTGCTGACCCTGTTCTCAGAATGGAGCAGAGCAGTCTTCCTGCGGTTTGTGTGGAAATACAGGGGAGAAAAGGGACAGAAGTGGGTGGAGGAGTTGGGGACTGGAGGGTGGGGTCCCCTAGGCCCCTCAGCTCCCCCAGACAGCTATGGCCACAGTGCTGGGTGTGTGGCAGGCTGGGGCATCTCCACAGAGCCTGGCATCCCCAGATTGGGGCCTGTGAAGAGCTGTCAGCACGGAAACGCTGCTTTTAGGATTGACTGAGCTCAGGCCAGCCGGGCTCTCAGGCCTGAGACTGGAGGGGCCTGGGCCACCGGCTCCAGAACCTGGCAGGCCCAGCACGTGGGCAGAGTTCCCTGAACACTGTTGTTGAGTGTCCTAGGCTCAGAGGACATGGCTCTCACCACCTCCCTGCTGATAGCCAGAGGGAGCACAATGTCACCTCCCAAAGTCCACCACTCCATCCCTGCCCGGGAGCATCTCTGGGAACTCTGATGGGGGTGGACCACACCCTGCCCCCAGCCTGTCCATAGGTGGTCCAGGTGCCCAGGGCCAGGAGGGCTGGCCTGCACCCTTTTCCAGTTCTGCCTCTGTTGATGGCTTCTGTCCACTGGTCTGTCCTGGGATCCCAGGGCCCTGCATTTGGGTCCCTTGGCATCTGCCTGGAGCAGGGGCAGGGGCTCCCCAGTCCCACCCAGTATAACCAGCTTGCTGTTTAACTTGAGCCCAGCCAGGATCCTGGCCCAAGGTCAGATGGAATCCTGGATCCTCAGCGCCTTGTCCCTCAGTGCCTGGGTGGTATTGCAGATCAGGACACTACAGGGGAGGGGAGGAGGGCACAAAGTCCCCAGTTGAAGCTAAGACCCAGACCCCTTGGGCTCCTCCACTGGCCGTGAGCTCCTGAGGTCCTAGCTCTCTGCCCAGAGAATGACCCGGAAGTTCCTACCTGACTGCTGTCCCTCTCCAAAGCTTTCTGACCCTGGGTTTAATCTCCTAATCTGGACCCTGAAGTCCAGGCAGGCTTTGCAGGGCCCAGGAGGTTCCTACTATGTGGTCCACCCAACCAGATCTCAGGACTGCCCCAGCCTCCTGCATAGCCCTCGCCCCTTCATCACATGGCCCTTGGGGAGGCTGAAGAGCCCCCTGCCCCCACTCCTGCACCCACAGGTGCACATTGGCACAGGTACACACTCAACCTCACAGACGCACACCCTCTCCCACACTGTCTGCCCTCACTCAGGGTCTGTTCCTGCCTGGAACAGCTCTACCCAGCCTGCACACAGCCTGCTAGGGTGTTGCCAGGACTCGTCCGTAGGCCTCTGGACAGGCGCCCTGCTCTCCAGGTCTCACCTGGGCTGTGAAGCTCTAGGGGTAGGAATGGTGCCTGACTGCACCTGCAGGCCCCCTTCCTCTTGAGCCACCTCTGGCCTGTCCTCAGCTGGAGGTGGGTGGTGCCCAGGGGTGTGCTAGAGCAGATCAGACATCCCCCATCTTGGCCCTGTCAGTTGCCTTCCCCACCTGTCACCAGCTCAAGCCAGGGTGTTGAGAGGCAGGACTGTGGGGACCTGGCTTCTCTGCTGTGTGGCCAGTGCCACCCTGGCTGCAGGTCCCTGGTGCCAGGCAGGGTGCAGCTACTCAGCAGGCCAGGACCAAGAGACACTTCCAGGCCTCACCGCCTGGGTCAGCCTTTGCTGGAAGCCGGCTGTCTTGGGTGGTGTCCTTTTGTTACATTGAATGCGCTTCTTTGCATTGAATGGGCTTCCTCACTTCCCCAGCTCTGCGGAGCCCCACTCCAGGCGGCCACCTCCTGCCTGCCTGTGACCTGCCCCTTCCTGGCTCCTGAAGCTGCATCTGCTGGATTTGGTCTGTGTCCTTGGGACCCCACATCTGCTTGTCTCTTGGTTTCCCACCGTGCTTTGCGGGGTGCAGAAGTCTAAGTGTGTGTGAGCGCCTGGCCCTCCTCCCTCTCCCCAGGGTGGGTCCTGGGCCCTTCTTTCGCGCAGTGGCCTCTTTCTCAGTGGCCTGTCTTTCTCCCTGGAATCTCCCTTTCCTGCCTTCTCCCCGGGCCCTGGGGGGGCTCTGAGTGGTGTTAGCGTCACTGGGGCTCAGTGGGCTTTGGAAGGGGAGACAGGTTTTCTCCTCTTATCTGTGCATGATTCTCACCCCTCTCATTTTTCCTGTGTTCTTCCTGAATCCAGGGGCTCGTCTTCTTCTCTGCCTTTTCTCTTTTATATTCTGTCTCCTTGTCTGGGTTCTAGTTTCTGGACAGTCTTTGGTCTTCATTTTCTCCTTCTTTGTTTGGAACTCTGTATTCCAGCTGATGTAGAATCTTATCTGTGCTCTTCTTGACTGTCATGTTCCTGTTGCTTAGCGTCTTGCTGTTGGAGAATGTGGCGACTTCTCATGTGCTGCACACGGTAGTGAGGTGCTGTTGGCTTGCTGGCTCCGTGCTTGGTCCCCTTTGCCAAGGCCTGTTTCTGCTGGTTTAATCAGCCTTCACTTTAAGGTCTTTGCTCTTACGCATGTAGGAGGCTTGTTGTTCATGGGCATGTTTGGGAAGTCCCCGGCAGAGGTGTGTTTGAGTTAGTCTTCTGACAGGAGCCAGGGTCTGCTATGGGCTGTGGCTCGGGTGAAGGGGGGGTGCTGCTGTGCTCTCTACCAAAGTGTGGGCTCCAGCCTCCACACGGAAGGCCTCCCCTTCTGCTTCAGTGGAGAGAAAGCTTAGCTGCCCTCTGTGCGGGCCCTGCTCCTCAGGTTGCCTTCCTCTGACCCCTGGGTGCATAAGCTGAGCCCCCAGGGGTTCCTGTGCTCTCACTGTCGGCCCTTGCCCTCCACAAACGCCAGTGGGGGCTGAGGTCTTGGGGGGCACCTCTCCCACACTCTGCCCTTTGCTGTTGAGGGGTGATTCAAGTGTTCTCTGCACATGATTTCATGGGGTCTCAGTGGCCAGCGGACCTGGAGGCCCTCCTCACTCTTCCAGTGTTTAGAGTGTGGCCTAGTTGGGGCTCCAGTCTGTGCATTTGTTGGGATGTGAAGACAAACCTGTTTTGTGGTTGTTGTTGTTTTAATTAAACTCTTTGAGAAGAATCAGTGTTGAGTCAGGGTTTCTGGGAAGAGGTGCTGTGTTTGTGCTGTGTTCTTTGATGCCCCTGGTGTGTACATACATGAGGCCACTGGTCTAACTTGGAGGGAGACAGGTCCCAAGATGAAGGCCACTGGGGGCCAGGGAGGCCCTTGTGCACTTGATTCCCTGCCAAGTGATGGCCTGTCCTAGAGGCAGGGAGAGCCTGTGCCCACACCGATCCCTTTTTGCTGCTCACGCTCCCACTACTAGCAGCATAGACACCTGTCAGGCATCTGTACCTGTCTTAGCTTGTTTTCTGATGCTACCACAAAATACTTGAGACTAGGTAATTCACAAAGAATAAATGTTTATTTGGCTCATGGCTCTGGAGGCTGGGAAGTTTCTGAACAGGGTGTACCAGCATGCTCAGCTCTGGTGAGGGCCTTGTGCTCCGTGGCAACATGGTGTGGGATCATGTGAGACAGCAGGCTTGCTGGAGAGCTCGTTTCATAACAGAGCCACTCCCGTGATGACCTCACAGTTCCTGAGTGCGTGAATGCAGTACTCCATTCCCTTATGGCCAGGCACCGCCAAGGACCCCGCACTCAGTGACCTTGGGGATTAAATTCCCAGCACCTGAAATGTAGGGTCACATCCAAACTTGGCAGTGGCCTCTGCCACCACTTTGGCCTTTGTCTCCAACCCATTTCCAACATGCCACCTGTCCCCAGCACCACAGAATACTCTCCATTCACGAGAACCCCCACCAAGTTTGGCCTTGACTTGCTTTTCTGCACATGACCCCCACATTGATGCAGAAAACGGAAATGGCCTGAGAGCCCAGAGGGAGCAGTGGGGTTCCTGTGTCCGCGGTAACCCCCAGTGCCCTGGGTGGACCGGCTCCCATCCTCCCTCTTGGGGCCTGGCTGCAGACTCAAGTCTCCCTCTCAGAGTCATAGTCATGCCCAGGAGGGTGACCCCCAGGGCCCAGCCCTGATGTCTCGCAGACCGTCCGGGGGCTTGTCACCCTCAGACACTGACAGCACCACCACCAAGCCCCCAGCGCAGACCCTTGGGGGCTCAGGGATCCTACGGCAGCCTCTCGGTCTCTGCTTGGCTCTGACTCCTCCGTGCCCTGCTGCCGGCGGGCAGGTCCTGGTGCCCTGCAGCACAGTGTACCTTCCTTCTGCTTTTGGGGGTGCCCGCCCTTCTTCCCATCCCCTGGCACCTGGGGTGTCTGATGAAGTGATCCTGGCCACCAGACCCCATCTCCAGCTCGGTCCTCTGCCGTGGGCAGCACAGTAGCCTCTGGGTGCCCTCAGGGCTGCTCGGGACCCTCCAGGGCAGCCTGACCTCTTGCTCCCCTTCACAGCAAGACTTTGTGACTTTAAAATTTTAAAAAATGGAATTGTGTGAGAGGATGTACAAAGAGCCACTTACCCACCGTCAGTTTTAGAATAAAGCACTTCCAACATGCCACCTATCCCCAGCACCAACAGAACACCCCCCATTCACGAGACCCCCGTCAGGTTCACTGCACCCAGAAGGAAGCTAGGGCAGCAGGGCAGCAGGGCTCCTCCGGTCACCAGCGCTGGTGCATCGAGCCTTGCAGCAACCACCGAGAGTCCCGGATCCCACCGTCTGCCCCAGCTCTGGGCAGTGTTTGTGTGGTGGAGACTGTGGCCTCGTCCAGGGCACTTGTCTGCACCTCGCTGCGCTGTTCCTGTGAGGTCCTCGAGGCCCCCGAGGCCCGGTTCCCTCCTTCCCACCTCTGCATGGCTCCTCTGTGAAGGGACGGCAGCGCATTTGTCTGGTCCCCGACGGGCACATGTGGGAACTGGCCTCCTGCTTCCTGCAGTTCTGGATGCTGCTGCCTGGAGGGGCCTTTCTGTGGGGGTGGGTGGCATCCCGGTGGCACAGCCTCCATGCCACACGGTGGGCAGCCCTTCCAGATTCCACCGTGGGGTTTTCCGGGTGGTGGTCCCAGGTCACTCCCTGGGCGGGCCAGCAAAGTAGCTGCTGGGCCAGTGTGTACCCCCGGGTCCCCCAGCCACTCAGGGGGCCAAGGCAGGAGGACCCTCGGGCCCGCAAGCAGAAGACGAACCTGGGCACACAGTGGAGCCTGTCTCAGGAGAGGCTCCTGTTGGCCGGGCGGACCGGGCGCCCTCGGCTGCTCACTCTGTGGTCTGGGGCTCTGGGTCGCACCGCCTTTCTCGTGAACTTCCCGTTTGTGCATTTCTGCCCACTTCTGTTTTGTGATTTTTGTGTTTTCAATTTTACCTGTTCACGTGAATCCTTGATGGACTGTGGGTCGTCCGTCTCCTCCAGGTGGGGGAGTGCTCTGTGGCCTCCTAGTGGTGTCCTGAGGTCTGTGGGCCAGGAGACCTTCCTGAAGGACAGCATGAAGACCTCACTGACTTGGAAACGTTGTTGCTCACGTTTGGGTTTTCAGCCCACAAGGATCTAACCAGGTGCTTTTCCATGGGGCTAGGGTTGCCCTCCCACCACGGGTTCAGTGGTCCCTCCTGTCCCCTGGGGTGTTGGGCCCTTCATCAGATGCCAGAGGGCTGTGGTCACTCAGGTCTGAGCCCCATCTGTGTGTCGGTGGTTTTCTGTCCTGCCCCAGTGGCACTGGGACACATTCCAGACCCCATCGGTGCCTGAGAGCACGGTTGGGTCCGTGCTGACCTGTGGTTTTCTCCTGTATCTATGTCTGTGGTGAAGTCTGACGTATCAATTAGGCACAGTGAGACACGAACAGCAACTAAGAGTGAACCCTCGTAACCATATCCTACTAAAAAACTTTCTCAAAATTTAGGAATTGTTCACTACTGAAGCTTTCTTTTGATGGATTTTTATTTTATATATTGAGATAATTATGAAATTTACATTTTTATGATCTTTTAAAAATAACTTAATTTTATTTGATGTGATGCTGAGGATGGAACCCAGTGCCTCACACGTGCTGGGCAGGCACTCCCTGGCTGAGCCACAGCCCCAGGCCTGGTTTTCCATTTAGCACTTTGGACTCGGTTGACTCCAGGTAGCTGCATCCCAGCCTGACAGCTCTGTGGCTGTGACAGATACCTGGGTGACCAGCTTGTGAGGAGGGTCACCTCGGCTCTTAGTTTGGGAGCTCCCAGTGCTGTGGGCCGTGCTGGCTCGGGTGTGCCAGAGTGAAGTGCCTTCCTCAGGACCAGGGTGCTGAAGAGAGGAGGGGGAGGGCCTGACTCCCATGTCCCCTTAAGTACCTTGGTGACCAGGGCTCTACCAGGCCCCACCACCTCCCACCAGCACCAAGCCAGAGACTCGGCCTTTCTACGAGGCCTTTCAGGGGCACTTAAGACCCCACCCGAGCACCCCAGGCCCTGGAACCGTGGGGCTTCTTGTGGCTTGGCGCCAAGTCTTAGGACAGTTGGGCATACTGCCTGCTCCTCCAGATTCCTGCAAGCTTGTGGCCGGCTCTTCACACACGTTTTGAGAAGTGACTTGCCAAAGTTTCACAACTTGAGTTGACATTGAATTTCTGTATGAAGTTGGGTAAAAAATTAACATTTTTAAGATATCCTGTGAAGAAGTCACCATAGTTCTTGGGCTTCCTGCAATGCTGTGGGTAAACTTTTAGAGTTTTCTTCATCGAAGTCACCGGTGTCCTATGTGACACTCCTGAGTATTCGTGGTTAGGGTTATCACTTTAACTGGGCTCTGTCCCTGGTGCACAGCAGCATGGCTGGCCTCCTACGGCCTTTCTGAGACTCCTTCCTGGCTCCGAGAACTCACACAGCCGCCTCGGGTCTGCAGAGGATGATCTGGTTCCTTCCTTCCAGTTCTCTAGGTCCCTGTTGCCTGGTGCTGGGCGTGACGGCAAAAGGTGCAACTTACGCAGTCGAGGGGGAGAAATAAAGAATGCCCACAGCTTCTGCCCTTTTCAATGCTTTATTCACTGAAATCACTCAGTACAATTTCACTCTATAGGTTCTTATCAAGAAAATGACAATCCTTAATGCTGGGCACTGCAATAGACATAATCAATCCACAGCAAACAATTCTAGATTAATTCTAAGCACTGCAAACACCTGACTCATGACAGGCTCATGAAGACATTCCCTCTGCAGGCTCAGCTCAAGTGTCACAAGTCTCAGCCTTAGGCTCTGAGTCCAGCAGACGCCCACTCACTCAGACCTCGGTGATCAGGTCAGGGACCAAGGCAGGCTTCTCCTGGGGTGGAGCTGACAGCCAGCTGAGGAGAGGGTGGTAGGGAGAAGTCCTGGCTGTCACCAGGGTCAGGGTGTGAGTTTGAGAGAGGTGAGGAAGACACATAGGTCAGTCCAGGTCCCCATCAGGCTCTCAGCGTGAGGGCTCAGTGTCGGCTGGCTGAAGGTCTGTTCATTTGCTCCATCACTTATACTAAATTTTGGGGTCTGCTGACCCCGCTTTCAACCCCTATCAGCTGCCACGGGGTTTCTCAGTGATGTCATTTGCCCTGGGTTAAAGCATCTGGTCTGGTGGTCCCCACCCTGATTTTCTTGCCTCCCCCCTTATCGGGTGAGGACAACATGACAGAGACTTCACTCTGAGCTTGTCAGGGTGGGGGGAAGTGACTTGCTTGTGCCTGAGGGCCACAGTGGAGGTCTCCCGTAGGTGTGCCTGGTGGGACTGCAGGTTTCAAACTGGAGTTTTAAATGGAGTTGCTCAGGCTCAGGCCTCAGGCCACCTCACACCTGGCTCCTTGCTTCTCCCCCTCTGGCCTGGCTGGAGCCTCCCCACAGGGTGGGTGGAAGGGTGCGGGGGGGGGGGGGGGGGGCTCACTCCTGGACCACAGCTCCTTCTCCACCACTGTCACTGGGAAGGTTGGGGTGGGGTTCTAGTAGGTAGCTATGACGTTAAAATCTTTCTTTTTTATTCTGATGTTGCTCAGAGTTTTATCATAAAGGGGTCTTGAAAACTACTGAATGCTTTTTAAGTGTCCACTGAGGACCCTGTGTGCTTTCTCCTCTCATCTGAGAGTGGAGAGGGGCAGAGTGGCCCTGAGCTGAGCTGCCTGCTGCCTGGGGAAGTCGGTCCCCGCTGCCCTTCATTACTGCTGGGTTTTCTGGCTGATTCCTTTGGACATGAGTATCTACGTTCATTAGTGAAACGGGTCTCTCATCTTCACTTCTCAAACTTTCCTTGTTTAATTTGTGACCACAGTTCTACTGGTCTCAGTGAATGAGTTGGGAATATGTTCTTTCTCTCAGTCTTCCCCTTTTTCCCATTATTTTGAAGAGTTTGTGTAGGAGTCGAATTATTGTTTTTAAATGTATGGTATAACTCAACTATAAAGAGTCTTCTTTTTTAAGATAGGGTCTGCAACCCCGTGGCCTAGGTTGGTGTGGAACTCCTGGGTTCCAGCAGTCCCTCTGTCCCAGGTTTCTGAGTCCTGGGACTACAGGTGTGATCCACCCTTCCTGGCTTGTGGATGAATTTTTAAATCATTCAATCAAATTTCTCTAATGGTGTAGGAAAATTAATGTGTCTGCTGATTTGTTTTTCCCCTAGTTATGGGTCATATTATCTTTCTTTTTGGCGTGTCCAGTAATTTTGATTGGATGCTAGACATGGTTTTTATATTTCAGAGCGTAGGAAGCATGTGTTCCTCCTGTAGGGCATGTCAGGCAGGTAACTGACCTAAGGATCAGTCGGTGGTCTAGAATAGGCATCCTATGGATCTGCTGTGTCACTCAACTAGGACCTGGCTTCTCTGGGGTCTCCGCTGAATAACTGCAGTAGAGGAAAAAGGGCTCTCTTTGTTCTGGCTGGTGGGATCTCAGATGTCTCCCTACCTTTTTTTTTTTATTTTTTATTTTTTTTTTATTTATTGTTATGTGGTGCTAAGGATTGAACCCAGCGCCTCACACGTGCTAGGCGAGTGCTCTACCGCTGAGCCACAACCCCAGCCCTGTCTCCCTACCTTGTGTGAGTTTTGGAGATTGTGCAGCCTACGACAGCCCATGCTTTTGTGTCTGGGTCCCATGAGCATGAACTAGAACTGCACGGGACCCACAGGTGCCACCTGAGCAGCTCCTGCCCTTTCCAGAACTCCCACCCAGTGTCCAGCTGCCTCCGCCTGCTGGCACTCTGACATCCGTCTCCCCCACTTGCTGTTGCCCTGTGCCGAGATCTGAAAGTTGCCTCTAGGCTGCTGTGGGATGATCAGAGGGCTCACCTATCACCACCTGTTGGCTGATGTCTGCCGACGGCTATCTTCATATGTGTTGTCTGGTTTGTTGGTTGTTGTTTGCAGTGAGAAGTCAAAAGTCTGGTCACTGGAACTCCATTGTGGCTGGAAGTGAAGGCTATATATTTTGCTAGTAGTATGTTTTTTGCCATTTACTAAGTGTTTTTACATTTCCATCATGATTTCTTCTTTGCTGTATGAGTTATTCAGCAGTTTAGTTTTTTCAATTTCTAGACAAATGGGTTAGTTACTGTTTGGTTTACATCTGCAGTGTTCCCCAAAGCCTCTGTGTTGAAGGTGTGGTCTTCAAGCATCAGTGTTCAGAGGGGGGCTTGGGGGAACTGATTGACCTCAGTGGATCAGAGTAGTAGTTTTTGATTGATGCTGGACAGGATTCTTACATTGCAGAACGTGGGAAGCATGTGTTCTTCCTGCGGGGCCTGACGGTGCCCACTGACAGCTGCATGGGCTCCCTGAAATGGTGGGACTGGAGGCAGGTGGGGCATGGTGGGAGGCAGTAGGGCACTAGGGGAGTGCCCCTGGGACTGCATCTTATCTCTGGCCCCTTCCTCCCTCCCCTCCCCTCCGCTTCTGGCTGCCGTGAGCTGATTAGCTTTCCTCTGCTACACCCTCTGCCATTGGGCATTGCCCTCCGCATGGCCTAAGGCCATGGAGCCAGCCTACCATCCACTGAAACCTCTGCAACTGGGGACCAAATCAGTCTTTCCTCCTTGAAGATGTTATTGTCAGGAATTTTGGTCACAGTGATGAAGAGCTAACACAGCAACTTTTATGAATTTTTGTTTTAATCCTCTTCAAGGTCCTGATCCATTTGATACAGAATCTTTGAAAGTTACTTCGTTGTCAATATGGTCAGACGACTCCCCGTCCCCTTTCCTTCCCCTGAGGGTGGAACTTTCAAGAGTTTGACTCTTCATGGAGGCTGGCTCCAGCTTGACCGTGTGCCTGCGTGGCCCCGCCTCCCCACACAGGAACCAATCCTCTGAGGGTCTGGTATCTATCTGCGTGGCCCCGCCTCCCCACACAGGAACCAATCCTCTGAGGGCCTGGTATCTATCTGCGTGGCCCCGCCTCTCCACACAGGAACCAATCCTCTGAGGGCCTGGTATCTGCGTAGCCCCGCCTCCCTACACAGGAACCAATCCTCCGAGGGCCTGGTATCTGCATGGCCCCGCCTCCCCACACAGGAACCAATCCTCTGAGGGCCTGGTATCTGCGTGGCCCCGCCCCCCCTCCGCTGCCTGGTAGAGTTGCCTGAGCCTCTTCCTTCTGCTCCTCTTGTCCTGGGAGTTTCTCAGCTTACAGTAGTTTTGAATGCCCGGCGTGTTTTTTTCCCCCTCTGGCCCATGCGTTATTTAGGATCTCACTGAATACCCACAGTTAGGGGATTTTGAATTTGGGGGGACAGGGTTTGAGGTATAGCTTAGTTCTCTTATGGTCAGAGAACATAGACCTTACGATTTTAACTTAAAATTAAATGTATTGAAACTTTTAAAAACCACCACATAGAAAACTTTAGCAAATGTTATATGCACACTTTAAAAGAAAACATCTTCTGGGGCTGGAGCTGGGGTTGTGGCTCAGGGGTAGAGCAGTAGCTTAGCACACGAGAGGCCCTGGTTCGATCTCAGCACCACATAAAGATAAATAGAATAAAGGTATTGTCCAACTACAACTAAAAAATAAATATTAAAAAAAGAAAAGAAAACGTCTTCTTAGTAGCCAATAGAATAAGCAGAAGAAAGATTTTCATTTTTTATTTTCAACTTTTCTCATCTTTATTAAAGGGTCTCCTGTAAACAGAATGCAATAAAAGAAATTTCTGAGGAAGGTCATTGCTAAATTTAGCAAGAGGAAATAACAATTCTAAGTATATATGCACCAACTATCAGAGCACTGAAGTAGAGACAGCAGACGGCAGTAGACCAGGAGGAGGGAGACTGCACAATAACAATTCTAAGTATATATGCACCAACTATCAGAGCACTGAAGTAGAGACAGCAGACGGCAGTAGACCAGGAGGAGGGAGACTGCACAGCACAGTACTGACAGACATCCTGGCAATGGGCAGACTGTCCAGACAGAGCACAGGCAGAAAAGGCAGAGCTCAGCTGCACCCTGGACCAAGTGGACGCAGGGGACACCCCAGAACATTCTGCACTGTGGCTGCAGAAGGCATGCTTCTCGGCAACACGCAGAACGTTCTTCAGGACAGAGCCACCGACAGCCACCAAACAAGCCTTCACAAAACTTGAATTATTGAAATCATGTCAGGTTCCTTTCCCAACCACAGTGCACTAAAACTAGAAATCAGTAACACAAAAAGTCTTGGAGATTATACAGAAAATAACTTAGCTTTGAATAACCAATAAATAAAGGAAGAAACCAAGAAAAAAAATTAAAAATTTCTTGAAACAAATGATAATGAAGAAACACCATACCAAGACCTGTGGGAACAGCAGTACTAGGAAGTTGGTAGCACCCACCTCACCATCCTCTCAAAAAGGCAGAAACATGTCAAGTAAATAACTCATCACTGCATCTCAAGGAATTAGGAAAACATGGACAAGGGGTAGGGATGGAGCTTAGAGGCAGAATACTTGGCCAGCTCGGGTGAGGCCCTGGGTTCCATCCCTAGGAGTGGAAAGAAAAAGAGAAGGAGGTGGGAGGGGAGGAAGGAAGAAAAAGAAAGAAAAGCGAGAACAAATTCACAATCAGTGGAAGGAAAGAAATAGCAAAGACCAGAGCAAAGGCACCTGGGGAAAGCGGCAGGACTTCCTGATGAAGGCCTGTGCCGGTTAGACCCGGAGGAGAGGGTCTCAGCACAGCGTCAACACCCCCACCCCCCCACCCCCGCCCACGGGGAGCTGGGCACTTCTCAAAGAGCAAGAAGACATGACTCCTTAGGCAGAGAGAGAAAGAAAGAGGAAGAGCGAGAGAGAGAGAACTCAGACCAGAGACGGACGGGGAGACATCACAGCTGGCTCTGCGGACAGGCAAAGGGTCCTGAGAGATCATTACGAACAATTATATGCCAACCAACTTGGCGACCTAGAAGAGATGGACGCACTCCTAGACAAATGCACCTCGCCAAGGTGGAGTCACAAAGAAGCAGCAATAGCAGGTAGTGAGGTTGGCTTGGTGATGGAGTCTGCCTCAAGCATGAGCCAGGACCAGACGGCTTCCCTGCAGAAGCCATGGAGGAGAAGTGGTGCCAATTCTCCTTAAGTCCTCCAAGAAGTAGAGGGAAGACTCTTCAGCACACTGCACCAGGCCAGCAGTGCCCTGAGAGCAAAGCCAGATAAGGGTGAGACAAAACAAAAAGAAATCTGCAGAACTACAAAGGCATGGATGCAGCGCTCCTCGACCAAGCACTGGCACCCCAAATCCCTCAGCACGTGGAAAGAGTGTACGCCATTGTCAAGTGGCACCCAGCCCGGCCCAACACACGTGCACCAACCCAGCTGGCACACCACCAGCAGACCGAGGACAAAGCCTGGGACCCTCTCAACAGCGCCGGAAGCAGAAAAGGCATCTGGGGAAAGCGGCAGGACTTCCTGATGAAGGCCTGAGCCGGTTAGACCCGGAGGAGAGGGTCTCAGCACAGCGACAACACCCCGCCACGGGGAGCTGGGCGCTTCTCTAGCATCTGGAGCAAGATGTGGGGGTCTGCTTCCCCCACTGTCATTCCACACAGTGCTGGAAGTTCTAGCCAAAGTAGTAGGGCAAGAGAAAGAAAAAAAAGGGCATTCAAATTGGAAGAGAAGTCAGGACTGCAGATGACAGGGTCTTATATATGGAAAACTCCAAAGACTCCGCTAGAAAACCTTGGAGCAGATTAATTCAGCAAAACTGTAGGATACAAAATTGTCATGAAAGTCAGTAGCATTGCTCTATGACAATAGTGCATTATTTGACCTAGAAATCAAGAAAGGAATCCCATTTACAATAGCTACCAAAACAAACCAGCAAAAACAAACAACCCGCCCCCCAACATCTAGGACTATGATCTCTATAATGGAAATCATAAAACCCTGAGGAAAGGGATGAAGACGATGTGAAAGCCGAAAGGACACCCTGTGGTCATGGGTCGGAAGCCTCAGTACTGTGGAAACGTCCATGCAGAGCACTACAGTGACACTCTTCAAAGAACTGGGAACAATGCAAAATGTGTGTGGAAAGTCGTGAAGCCCTGAGTAGCCAAAGCAATCTTGAGCAAACAGAACAAAGCAGGAGGCGTCACACGACCTGACTTCAAAACATGCCTGGCGTCCCTGGATTGACAGGGGCCTGGAGAGGAGCCATGCTTCTGCAGACAGCTGGCTTTTAAAATGGTGGTAGGTGCATGCATTGGAAAAAGGACAGTCTTATCTATAATCAGTGCTGGGAAAACTGGGTGTCCTGTTTCTCTGTGGGAAAGCCAACTCAGAATGAAATAGAGACTTACACGCAAGACCTGAAATGAGAAGAGAACTGGGAGGGCTTCAGGACATGAGAAAGGGCAAAGACTTTTCGGAGAAGATCCCCAAAGCACAGGAAACAAAAAGCAAAAATAAACAATTGTGATTACATCAAACTAAAAAGCTCTGCACAACAAATCAACAACCAGCAGCCTGCAGAATAGGAGAGAATGTTGGTGAGCTCCACTGTCAACAAGGGGCTGATCTCAGGACTGTACAAGAAACTCCAAAAACTTAATAGCAGACAGAGATCCCACAAATAATCCAACTAAAAATAAGCAGTAAACCTAAACAGGCATTTCTGAAAAGAAGTGTACAGCCCATAGGTATGTGAGAAGATGCTCCGTGCGCGCATCAGTGAAATGCAAGTCCAGACCCTGTGAGCTCCCGGTCGCCCCAGCAAGACGGAAGAGGCCAGTGCTGCTGGGGGGATGCTGGAAAGGGAGGCTTACAAGGTGGGGGACCTGAACGGGAATGAAATCCGTCTGTGGAAGTGCGTCGCACACGCCCGGTGCCCGGTTTATGGCAACAGAGAGCTGGAAGTACCTCATCACAACGCTGACCAACTAAGAAAGTGCTGCACCTGGATCCTGTTCCCCCAAGAGCGCGGAATCCCGTCCACCTGAGCCAGACCCAGGCCGACCTCACTCATTTGTTGAACCTTAAAACGTCAATTGGGGGACATGGAGGCTAGAAAGGTTGCCAGGGACCAGGGGAGGCAGCTGGGGGAGGGGGTGCCGGGTTGTAGAGGGATAGGAGCAGCACGTCCGGTGGAGGGGCTGTTGTACGGTGGGGAGGGTGTGGCCAGTGGCAACGTGCAGCTCACTTAGAAAGTGGGAGAGAGTTTGAATTTATTTGTTTTTTATTATAAATGAGTGATAAATGTTGGAGGAGAGAGAAGTTTGTCCTGATTATTCTCTTAAATACAGTGTATTGAAACATCATGTGACCCCCGTTAATGTGAACAGTTTTTATGTGTTAGTTAAAATACATTTAATTGAAAAATAATAAAGTAAAACATGAATTTAATTGAAAAATAATAAAGTAAAACATGAATTTAATTGAAAAAAAAATAAAGTAAACCTTTGAAAGAACCCAACAAAAGCTGGTCTGACAATTGTAATGCTTACTTGAATTTTAGTCTGTATTAACGGAGCTGGCCTGTCTTTTGGAATCTGAGTTCTTTCTTTTCCATTCAATCTATCCTTTTATATTCTGTTTTTCCTCTTTTTTTTTTTTTTTACAATTGTATTGATAAAAGATATTTTAAACCTTCTGTATTTTTCTTTGTGTTATTTGCAGTTGCAGAGTACTTTTCTGTTCTCTTAATGACTGCCCGTAATCACCACACGTTCCTGTCCATCTGGTCTAAATGGTCACTGACCGGTGCGTGGTAGTGGAGAGACTGCAGACTTGTCTTTTGACTCTCATTTCTGCTGAGAAGTCACTTGTCAATCTTACTTTTGGCCTTTAAAAGTGTCATGCTTTTTATCTCTGGCTGGAGTTAGATTTTCCTCTTTGTCTTCTGCCCTTACCACTGCCCCCATCCATGTAGCGTTTGTGTACTCTGCTTGGCGTTTGCAGATTTGAATTTACGGATTGACAAGCTTCAGTAGCTTTTCACAATTCATGATTATTCTCTTAAAATACCACTTTGCCATCTTAATCCATTCAGGCTGCTGCTAAAAACCAAAATGCCGTGGACTTGGAATTGCTTTCTCACGGTTCTAGAGGTGGGCAGTCCACTGTCAAGGCAGGCTCAGCCTCTGGCTCATAGATGGCGCCTTGCTGCTGTGTCTCCTTAGTGGAAGGGCAGGGGGTCCTTCTGGGACATCTTGCAAGGGTCCATTCATGAGCACCCTGACCTAATCACCTCCACCTTCCAGTTCTGTTAGAAATACCGGGGTGCCCCAGGGAATCAGACACATGCTCAGAAGCCCGCAGCAAGGCAAAGGTTTCCTCTGCAGAAGGGCGTGTGCCGTCCTGGCTGGCAGGCGCCCCGGGCAGGCTGCCCTCCGGCTTTGGCCCCTAGTGCAGCAGTGCCCTTGCTCTGATGGGAGGAGCGCGCGGTCACACTGTGCACAATGTGCTGGTTTTACAAAAGGAGCAGGGGAAGGGAAGGGCTATAGTTAAAACGGCTCCTGTTGGATCTTACATCCCGATTAAGGCGAAACACTACGTTCTGAGAATGGACTGTGGACTTTCCACTTCTCCCAGTACCACCACTTTGGAGGTTTGGATTCCAACGTATGAATCGGAGGGACACAAACACTCAGACTGGGCACCCCCATTCCACGGCTGTCTCTTGGGTTCTACTTACATGGTGTTAGGCCATGTCACTGGGACCTCACGTCTATATTTTCTATTGCCTGTCTTCCCATTTGTTAACACTGCCTTCAGTTGTATCTAATCTCTTGAGTTCTTAATTCCAGTTATCACATTTTTTAATTCTAAAACTTTCATTTGATTCTTCATAATTTCCATTCCTCTGGGAAAATTCTCCATTTTTCCACTTACTTCCTCTTTTTCTCTTACATGTTGAACATACTGATCATGATTATTTTTAAGACCTGTTTGATCACTCCCAGGTCTGAATCCTGCAGAGGTACATTTCTTTTGTTTGGTCTTTGTGTTTTTATTTTATTTTCCCTCTTTGTTTTTGATCATACGGTCCTGTCTCTTCATGCCTTTGTACTTTGATATGTATTACATCACCTGCTAAAACATGGCCCTCCCTGAGGCCTCAAAAATCAGGTCCCACTGTGACTTCTGGGGTTCTCCTCCTGGAGGACCTTGAACTCAAGTCTTTTTTCCCTAGCAGCACCTGGCCTTGAAGTTTTCTCTTGATTTTCAGAGATTTTCTGCTTAGACTTTTAAAATTCGATCCCACTTGCTGTGTTCAGTGGCACCAGCCTGTAATCCCAGCACTTTGGGAGGCTGAGACAGGAGGACTGCAAGTGGGAGGTCCACCTGAGTAACTTAGTGACCCTTAGCAACTTGGGGAGACCCTGTCTCAAAAATTTAAAGTACGGAGGATGTAGCTTAGTGGTAAAGCACCCTTGATTTCAATCTTCAGTATTAAAAAAAAAAATCCCACCCCTTATACCTCATTCAGAATTCGGCAACTGTCTTAAGGGAGGAACTCGCTGTTTTAGTCTCCGTCTCTTTCCCTGGGATCTTGGCCTCCGGAGCCTGTCTCTCTCACCATGAGCTCTGCAGGTTTCTCTGTCCCTGGGCAACCACTCTCTGCCTGGGAAGACTCCAGACGCCCAGCCTCGTGCTGTGCCCAGAATGCCAATGCGCTGGCATAGTGTGTGGGATGAGGCTGCTGTCCGGCAGCCCTGCTCTGGAATCTTGGCCTTCCGCCCCTCTGCTTCTGTGGCGCTTTGATTCCTCGGGCAGACTTTAACACTCACAGCTTCCCCAGTGCCGTGTGGGCAGCCTGGGGTGGCCACCTGCACTCTGCAGTCTTCCTGGTCATGCGGGTTTTCGCCCCGATGGGGGTCTGCAGCTCCTGAGTGTTCGTGTGGTGCTGCTGGAGAGGAAGTTCTACTTGCGTTGCTCAGTGTGGACAGCCAGTTGTGCCAAGGCTGATCTTACCCGGTGCCCTGGGAGGCAGCACTGGGGTGCTGGGTGGGGCTGACTCGGCTCCCCTGAGTTCCTGTGGCTGTCATTTCCAGGCTCTGGGAGTTACGGGGGCTTCATAGCCTCCAGGGTGGCTGGGAGGGATTTCTGCCTTTTTTGTTCTTATTTTCAAAGAATCTCTTCTCTTACCACATTTCATTGAACATCCTGCTGGGATATTCTGATTATGGGGATCCCACTGAGTGGTGTGATGGTGTGGAGGTGAGGTGTCCCCGAAGCTCACATGAGAGACAGTGCGAGACGGTCCAGAGGAGCTTGATTGGGTTGTGAGAGTCTTAACCCCATCTGTAGTCAGTCCCTGGTGGGATTAACTGCGTGGTGACTGAAGTGGCGTGGGTGTCGGTGCGGCTGGAGGAGGTGGGCATGGGGCGTGGCTGTGGGTATGTATCTGTACCTGGGGAGCGAGTCTCTGCTTCTTGGTCACCATGATGTGAGCTGCTTCCCTCTGCCACACTCCGCCATGATGTTCAGCCTCACCTCTAGCCCCAAGGAATGGACCGGCCTTCTAGGACTAAGATACTCTAAAACTGTGAGCCCTCCCATAAACCTTCTTCCCTGAAGTTGTTCTGACTAAAACAGTTGGTGTAGCTAAACTGGGAGGACTAAACACTTTGCAGTGTTGAATTGGACCCGGGCTCTCGATGCTTCTTCATTTCCAGTTGTCGCTCTCTCAGCCCTTGGGATTCCTGTCACGGGGGAGAGCCTTTTGAGGGACACAGGAGTGCTGCTACCTGCTGCTCAGAATCTCGCTCACAGCAGCCTCTCGCTCACAGTCTCTTGGCCTCACAGGCACAGGAACTTGCCAACATTATCAAACACAGGTCCTCAGAGAAGTGCACCCTTTTGTCCACTCCTGGGTGGTCACTTGGAGATTCAAGAGGACAAACAGTAAGGGACCCACCACAGAGTGCAGTCAGGCTGTGCCCTGTGGCTGCAGGACTGTGCGGGGGTAGTGGCTCAGGCTGGCCAGCGTGCACTGTTGGGCTGGCTGGGGAGGACCGCCTGCCTGTGGTCCGCCTGTGCCACTGAGCTGGTGTGGCCCCGGGCCACGCCTCTGCTCCCTTCTCTGTCTGCAGAGATGGTCCTCCTTCCTGATCCTGGGTCCCCAGAGGGCCGCTCAGAGGGACTGCCCTTAATCCAGATGAGAGTCTGCCACAGTCCAGGAAGGGCACCTGTGTGCCAGATTGTCCTGGGGTGAAAGGAGTGGGCAGGGGGACAAGACAGAAGATGGCCTTTTCAGAAGGGGGGCCTGGGGGACTCTCTGGGGGGATTTAAGGAGCCCACCCTTAGCCATCGCTCTAGGTGCCTCTGCTGTTGGGGGCTCCCTGTCAACAGACAGCCGAGCCGGTGTCCACGGCAGTGGTGAGCCCTCTTCCTGTCCTGCTGCAGGAACTCTGCTTCCTGGGGCTCTGGCCCCCAAGAGGGACCCCTTGCCCTTCCACAGGAGTTCAGTTGCTGTGACTGTCGCTCTGCCCGAACCCATCCCTCTCCCTGTCCCTGGGAGCGCCGTCCTGACGCAGACCCTGGGTGGGTCAGCCAAGGGCCTGCCCGCAGCCCTGGGGAGCGCTTTCCCACGGCTGTCCGCCCTGTTCCGCAGGACTTTCCAGTTCTGGGACCTGAGGGGCAGAGTTGCTTTGGGGCCGTGGACCTCCACCCTGTGGCCCAGGGGACTGTCACACAGCGGGGACCCGCAGGTTGCATGAACTGCCCGTGACTTGGGGGTTCCCAGTCTGCTGCCTGCTGTTCAGTGTGACTTGGGTGCAGCTTCGGGGTATCCTTCATTCTTCCCGAGAGGGTCTCAGGCAGCAGGAAATGGTGCTAAAGGGAGGCTTCCGTGCCTTGTTTAGGGCCCTGTGGTTCTTTTGAGTGCTGAGTTAAGTGCTTTAAGTGCTTGGTCCTGCTAATGCAGAGACCACACTGTGACTGGCTGTGGCTACCAACCCGGGCCCAGGGTGGAGGCTGCAGTCAGACACCCTTGACTTGGATCTTGGGCTTGTGCAGCCCCCACCTGGGGCTGCCTCCTTAGGGGACCCTTCCCCAGGATCCCCAGGACCCCGCCATGGCTTGAGGTCACCTTCATGCCAGGTGCTTCCTGCTTCTTGTCCTGGGATGGAGCTTCTCCAGGCGCCACACTCCCATGTCCCCGTGCTGTACCCTTTCTCCCTGTCGGCCGCTGCTGCAGGTCCTGCTGGGTTGGAAGGGAGTGGAGAGGTTCTGTGGGTTCCAGCAGCACCCTGATCTTGGGTCTTTGGGTATTGCTTCTAATGTGCATTTTCCTTTTCCCCAAGGTATCTCCTACCCTTGCTGGGGCTCCTGCCACCACTAGGAGTGACCGACAAAGGCCGCAGAGATGGCTGGGGCCTCGGTGAAGGTGGCGGTGCGTGTCCGCCCCTTCAATTCCCGAGAGATGAGCCGCGACTCCAAGTGCATCATCCAGATGTCAGGAAGCACCACCAGTGAGTACCGGGGATGTCACTGGTCCCCAGGCACCTTGTGTCTCTGGGTCAGGCCCCTCGGCCAGCCCGGCCCTCCTGGAGCCACAAGCTCCTGGTCACAGTGTCCTGCAGTTGCTGGGGCTGACCACACACCAAGGCCCACAGCAGCCGGCTGCCTCCCACAGCTCCCGAGTCTGAGCCAGATGTGGGCAGGCCGCGCTCCCTCTGGGTTGGCACCTGCCTCTTCCAGCCTCCGGCTCAGGTCCCATCTCTCCTCGTTGTCACCCGGCCTTCTCCCTGGCATGCCTGTGTTCCCATGTGACCTTTTATAAGGACACTAATCACAGGATTTAGGGCCACCTTAACCCAGGATGACCATGTTTTAGAAAATAGTTACCTCTCCTCCCAAGACCCTGTTTCCAGATAAGTTCACCCTCGAGGGTCCTGGGGGCACCATTTTGGGGGCACTCCTTCGCTCAGGACAGCCACCGCCCAGGTTTCCAGGCTCCCTGCTTCCTGCCTTTGGTTGTTTCTCCAGCCTCTCAGTCTCTGGCCAGTAGGAGGCCTGGCCTAGACACGGGGTTAGGAAACAGCAAGGTAGAGGAGGGAGGTTCCAGAAGGCCGGAGGCCAGGACTGCCTGGAGGTCCTGCGCAGGCCAGGCTGCTGGGGGCAGAAGCCAGCTGGCGGGAGCTGCTTTGTCTTTCACTAGAAGGCTGTTTAGTGAGGTGCAGTGGACACGGTGCAGTGGACACGGAGACGGCAGACCCAGTGTTCAGCTCACTCAGTTTGTATGACCGCAGCACAGGGGTGACCAGCTCTGGCCAGCACCAGCTGCCCTCCAGGCCTGGCCCCTCTGGCCTCCAGCCCTGGGCAGGCAGCCTCTCACACCATGGGCAGGGCTGGCCCTGGGCCCTCCACCCCTGGTCCTGTGTGAGCAGGTGTCACTTCAGTTCTGGGGCTGGCTGGGCTTGGCAGGTGGCTTGGGACTGATAGTGGGCCCCATGGTACCCAGCACTGGCTCCATACGACACCCCGTCACCCTCGAGGGGTAGCATGGCAGGGCCTTTCGCCCACAGGGGCCGCCCCAGGGAGGGGCTCTTCGACCTGGAGTGGCCACCTTGCTGGGGTGGTGGCCTCGGCCTCCAAGAGTGAGCATTTGGGCGTCATGGGGGAGGGGTGCTGGGACACTCGAGGTCCCGTTGTGTGCGGTCATCACTGAGGTAAATGATGCTCTTCCTGGAGTGTCCTGTGACCCAGCTTTGAGCCAGCAGGATCAGGGCAGCCTGCGCCTCCGTCCCTGGCTGCAGAGCTTGGCCCGGCCACGCGGAGCCGGGTTCCTCCTGTGGCCACGTCCTCGCTTTGCAAGAGGGCAGGCTTTGAAGCCCCAGAAAACTTCCATCTCTCTTTGGGTCAGAGCAGGAGAAGTGACCAGTGAGCCCCTTTGCAGGCCCTTGGCTGGCCTGTGATGGCCCCTCCGGCACCTCAGAGGCTCTGCCCATCCTGGGCTGAAGCTAATGCAGGTGGGCCCAGGAAGCAGGGCCCAGGAGTGACGTCCGGCTGTGCTCTCAGCCAGCTTGCTGGGACTTACCCGCGCCCCTTTGGGCCTCTGTGTCCCTGCCAGTGTAGATGGTGCTGCTGGATACCCCCACACCCCACTTCCGGGTCGTTTCTGAGTCCTTCAGTCGCTGAGGAAGCTCTAGGGCACGGCCCCGTGTCCTGTCTCGGCTGTGTCGACCGGGACCCTGGGCCCAGGGTGGGGGTGCTCTGGGCTGGGACGGGACTCTCCACCGCAGGTCACCCCGACTGGTGCTGGGGAAGGGGGTAGCACCTCCATGCCACGGGGAGGTGGTGCCCGTGTGTGTGGCCTGGGCCTCCATAGAGGGCCTCCAGCTGAGTGGCTCCAGATGCCCGGCCCGTGTCCTCCCAGTTCTGGAGACCAGGGTGGGACAGCGAGGTGCGTGGCTGCTGGGGCCCGACATGGCTCCACCCTCCTCACCTCTTCCCAACCTGCTCCCCTCCCAGGAGCGTCCACTGGGATGGGCCTCATGAGTGAACGGGGGACGCAGGCAGGTCCTGGCGGGCTCCGGTGAGAAGCCACTCAGTGCCCCCCCTTGCTGGCTGGCGTGCCTGGCAGCAAGGACATTCAGACTCCAGGAGTCGCTCCGTGAAGTCGCTACACCGTCTCTGTCCCCTCTGGTGGTCACCTTGTGTGGGCCTGGCCCTGAAGGCCCTCCGCCCTCTCCCTCCTGCTGCTGCTCCTGGAGGCAGCTGGACAGGGCCCCCACAGCCCCAAGGACAGGGCTGTCATGGTCTCACCCGGACCCTCCTGCTTGGGGCCTGAGGATGGGAGGGGGGTCTGCTGCAGACCCCTCCCAGCTCCTGGACAGCACCAGTGACTGGTGCTCCGTGGCCGTCCCTGACCATGGCCTTCATCTTTGTCCCCCTGCCTGCCACCTGTGTCTTCACAGGCACCCTCCTCGTGTGTGTCTGTCTCCAAATGTCCCCTCTCTAAGGTCACCAGTTCCATGGGATGGCCCCTGCCCCCGCCCAGTGACCTCATCTTGACCAATCACACCTGCACTGGCCCTGTCTCCAAATAAGGTCACATTGAGGGGCTGGGCACCAGGACGTGAAATCGTGGGCTTTGGGTGGACATGAACTGAGGAGGACACGGCTCCTTGCTCTTGGGGAGGGCTTTTGCTCTTGACCCTGTCACCCTGGGTTACGGCAGGTGTCCTGGAGGCCATGCGGTGCCCAGTCAGGCAAGGAAAACCAGTCCTGGGTGGACAAAGCTGGCCTTCATCTCAGGCCTTGGGGCAGAGTCAGGAGGGACTTCCCTCATCAGACTAGATGATGTGATGGCCATGGTCCCCCAGGGCCTGGGGTCTAGGCTCCTCATGGATATGAGAACCCAGGGTGCGGTCTGTCTCTGGCCTGGGGCTGCAACAGCTCTCTATCAACAAAGGTCTCTGGGTTCTGATGGACCAGAGCACAGTGGGTACAGTGGCCTGGGGGCTGGGGACCAAGTCCTCTCTGTCCTGGCTCAGGGGACACGGGCCTGTTGGCTGAGCCACCCCCTGGGTGGGAGTCAGAGGGAGGCGTGCTGGGCTCCAGGGGAGCTCCGGGACCCCTGTAGGCCTGGTGCGGGGCATCGAGGCCACCTTCTGGCCTGCCCCTGGTTTGAAGGAGCCCATTTGGAACGCAGCCGCAGGTGTCTGGAGCTGGGCTTGGAGCTCGTGGGGGGTGTGTGGATCGAGGCTTGGTGCCGGTGGTGGGTGGTGTGCAGAGGACTGACCGTGCTCTGGACCTACTGCCGGCCTAGAAAGGGAGGAGGACCCAGGTGCCCGCAGCAGGGTCCCTACTGCAGGGGCAGCAAGCATGCCGCGGCCAAAATGCCCAGTGAGCCACAGGGTGCCCAGGCTTCTGGGTGCTGCTAGGGCGCGGCTGCCAAGCAGGACATAGAGACCTGCGTGGGGTGGCAAGCAGGCCCCTGACCCCAGATGGGGTGGGCTGTGGCTTGTGGTGTCACCTGTCTGCTGGCAGGAGTGCTGTGGGCAACCTCTGGCTGGAGGTCCACAGGGGGCCCTGCGGGCATCTGCAGGAGGGTCCTGTGGGACCTTCAGGCATCTGTGGGAGGCAGGGTCCACCCTGGAGAGGGGCGGGGCGACTCGCTGCCTGGAAGGGGCCCTGTTCCCAGTTTGGGAGCCTAGCTTCCTTGGAAACTGCTCCCACCTCTGGGGCACAGAATTCCTGTCCGTGTCCCTCTCAGTGCATCCCTGACCACCTTCCCTGTGTCCCCTCTCTGCAGCCATCGTGAACCCCAAGCAGCCCAAGGAGACGCCCAAGAGCTTCAGTTTTGACTACTCCTACTGGTCCCACACCTCGGTGAGCCAGGGCTGGGGCAGTGTGTGGTGGTGTGGACACTGGCTCTGGCCAGCTTGCAGTGTGGCCCTCGGGAATCCCTCGACCTCTTGAAGTGGCATGCTCCCCTCTGAGTGGAGCGGGGACCCCACCTGCTCCCCCGGTGGGTGTCCCTGAGCTGGGCCTGTGCTGCCTCCCGCAAAGGCACCCCCACTGGCTCTCAGCCCTCACTGGGTGCAGAGGCCCCTCCCCAGGGCAGACGTCCCTCCTCCTGCACTGTCCCTGGACCCGGTGGCCATCCTCAGGAACTGCCCCTTCCTCCCCAGCCCGAGGACATCAACTACGCCTCGCAGAAGCAGGTGTACCGGGACATCGGCGAGGAGATGCTGCAGCACGCCTTTGAGGGCTACAACGTGTGCATCTTCGCCTATGGGCAGACAGGGGCGGGGAAGTCCTACACCATGATGGGCAAGCAGGAGAAGGACCAGCAGGGCATCATCCCACAGGCAGGTGGCCGCTGGCCAGGAGGAGGGAGCCGCTGGGAAGGCAGACTGGGAGGTGGGTGGGGCAGGGCAGGAGGCCGGCGGAGGGACCACCAGGAGGCACGCACCAGGTGGGGACGCACCAGGAGGGGACGGCTGAAGCTGCTGGCTGGGGTGGGCTGGGAACTGGCTGTGGACAGGAGTCCAGGGCAGGGGCAACCAGACGCAAGACACAGATGGCTCCTCAGATGCCACCAGAACTCTGGTCCCCCCCCCCCCCCCGTCCAGTGCCACGCCCCCAGCAGGATCTGAGCTGGTTCCCACTCGACCGTCGGGGAGAAAGACGGTGGGAACCCCCGTGGGTGGCAGCTCCCGCCTCGTGCCCACGGGGACGGGGTGACAAGCAGAAGTCCCTCTGAGAGGCTCAGGGACTCACCAGGGGACCTGGAACCAGAGGACACCAGCCCCTGGGCTGCAGGCTTTCTTGGTGCCTTCACGTTGGGATGTGCGTTGTGACAGGAGGGCCTGGCAGAGCAGTGTCCCCTTGGCCACGGGGGATGGGGTTCCGGGGGCCATCAGTCCTCCGAGCTGACTCTCCCTCTGTCCTTACAGCTCTGTGAAGACCTCTTCTCCCGAATCAACGACACAACTAATGACAACATGTCCTACTCCGTGGAGGTAGGGCTCCCTGCTGGACACCTGCAGGGGACAGTGGGGTCCCAGAAGCCACCCCTAAGGCAATGGGGTCCCAGGTCCTGTCCCTAAGGCAGTGGGGTCCCAGGTGCTGTTCCCAGGGCAGTGCTTTGCCACTGGTCTGTGCCCTCAGCTTGTCATTGCTTGTCCCCGGGGCCGTCCTGCCAGCTCCCCTGTGCGGTCTTGTCCCCCTTGTCCCCGGGGCACCCTGACAGCTCCCCTGTGCGGTCTTGTCCCCCTTGTCCCCGGGGCCGCCCTGCTGGCTCCCCTGTGCAGTCTTGTCCCCGGGCCATCCTGACAGCTCCCCTGTGTGGTCTTGTCCCCTGTGCGGTCTTGTCCCCCTTGTCCCCGGGGCCACCCTGCTAGCTCCCCTGTGCGGTCTTGTCCCCGGGCCACCCTGACAGCTCCCCTGTGCGGTCTTGTCCCCCTTGTTCCCGGGCCGCCCTGCCGGCTCCCCTGTGCGGTCTTGGAGACATGTGGAGCCCAGCTGTTGAGTGAGTCGCTACTCGGCCCCGTGCTGGGACGGGCGCCTGGGGGCTGCCTGGCCCTGGTGTGACCTGGGGTTGTGTGCTGTGGGGAGCTGGCCCCTGACGGTGTGGCTGTCTTGTAGGTCAGCTACATGGAGATTTACTGTGAGCGTGTCCGTGACCTCCTGAACCCCAAGAACAAGGGCAACCTGCGCGTGAGGGAGCATCCGCTGCTGGGGCCCTATGTGGAGGACCTCTCCAAGCTGGCTGTCACCTCCTACAATGACATCCAGGACCTCATGGACTCGGGGAACAAGGCCAGGTGGGGGATGCTCCTTGCCCCCCACCCTTGCCATGCCTGACACTGTTAGTCCCCGAGGAGGGCCACCTTCCCCTCTGCCCAGCTCTTGGGGCACCCGAGGGTCCCTGTTGGGGTCTGCCTGGTGGCCCTAATTTCCTCATGAGTCTGGGGCCATCAAGGGCATGTGCCAGCCTGGGAGAGACCCAGACCCCCTTGTTCAGGGGACACTGTCACCTACGTGAGGGTGGCTTCTCTCTCCTCCAGCTGAGGGCTTGTGTTCTCTGTGGGGTGCTGGCCCCTCCGGTAGGGCCAGTCTTGGTCCCTGAGGGCAGCGCTCTGATAGCCCAGGGGTTCTGAGACTGTGAGAGCTGCCCTGCCCTGGCTTCCTCCTGGACACTCTGGGTGATCTGTGACCGCTGTCCCTCTCTGCCACAGAGACTCCCCGCGAGGCCATTGCCTAGTCAGCCGGCTCCTGGGTGGGGCTAACCCACCCTGAGCCCTCCCTCCGCCATTCCCCAGGCAGCCTCTTGGCACCTGGTGACTGAGTCTGGGGACATTCTCTGAGGCCCCTGGCAGGTTGGGGCAGTATGGGAACCAAACCCCGCCCCTCTCTGGCAGGCTTGGGCTCTCTCCTCTGGAAGGTCGCACTGCTGGCCCCAGCATCTCCTGGGCATAGACAGGGTGGGCTACTGGGCTCTCTGGAGAGGATGGCGTGGGCAGGAGGGTGGGATGTGGTGGACATACTCTTTCTCTTCCCAGGGGCTTTCTCACACCAGGGCCCTCAAGGACCTCTGCCCTGCTGGGGTTCCTGAGCCCCTGGGAGCAGGGAGCACCCCTCGGTCATGGCATCCCTGAGGTGCCAGGCACCAATGAGGGACAAGGACCCCCTGGTGGGCAGTGGGAAGGCTGAGCAGGAGGCTGGCAGGAGGCACGGTCACCCCTGCCTGGCCCGAGCAGCCCTGGAGCCTGCTCCCATGGGGTGGCCTGACATGGGACAAGGGTGATCTTGTGTGGCTTCCTGCTCCCAGGACGGTGGCGGCCACCAACATGAACGAGACCAGCAGCCGCTCTCACGCCGTCTTCAACATCATCTTCACCCAGAAGCGCCATGACGCAGAGACCGACATAACCACTGAGAAGGCGAGTGGGGCCCAGGCAGGCGGCGCCACCGAGAGCAGTGGCCGTGGTCAGGCAGGGCAGCACAAGGACCCAAACCACACACTGGCCTGTGAGATGTGGGCACTGCCCTCTGCCAGGACCCTGGTGCTGCCCGTCTGCCACCTGGTGTTGGTCCCAGTGGGGTGCTGGTCAGTCCGGGAGGCCACCTCATCTCAGAATGTGGGGCGGCCTGGGTGTGGAGGGGATCGGGGTTCAGGGACCGGGTCCTCCTCCTTCCACCTCCTGCTGCTGGGCAGTTTTGGTGGGGACTGTGGGGATGTCCCAGGCAGCACCAAGGACAGAGGTGAGGCGGCATGCCTGGTACCCCCAGAAGTGGCAGCAGAGGTGGGGTGGCAGGGCCAGTTAGGAGTCAGACATGCCCGTGGGTTCTGGTGCAGACGGGCAGGCTGCGTCCTCTGCCTTCACTGGGAGCCGGGCCCTGACCAGGAGCAGGGCCTCCGGCGGGCACCAGCATCTTCAGCTAGGGACGCCCTGCCTGAGGGCACAGCCTCCCACTGCCCCTGTCCCATGTGCCCTTCCCACACACCTCAAGTCCTCGGTGGACCGGTGGGCACCCTCTCCTGGCCCTGTATCCCAGGGGCCCCTGGAAGGGGAGTGGGCAGGCCTGGGCCTCTCCCTGCCTGCCTCTGACTGTGCCCCACCCCTGAGCCCCGCCCAGGCCTCCTCCAGTCTCCTCAGAGGGGTTTCCCCGGCGGCTCGGGGTCTGCTGAGGGCCTGTATGAAGTGTGTCTCAGTCCCTGGAGGTGCTGGGGGGTCACCTCAGGGCCACCTCCAATTGACCCCTTGAGGTAGTAAGAGGAAGCTCAGGGAGGCCGAGGGGGGCTGGGACCAGAAGGAGGGCATGGTCAGAGCCCAGGCAGACGGCCGCTGGCTCCTCCTCCACTGGTCAGGGCCCTGAGGGTCCCTCTGTGTCCAGGCCTGTTAGACAGCAGTGGGCCTGCCTTTGGTGTGGTTAAGAGCAGCTGGGCCTCCCTGGGGTGGGCTGGCCACCACTATGGATGCTCTGTGGGAGAAGCTGACGCATCTGCCATTGCAGGTCAGCAAAATCAGCCTGGTGGACCTGGCCGGCAGTGAGCGGGCAGACTCCACAGGGGCCAAGGGCACGCGCCTCAAGGTAGGGCCAGGCTGCTGTGCCACGGGCTCAGCCAGTGGGGTCCAGTGTCCAGGGAGAGCTGGGCAGGAGGGTCTGGCTGGGCTGGAGGCGCAGGGCCACAGCCTGGGCAGGGAGTGGGGGGCCCAGCCAGAGCCTTTGCCTCCAGTGGCCAGAGGCCATTCCTGCTGCCCTGCTTGAATGAGTGAGGACAGAGGCTCCGGCTGGAAGCTGTACTTCTCCATGGTCCCCACTGTCCTCACACCGACCCTGAGGGGCACGGGCCATGCGCAGTTTCAGTGTCGAGAAGGAACGTTTGGGTTTCCAGAGGTCCCCTTTGGTCCCCGCCATGACTTGATAGTTGGGAACAGTCCTGGAAGTGGAACCTGGTGAGGACAGGGGCCCTGGTGCAGGGTGCTGTGGCACTGAGGAGAAAGGCTGGCCAAACCCTAGTGGCCCCTGGGGTCGGCAGGCAGAGCGGTGCCTCTGCCGCACCTTCCAGGCCAGGCCCTGGAGCCCACCCGGACCACCTTCCACCCACAGGAGGGAGCCAACATCAACAAGTCCCTGACCACCCTGGGGAAGGTCATCTCTGCCCTGGCTGAAATGGTGAGCTGGCCCCGGCTTCAGGGCTGGACTGGTGGGAGGCACTGTGGAGGCCCCTCCCTCTGATGCCGAGAGGACCTGGGCTGTTGCTCTCACTCCCACGTCTGGAGAGTGGCCCAAGGGACAGCCCAGAGACAGGCCAGGCTGGACTTGGAGTAGTGACCCTTGTTCCTCCCTGGGCCTGCAAGACGGGGATGTGCGGCTTTCCTCGTGGTCCTTCCGAGGGAAGTCCACCATGGCCGTGCTGAGCCTGTGGATGGCATGCTCGTGGGAGGGCAGGGGTCAGCTCCCACTGCTGTTGGCCCCGTCCAGGCCACCCTCCAAGGAGGAGCCACAGCCTGGGAGGCGAGGGGCCAGGCTCTATGGGCTCTGCAGAGCCAGCAGCACCCACCCTCACCAAGACACCCAGGCTGTGGACAGAGAAGGACCACTGTCTAGAGAACCTGGCCAACTGAAATGGCTGGGCGTGGGGAAGATCACCGGGTGACAGCTGCCTGGGTGACACCCGTAGTTTACCTGTTGTCACTCCAGCTCAGGGTGGCCAGTCTTGGTGGGGGGTGGGTGATGGCCACCGGGCATGTGCTCAGGCCTCTTGCTGCTCTCCTGCCCGCTGTGCCTACCAGTCCTCCCCTCTCCACTTACTCTGGGGCCGCAGCCTCAGCTCAGGTCCTCAGACTCTTTCTGTCCTCTCTCTTTTCAGGACTCTGGGCCCAACAAGGTAAGCGGCTTCCTTCAACCCCAAGGGCAGGAGGCTGGAGGCAGAGCATTGGCCCAGCCCCTGTGCACACCTCAGCCGGGCAGCCCACCCCCCACCTCTTCCCTCGGCGAGGAAACACACCAGCCCCTCTGAGCACAGAGGGGCGCAGCCTGCCTTCTGGCTCCACAGTGCAGTGGGGAGATCGGTGGTAAACAGCAGCGAACAAAGAAAAGGCAACTACCAACCAGGACGGATCCCTAGGGAGGAAGGGCCACGAGTGGCCGACAGGAGAGGCAGTCTTCAGTTGGCTTGGATAGGGAGGCTTCCTAGGGGAAGTGGCCTTGAACAGAGACCTGAGCCCTGGGAGGACCTGCCAGGCAGGTCGTAAGCACCTGTGCCCTGTAGTCGGAGGGGACAGAGTGAGATGCACAGGTGGGCAGAGGTTGCTGGTGGGAGGACACGGGAGAGGCACGTGTGGAAAGGTGAGAGGAATTAAGGAAGGAAGTCCACGAGGAACTCTGAAGGAAGTGCGCAAGGGTGTGTGTGCAATGGGGTGAGGCGTGTGAGCGCTGTGGGCAGCTGTGAAACTCTGCGTGATAGACCAAGGAACTGTGCAAAGAGTGGGTGAGGATCTGTGAGGAGCCATGAGGACCTGTGTGTGGAACTGTAAGAAACTCTGAGGATCTGGGTGAGGATCTGTGTGAGGATCTGTTTGAGGATCTGTGAGAGGATATGTTAGGACCTGAGAGGATCTGGGTGAGGATCTGGGTGAGGATCTGTGAGGACCTGTGAGGACCTGAGAGGATCTGTGTGAGGATCTGTGAGGACCTGTGAGGATCTGTGAGGACCTGAGAGGATCTGTGTGAGGATCTGTGTGTGGATCTGTGAGGATCTGTGAGAGGATGTGTGAGGACCTGTGAGGATCTATGTGAGGATCTCTGTGAGGATGTGTGTGAGGATCTGTGAAGATCTGTGAGATGATCTGTGAGGATCTATGTGAGGATCTATGTGGAGATCTGTGTGAGGATCTATGTGAGGATCTATGTGGAGATCTGTGTGAGGATCTATGTGAGGAACTGTGTGAGGAACTGTGTGAGGATCTGTGTGAGGATCTGTGTGAGGATCTGTGTGAGGATCTGTGTGAGGATCTGTGTGAGGATCTGTGAGGACCTGTTAGAGGATCTGTGTGAGGACTTGTGTGAGGATCTGTGAGGACCTGTGTGAGGACTTGTGTGAGGATCTGTGAGGACCTGTGTGAGGATCTGTGAAGATCTGTTTGAGGATCTGTGAGGTCTGTGTGAGGATATGTGTGAGGATCTATGTGAGGATCTGTGAGAGGATCTGTGTGAGGATCCATGTGAGGATCTGTGTGAGGACCTGAGGATCTATGTCAGGATCTATGTGAGGATCTGTGAGAGGATCTGTGAGAGGATCTGTGAGGACCTGTGAGGACCTGTGTGAGGATCTGTGAGGACCTGTTAGAGGATCTGTGTGAGGATATGTGAGAATCTGTGTGAAGATTTGTGTGAGGATCTTTGTGAGGATCTGTGAGAGGATCTGTGAGGACCTGTGAGGATCTGTGTGAGGATCTGTGAAAAGATCTATGAAGGTCTGTGTGAGGATCTATTTGAAGATCTGTGGGAGGATCTGTGTGAGGATCTGTGTGAGGATCTGTGTGAGGATCTATGGGAGGATCTGAGCATCTGTGAGGATCTGTTTGAGGACCTGTGCATGGAACTGTGAGGAACCTGCTCACGGCCTCAAACCTGCTGCCAGTGTCTCAAGAGCTTTTAAGGTTTATGTCCTTTGAGCTGGTGGGGTTCCTCCTGGGTCATCCTAGAGAATGGCGGGGGTATGTGCCCAGAGAAATGGCACAGCCCTTGGATGGCGCCCAAGTGCACCTCCATGGTGTGGGCACCAGTGGACCGGGCCTGTCTGCTGGCCACAGCAGTGCTCATCTAACTCTTCCCAGCCAGTGCATGGAAAGCAGGCAGATGTGGAGAGTCGCTGAACACCACAGTTAGTGAAGTCAAGCCAGCTTGCAGTGCCCACGAGCTACGATTCCCAGCAGCCAGTGCCCGGGGCAGGCATGAACCCGGGTGATGGTCTTTGCCTTGGAGTAGTGGAGAGACTTGGGGTGCTCCTGCTGAGGGGAGGGGGGGCAGTCTAGCACGGGAGGCTGTAAGCTGGCTTCTGGAGGACAGGAGGGACTTGGGTGGGAAGAGGGTGTCCTGTGGCGGGGACAGGGAGGCAAAGGTGCAGCGGAGGGCACGAGGCTCAGATAGTCTTGGCCACGTGGGGCTTTTCCCTTGGTCAGAGTTGCTGGTGGGCTTCAGGGAGGGGGATGGGCTCAGATCAGTCCTAACACGGGACGCCGTGGCCAGTGATGCCCATACTTCTGGGCTCGGGCCCAGCCAAGTGGCCCAGACGCAGCAGGGACGGACCAGGAAGGCCCTGAGGGATTGCCAACTCCTCCTTATTCTAGCCCAGGGTGGAGGTGCAGGAGGGGGCACCCAGGGCTGGAGAGGCCTGGGGACAGGCAGCCAGCTGACCCTATCCTGCCCTCACCCCGCCTGCGGCTCTGGGGCCCACAAGGCAGGCTCTGTGCTCCCTCCTCCTCTGCTGCCCTCCTGGGCCCAGGCTGACCATGAATCTCCCCACAGAACAAGAAGAAGAAGAAGACAGACTTTATCCCCTACCGGGACTCCGTGCTGACCTGGCTGCTCCGCGAGAACCTGGGTGAGGACTGACAGTCGGCCTGTCCCCAGGGCCCTAGGTCCTCCCAGGGGCCATGCCCTCGTCCCAGAGGTCCAGCCACCAGGCCTCCTGCCCTGTCTGGGCCAAGGCTGAGGTGGCCAGAGGGGTGGCTGCCCACAGTGCACCGTGCAGGCCTAGGTGAGGCGGCTCCCTGTAGTGCGCACCCAGGGCAAGTCCAGGGAGCCAGGAAGCTACAGAGCACTGGCCCCCAGCTCCTGCCGGGTGGCTCTTGGTCCCCGCCTGTAACAGGGACCTGGGACACAGAGGTTCTGGAGAACCCTGCTTGCTGGCTGGGATTTGGGGGCTGCTGAAGATTTGCTCTTGCCCCCATCTGCGTCCTGAGCAGTGAGAGTCACAGGGAGATGAAGGTTGGGTGTGCCTGACATTGACCCTGTCCCTCCCAGAAATGACTCTAGGGTCCCCCAGCTTGTGCAGCTGCAGAAGCGGTGCTCAGGAGGTAAACTGAGTCTCAGTCCCACCTGGTGAGCAGCGGGGACTCCTGGCCTCCCCAGTTGTGTGCGGGACATGCAGACCCTGGTGGCCTGGCTCTGCACCCCACGACCAGCTGGGCTGGAGCCAGCACCCCTGTCAGGCAGCTCTGCCCTGTGGAGAAGAGGGCAGGTGGGCCCCACTGTGGGGGGCAGAGGTGTCCTAGGAACCTGGGACACCGGGCCATGCCAGCGTTAGCCCTAGTGTGGAGCAGAGGGGGATCCCCTGTGTCACCCTTTTTGGGGCCTGACATGGCACTTTGCCCAGGCCCTTCTTGTTGTCACCTCCAAGTCCCTGTGAGAATTCCCTAGGGAACCACTTCCAGGACATGGCCCGGGGACACAAGTCTCTGGGGTCAAGCCGGCAAGCCCGTCCATCCTGACCTGGCACACTGACGGGCAGCCCTCCTGAAGGCTGGGGTGGGATCAGCGGGTGATTTTGTTAGGACTGCTGAGGTGGCTGCCCCTGACAGGACATTCATTGCACGGGGAGCCAGGGTACCTGCAGGGTGTAGAAGCACCCAACCCTATGCCTCCACCTCAGCCTAAAGACTAGAGGCCCCACGCCTCCGCTGTGGTGAAGAGGAGGCTGCTGGTCACAGAGTGGCCCTGGCAGGAGAAATGGGGGACCCTTGGGAAGGACAGTCCCTGCCACTGTCTGCCCATAGGGTAGCCTGACTCGTGGGGGGAGGTGAGCAGACCCCACTGGGCTGAGAGCCCTCTGTGGTCACCCCGGGCTGTTTCTGCAGGTGGCAACTCGAGGACCGCCATGGTGGCCGCCCTGAGCCCTGCGGACATCAACTATGATGAGACACTCAGCACGCTGAGGTGCGCCCAGCTGGGGGGCCCTGCTATCCCCACCCTGGGTGGGGCCTTCATGCTGGAGGTCCTCCTGGACCCCCTGAGGCTGGAGGTGACTGATCTGAGGCTCCTAGGCCTTCATGAGCCCTGTTCTGCTCTCACCACCCTTCAGGGTGCCACGTGGGGCTTCAGGCCAGGCAGGGCCCCGGTGGCACCTGCCTGGAAGGGCTGCCAGTTAGCAGAGGAGGCAGAGGTGGCCTCCTGGGTGGGGAAACTGGGCCTCAGGAGGCTGCCAAGTTTGGCTTTGCAGTTTCTGGCCTCCTGAGTGTGCTCAGTGGGAGGCAGACCTGCACCCTGTGGGAGCCCCTGCACTTCCTGCACCTGGGTGCTGAGTACGTGAGCTAGACACGTGGGCAGGCAGCCACCTCCCGCACCTGAGCCCCTGGGGCCTCATGGGGACAACACACCATCTGTCCCTCCTCCTTGGCCTCAGTTTCCTCAAGTGGATGAGGAGGGCTGGGTGACCCCCCCCCAGGGTCTCCTGTGGCCACTGGCCGCAGAGTGACCCCTGGTGGCCCGGTGAGGAGTATAGCTCTGCTCCCTGTCTGGTGAGGGGCCTGTCCCAGCCCACCCCTCTCCTGCCCAGGTACGCGGACAGGGCCAAGCAGATTCGCTGCAACGCCGTCATCAATGAAGACCCCAATAACAAGCTGATCCGGGAACTGAAGGATGAGGTGACGCGGCTGCGGGACCTGCTTTACGCCCAGGGCCTGGGTGACATCACCGACAGTGAGTGTCTGCAGCAGCCTATGCTGGGGACCTCCGACCCGGGCTCCTCAGCATCATGGCCTCTCTCCTGGGTCTCTGCCTGCTGGCTGGGGCAGGGCTGGGGCCGGGCTGGGGCCGGGGTGGGGACCTGCTGAATCCCCGGCCTGCTCAGCGTTCCCAGACTGCCTCTGGGTGGGAGGCCCTTGGTGGAGGCTCTGGGCAAGGGCCAAGGTTCCTGGCCTGGATGGAGGTGCATGGTTTGGGTTTGGAGCTGGCCCAAGCAGGCCAGAGATGGTTTCCTGAAAGCCCGTCAGGCCCCGGTGCTGCCCACCTGTGTGCCCACTCTGAAGACCTCCGCTGCCTGCGTGCTGCTGCCTGCCCACCCTCGAGCAGGCGAGCTGGCCCTCTGGAGACCAACCTGCTCTTGTGTTTCTTTGTCTTTCCTCCCCCACGCCTGCCCTCCCCTGTAGCCAACACTGTGCCCGGAGGACCCAAATGTGTGTATTCCCAGCGCTGCTCTGCTTGTCCGCTTCCAGCCCGGCCACGGGGGCACAGGGCAGCACGGGCTGGGAGGGCAGGTCCCCGCAGGCGGAGGAGCCCCTCCCTGCTCCGCCTCCCCGGGCGCATTCCTGGTCTCCTCACCCCACTGGAAACCGAGGCAGTTGGGAGTGGGCTGCCGCCAAGGCCTTCTCAGGCCCAAGTGGCCAAGGCAGACCCTCTAGCCCCTGAGCTCCAGAAGCCAGGAAGGTCAGAATGTCTATGCGCCAGGGCCAGGCGGGCCCGAGGGCTCGTCCCAAGCTGTCCTGGTTCAGGCCCACCTCCCCCTGCTGTTGCTCCAGCTGCCCGACCCCAGGCCCTGGGAGGGAAGTGCTGGCTCTGAGTGGCTAGCAGGCGCTGGCAGGTGCCACCCAGTCCTGACCAGCCTGTCTCCTCTGGTCCTGACCTGGCTCCCTGACCCCGGGGCAGAAGGCCCAGTCTCTGGTGCTCTCCCACAGTGCTGCCCTGTGCTGGCCGCTGCTCTGCTGTGTGTGCTTCTGCTGGGGGGGCCTGGGCACCCCCCTCTAGGGTGTCACAGCCCAACTCCTGGGCTTTGGGGCAGTTGAGCCCTGGGGTGGTGGAGGAGCAGGGGGCTCCCCCAGGAGGGCTTCCTGCTCACCCCCTCTTCCAGGTGTGTTCAGCAGGACTGGACAGTTGGTGCCCCCTGGCCCTGTAGCTGGGGTGCGTGGTAGCCCAGGAGGGGTTGGGGTGAGGGTGGGTGGCCCACCTACAGAGGGTGAGGATGAGCACAGGGTCCTGGGTGCAGGGCAGACGGGCCTAGTGGGCTCAGGAGCTCTGGCCCCGGCTGCACAGGCTGCGAGGTGCCCTCGCAGGCCCTGGATACAGGTGCGTGGAGCACAGAGGGCCCAGGATCAGGGAGGTGGTGGGGAGCTCAGCAGAGTACAGGGGGGCGTGGGCGCTGCTGCCCGGGAGAGCTCCGTGGCCACACACGGGCCTGCCTGTGTCACCGCAGCCGTGCAGGAGAGGGCTCCGGGAGGCCTGTGTGTGCTTGTCCTGGGGGACTGCCTGGCCGTGCCGTGGTGTCTGCCCTCTGGCTCTGTCCCAACTGCGTCTCTCTTTTCTCTCCCTCCCGTCTGTCTGTCCCCTCACCTTCCCCTCCTGCCCTAGATGTGTCGGACCTTGAGAACAATAACCGTGGCAGGGCTGAGCTGAGTCAGGCCCCTGACAATCTCTCCACAGTGACCAACGCTCTGGTGGGCATGAGCCCCTCATCCTCGCTCTCGGCTCTGTCCAGCCGTGCCGCCTCGGTGTCCAGCCTCCATGAGCGCATCTTGTTTGCCCCGGGCAGCGAGGAGGCCATTGAAAGGCTGAAGGTGAGGGACAGGCTGGAATGAGGGCACCAGGGGGTGGGCGGCGGACACAGGCTGCAGGGCCCAGGTGAGTGTGGAGAGGCGACAGGTCTGCACCCTGGGTGTGGGCCCAGCCCTGCCCTCCCCCCGGACACAGTGCCTCCTGCCAGGCGAGCTCTGCAGCAGCAGATTCCGGGCGCCCACCCAGGTCAACTGTGGCCTGTTCCCTGCCCGCCGGTGGTGTGTCCGGGCATCCTTGGGCTGCACAAGGTTTGGCCAGTGTGCAGATGAGCTCTGGACCGAAAGTGCCGTGAAGGACCCAGGGGTGATGTCAGGTGGCCTGTGGCCTGGCTGCCAGCGGGGAGGGAAGCCCTGGGCGTGGGGCACTGGGCAGAACTCGCTGCATCTGATGGCATGAGCCGGCACCTGGTGGGGAGCTGGGTCGCGCAGTGCCGGCCCCTGGCCCTGCCACAGCCCTGCGTGGTGGTCTCGGCAGGTGGTGGCAGTCCCGCCTGCGTCCCGTGAGCCACACTCACAGGAGGGAAGACCGTGTGGCGGGCAGGCTTTGAGCCCCTTCTGGGATGCCCTGTGCCTCCGGGTGCCTCGCGTGCACCCCAGCCACAGGCACTGTGCCTTCAGCATTTCATGCTCGGGCTCCTCGGTCACCGGGCCTGTGGTGCCGAGCTGTGCAGGGGGTGGGCCAGACTGGGGCTGAGGGGACCAGGCATGTGGCCCAGGCGAGGCTGATGTGAGAGGCCGAGTGTGTACCAGGAGCGTGGGGCCCCCGGGGTGTGCCTGGCCTTCTTGGGGCTTGGAGGGCCCTGAGCTGTGTGTGGGAAGGACACCCCAGGTGCTGGTGTGGCTTTGTGTTCTGGACGGGACCCTGCTCAGAGCTGCCACAGAGCCCTCTGGGACATCAAGCTGGCTTCCTCCTGTTTCACGTCACCTCCCCATTCTCCCGGCTGTACCCAGAGGAAAGCCTCGTGTCCCTTGGTCCCCACCTGGACCTTCAGATCTGGTCCTGGGCCCTCCCTGCCCTCTTGGCCGCTGCCTGCAGGACCTCACCCTGCTCCCTCTGCTCCACAGGAGACAGAGAAGATCATCGCGGAGCTCAACGAGACCTGGGAGGAGAAGCTGCGGCGGACGGAGGCGATTCGGATGGAGAGGTGAGAGATGGGGACACACACAAGCCCCAGCCACCAGCACTGGGCACCTGGGCCTGGGGGTGGCCGCACCCCAGCCCAAGACAAACCTGGTACCTACCTTTGACCAGTGACCCCAGCTCTGGTGGTGCTGGCCACTGGCCATAGAGGCCTGGCAGACAGGACCCCTGAGGGAGCATGGTACAAAAGGTCTCACCAGTGGACGCCTAATTCACTGACCAGACAGGATATGGCCGGGAGCAACTGGGTGGCTCTGGGTCAGTTGGTCAGGCAGGCTGAGGCCAGTGCTGGAAGTCCCCTGCAGCTCCTGCTGACCCCAGCTCTGTCCCCCAGGGAAGCACTGCTGGCCGAGATGGGTGTAGCCATGAGGGAGGACGGTGGCACCTTGGGTGTGTTCTCTCCCAAAAAGGTAGGAGCTGGGCCCAGGTCTGGGGGGCTCCTGGGAGGAGGGAGCAGGCGGGGGTCTGGCCAGGCATCAGGGTGGCGGTTGAATCACAGCCAGACTCCCCTTCCCGTGGGGAGTCCTCGTGGCTTTGGGACATGAGATAGGTATGGACTAGGTCCCCTGGGGTCAGGCAAGGGAAACCAGGCCCGGGCTGCCACCTGAGACACGTGGGCCCAGCCTTAGCCTGGAGCCCGTGCCTCTCACAGGAGCCCCTAGCCCTCGTCCCCCTGGGCCCCAGACTGGACAGGCAGCCTGTGGGCAGCAGGGTGGTCAGGGGTCCAGGAGGACAGTCCACCTCCAAGCTGAGGAAGGGCTGCCCTGGGGGAGGTGGGACTTGCAGCCTGCCCATCTGAGCAACAAGGTACTGGGCACTTTCAGGGTGGCCTCCCTGGGCACTGGCCTTCTTGGACTGGACCCTTTGGGGATGATCATGCACTGTGAGCTCATGGAGTGTGAGCAGACCTTGGGAAGAGGCCAGTGCAGGGCATCCTGCGGGCCCTGGCCAGGCCACCAGGCCACCTACCACAGGCTCTATGGCCAACGTGCGGGCGCATTTCCCAGATGGTGTTGAGTTTGTGCATCTCACACACCCCCAGCCAGAGTCTGGTCTGTACCCAGGCAGCAGGCGGGACCCAGCTGTGCTGCACATGTGTCTCTGCTAGGCCCAGCAAGGCTTGACGCTGCCCGCATGTGCCAGGTGCCTGGTGGAGGCACCAGCCATGGGGGCTGGGCAGGGTCGGGACCTGGCCAGGGCAGCAGCATGTGCTAAGGTCCAGGGGCAGGAGTGCCTGGGAGGAACTGCAGACAGGGCCCAGCGGCGCCCCGATGGGGCTGGACTCTACACACCTCCTGAGCAGGCTCTGCTCTTGTCTGGAGCAAATTGTCCTGAGGCTGTTGGGAGCCTGGAGGTTGGGCACTCCCTTGGGAGACT
Source organism: Spermophilus citellus (assembly GCF_964194105.1). Taxonomy (NCBI): domain Eukaryota; kingdom Metazoa; phylum Chordata; class Mammalia; order Rodentia; family Sciuridae; genus Spermophilus; species Spermophilus citellus. The sequence goes on along the minus strand of NC_138192.1, from coordinate 135,603,749 downwards.
AGGCACCTGAAGTCCTCGGCTTTGTTGATGTCCCTGGGTGTGTGCACTGCTCAGGAGTGGGACCGCCAGGGACCCCGCACGAGAAGCTAGGCGTCCCTGGGAATCTGGTGTCCCTTGGCCCTCCCTAGGACCTGCATCCACTCAGGGAAGGGGACAGCCTGATGTTGGTCCCATGACTGGTGGCCAGGTCTCTCCTGCCTGCCCTGGGATTGACAGCTTGGGGTCCCTTGTGGGACACAGGGAGCAGGGCCAGCCCGGGCCTCTGCCCTGTTGCTGGACTTCGCCTAGGACACAGCTGGGTCATGCCCTTCCTGAGCTCATGGAGGGCGGGGGCCTAGGGAGACCCTGGGTGAGTGGGGGAGGCAGTGAGGCCAGTCCAGGGCCACATGGGTGGGGCCTGCAGGGGCTGATGGGGTGGGCATGGGGCAGAAGGCCGTGGGGACAGGCCTGGTAGGGGGGTGCGTCACCTTGGGCCTGGGCTGGGTTTGGTGGGCCTGGGGTAGGGGAGCGTGGCTCCGGGGGACGTCCTTCACAACCTCTGTGCTTCCTGGTCCCGAGGGCCAGTCCTGGCTTTCTGACCCGCTGAGGGGCAGATGGGGAAGGGTCCCGGCATCCTGCAGGAGCTCTGCCTTTGAGACCTTCCTGCCTCTCCTGCTCTCCTGTCTCGTCTGCCAGGCTGGGGCTGCCGTGGTCTGGGCCTGGGGAGGCTTGGGTGGGGTGGCCAGTGGGGTGGCCAGTGGCCCTGGGAGAGGTGGCCATCCCATCTCCTGCCCGCAGACTCCTCACCTTGTGAACCTGAACGAGGACCCGCTGATGTCCGAGTGCCTCCTGTACTACATCAAGGACGGCACCACCAGGTGGGCACTGGCAGGGTGGGGGGAGCGTGGGGGACTCCCTGTTCCTACAAGCCTGTGTACCCACCCAGGGCCATCCAGTTGGTCGCCTGCTCTAGCAATACTGCTGCCCAGGCTTGCTTCTGAAGTGACCCTGTGTCTGCTCTGGGCTGTGGATCCCAGGGCTGGGCTGCACTGGGGTCCTGTCACCCCTCACTGCCCAGCACCCTCACAATGCCCTGCTGGGGCCTTTCCCTAAAGATCCCAGCTGGGCCTCCCCCAGGCTGCCTGTGGACACAGGTGGGCCAGTGGGTGCCCTCATGGGTGTGCTGGACCTGTCTATGCTGCTAATGGTCCTCTTGCCCCCCCAGAGTGGGCAGGGAGGATGCCGAGAGGCGGCAGGACATTGTCCTGAGCGGGCACTTCATCAAGGAGGAGCACTGTGTCTTCCGGAGCGACTCCAGGGGAGGCAGTGAAGGTGTGTGCTCCCCACCCCTCCGGCCCCGAGGGGTCTCTTAGAGGAGCCGAAGCCATGCGTCAGGGCAGAGGACAGCTTGGGGACAACTCCCTGGGGTACTGAGGGAGGGCCTGGTGCCTCCTATGGCCAGGGGTGCTCCAGGGAGCCCAGTGTCTTGGGAGACGAGGGTGGGGCGTGGGAGGTTGGCAATGTGTCTGGGAGCGTGGGGCGTCCTGGCAGCAGGACAGTGAGGAGACAGTGAGGAGAGCCCAGGTCCAGGCTGGAGGGCTGTTTGGGGACCCTGCTTCCTGCTGGCCGTGGAGCGGCCATCTGCCCATTTCCTTGCCTGTCTAGCGGCCGCCTTCCATCTCTGGGATGGGCCTGCTGCATTGTGGCCGTCAGGGCAGCTCCCAGTGGGAGTCTGACCAGCCTCTGACCTGCAGATCTGTGAGTGGAGCTCACTGTCCACTCGGCCAGCTCAGGAGGATGGTGCTGAGTGTCCTTGAGCAATGCTGACGACAGTCAGCTCTCCCTGACTCTGTCCTCTCCCGTTCGGGTGGGGTGAAGGCAGAGGACCCTGGGGTGCCCAGGGGAGAGTCAGCCATGGTATCACCTATTACCCACCTGGAGCCCTGCATGGCCTCGCCAGCCCCGTCTTGGACACACACAGCCCCCTCTTAGAGGTCACTTTCCTCCTCTACTGAATGAGCAGAGCACCCACCTCCTGCGTAGGGTCAGGAAGGCTGAGCTGCTGAAGTGACAGTCCCTCTAAGTTGACTTGGTCTCTGTCTTGTAGCCGTGGTGACCCTGGAGCCCTGTGAGGGGGCAGACACGTACGTCAATGGCAAGAAAGTCACTGAGCCCAGCATCCTGCGGTCAGGTATGGCCCAGGGCAAGAGGGACCATGGAGTGGACAGGGCATCAGGGGAAGCCCCTATCCCCATGCCCAAGTCACCCCTTCTCCGTGTGAAGCCCCCTGTGGGCACAACCCATGCCCCATGGGTGGCAGCTCTGCAGGCTGTGGGCTCCTGACTAGCTTGTGAGCCTTCCCACGCCCCACTGGGCACTGGGCCTGAGCACCAGGACCCAAGGCCTGAGCAGAGAGCCCGGTCTGCACACGGGGACCCCACAGTGGGCTGGGGCTGCTTGGGAAGCCGAGGTGGGACCCGTTCCAGAAGAGGCTCCTCCCCGAGCTCAGGATGGACACTTGGTGGGCTGGGCTGGGAGAGAGGGCTGGAGGGCAGCGTGGTCAGTTGGTGTGGGGTTGGCCTGTTGTCCAGATGTGAGCATCCTGGTAACCCTGGTGTAAACCCAGGTGCACGTGACAGAAATTCCCTTCTTTAGGGGAGTTGGACAGGAAGTGCCCTCTGGCTTTTGCCTGGGGTCAGTCTGGAGAAAGCAGAGCAGGGTGCATAGGCAGCCATGGCCAGAGCTTGGCTGAGGGATACCCCCGTACACATTTAAGAAGATTTAGTTCAAAGACATGGCCTAGGTGAGTGGCAGGCTGTAGGCCAGGGAGGGTCCAAGCCCCAGGCAGGCAGCAGGCCCGAATCTCCTGGGCAGGAGAAGACTCACCATCAGTAGGTAGAACTTCCTTCCTCTGTTCATTCCTAGGGCCTTCCACTGATTGATGGAGGCCCCCGCACCGTAGAGGAACTCTTTCACATATGGTCAGCTGGTTGCTGATGTTGACCACATGTCCAGGACCACCTCCTAGACAGCCACACCTAGACAGTGCTTGGTGGGATCACTGGATGCTGTAACCTGGCCAAGCTGACATGTTAAACTGACCATCCATCAACCTTGGCCAGGAATGAGCTCTGGCTGGGAATGAGGAGGTCCCTCTGTCCACCCCAGGGGTAGGGAGGTGGGAGGTGACCCAGCCTGCCTTCACCCTGAGGGCCTCCTTGTCTAGGAGTCTTCAGAACTCCAAAATCCTGCCTTTGGGACCCTGAGGGCACTTTGGAGGGACACCAGAACACCCTGAGGCCATGGAGGCTCATCACCTGGGGTGGGCAGTCTAGACAGACAGCTGCTACTGTTCTCGGTCATTTCAGGGTGTGTTCTGTTGCCCATGAGCCTGGGGCAGGTTCTGGGCCCGCCCAGGGGCGACCTTGGCTTGGGGTTCCCACCCAGTGTGTGAGCTGAGCACAGAGAGGCCGTGACTGGGTGAGGGTGGCCGGGCTAGGGGCTGAGCAGGACTGAGGGGACCTTCCTGCAAACACTGGGGCTCAGGTGAGGGCAGAACAGGGGAAGTGAGGGCTTCAAAGGGGCCATATAGGCAGGACTGTCCAAAATCAGCAGGCACTGCCCCAGGGGCCCTGTAGATGCGTGGGTCCTGAGAGGGGTCCAGCACTGGGGTTGGGTGGCAGGCCTGGACCCAGGTCAGCCTCCGGCGCTCCGCCTCTGACACTCTGGCTGCCCTCAGGACCAGCATCTGTGGACTTCCCACCCTGGGCCTGGCCCTTCCTGTCCAGAGGGGGTGATGGGGAGAAGGCCCCGTGGACCCACGGCCCCTGCAGTCTCCACAACTTGCACATCAGGGAACGCCCTGGCCGAGCTCGCAGGGGAGCGGGGACCAGAGTGGTGATTTCCACACTCTATAGGGACACTGGAGGTCGCAGCAGACCACAGCTGCTGAGCAGGGAGCGACCCAGGGGTTGGATCTGGGAGAGAAGGAAGAGGCTGAGGAGGAGAGGGGCTGGGAGCGGGTCTCCTGGTCATGAGGAAGTACCTGCACCCCCTTCCTTCATCTCCCTCTCTCTCATGGCCACTGAGGCCAGCCTTGCCTCTGTCCCCCAGGAAACCGCATCATCATGGGTAAGAGCCACGTGTTCCGGTTCAACCACCCGGAGCAGGCCCGCCAGGAACGGGAGCGCACGCCCTGCGCGGAGACACCGGCGGAGCCTGTGGACTGGGCCTTTGCCCAGCGTGAGCTGCTGGAGAAGCAGGGCATTGACATGAAGCAGGAGATGGAGCAGAGGTGAGGCCTGGGGCAGGCCGCTGCCCGCCGCGCCTGTGGGCCTCCTGCGCTTACCTGCTGCCCCCTTGCAGGCTCCAGGAGCTGGAAGACCAGTACCGCCGGGAGCGGGAGGAGGCCACCTACCTGCTGGAGCAGCAGAGGCTGGTGAGCCCACTGGAGGCCCTCTCCCTGCCCTCTCTGTCTGCCCGCCTCCTCTGTGCAAGGGCCACCTGTCTCCCTGGTGAGCCCAAGCTTGGCCTCTCTCTGCAGGACTACGAGAGCAAGCTGGAGGCCCTGCAGAAGCAGATGGACTCCAGGTACTACCCAGAGGTGAACGAGGAGGAGGAGGAGCCGGAGGACGAAGGTGAGGGCCTGAGTGGGGAGGCGGCCTGTTGCCCCAGGGAGAGGCCTCCTTGGCCAGGGAGCAGGTGGAGATGGGGCTCTGGAGGCCGAGCAGCAGCAGGCCAGCCCGGCCGTGCACACACATGAGGGTGTGGACGGGTGGCCAGGGCTGAGGTGGCAAGCGCTTGGCATGTGCCTCACCCTGTGACCTGTGGAGACCCAGGGCCACGGTGTCCCTCTCCAAGGACGCCCTTTCTCTGGGGGGCCTGGAGCCCTGCTCTGGGTGCACCTGGCCTGCTCTCCTGCCTCCTCTCCTGGGGCCCCGTCCCTCACTGCTGGCCTGCGTGGCCTGTTGGCTACCACTGGCAGATTCCCCCACCCCACCTCAGCCTGGTGCTCGGGACCACTGCCCTTTATCTTGGGCACCTGGGCCCTCCACATGGCTCACTTGCAGAGCTTTCCACCAGCTTCTTCATTCTCTTTAAAATCGGGGTCCCGGGCCCAGGCCCTGAGTGGGAGGGGCTGACCAGAGCTGCAAAACCTGGGTCCTCCCAGTCCCCCACCAGGCCAGCCTGCCCTTGCACCTCTGGAGGGGGTGACCTCTCTGTGCACACTGGGCCCAGAGCCAGCCTGTGCTCCCTCAGCATGACGCTGCTGCTAGACCTCCCAAAGGCTGGGCACAGTGGACAACACAGCTGCCTGTCTCTGACGAGCCTGTGGCCTCCTCCACAGTGCAGTGGACAGAGCGTGAGTGTGAGCTGGCCCTGTGGGCCTTCCGGAAGTGGAAGTGGTACCAGTTCACGTCCCTGCGGGACCTGCTGTGGGGCAACGCCATCTTCCTCAAGGAGGCCAACGCCATCAGCGTCGAGCTCAAGAAAAAGGTGGGTGCTCACTCTGCTGGCCACACCCGTCCTTTCCCTCTCAGCCCAAGGTGGACAGCGGGACCCTCCCTAACCTTGGCCCCAGAGTGGGCAGCAGAAGGAGGTTCTGGGACTGGCTGAGATGGACAGCTTGCCCTTTCTGCTCAGGGAAGGTGTTGGCCAGGAGGGGACATGGGGAGCAGGGCCTCTGCAGTGTGGCTGGAAGGCCCAGTGCCCATGGGCGCCAGTCAAAGGCTCTGAGGTCGGCAGGAAGCCCGACTGGGGACCTGGTTCCACTCACCAGGGACTGACGATAGGCCATCTTCCACAGGTCCAGTTCCAGTTTGTCCTCCTCACGGATACCCTCTACTCCCCACTGCCACCAGACCTGCTGCCCCCAGAGGCTGCCAGAGACCGGGAGACTCGGCCCTTCCCCCGCACGATAGTGGCCGTGGAAGTGCAGGACCAGAAGAACGGGGCCACCCACTACTGGACGCTGGAGAAGCTCAGGTGTGGCTGGTGGGCAGCTGGAGTGGACAGTGGGGTGGGCCCTCCTCCAGGACAGAACCGGGGCAGGCTCAACCTTTGCACAGGGCACACAGGGGGTCTCCTGTAATCCAGGGCTATGGTCAGACCTCAGAAGTACGAGGAGGGAGACTGAGGCCCACAGACTGCAAGACGGTCCTTCTGGAAGGGAGGGAAGGGTCATGCCCCTGGAGGTCCTGTGGGCAGCAGGGCACTGGACGGGCACAGCCAGGCCTGCAGGGTGGGGTCAGTGTCCCCAGAGCCAGGAGCTTGGGGGCAGCAGGAGGGGACTGGCCCCTGGCGCCTCCCTTGCACCCTCCCACAGCAGCTGCACACTGAGGAGCCGCTGGCCCTGTGGCTCGGCTTCCCTGGCCTGCGGGCTCACCGTGCTTTGTGCTTGTTCTTAGTCTATGAAAGGTGACCGCGTGAAAACGCGGGGGCAGATGCCATCGAAGGCAGAGCAGAATGTCCCTGCAGCTGCTAGGAGGGAACCCAGGGCAAGGGGGGAGGCACCAGGGCTGGCCAAAGCAGGAAGGCCAGAGCTTCTGACCGCCTCCTGGCCTGGTGACGTGGGACAAAGGGAATGTTGGCTTGCATGTGGGAAACCAGGGAGGGAGGAGGTCAGGGGCACGCCGAGTCATTCATTTGTATGTGACAGGTGGGCTCCAGGAACCGCGAGGCTCAGGGTGGGAGGTGGCAGAGGGCTCTCCCCACCAGAAAGTCCCCAAAGAGTCCACACATCAGAACATGGAAGACCAACCATGGGATCCACACTCTCCTCTCTTGTATAGCTCACACACACGTATACACACACACAACAGTGGACACAGACAGACACACACTGATACACACACTGGTCCACACACATAAGACACGTACACACAGTGGTAGACTCTGGTAGATACACGCACACATCAGCACATGCACTGGTACACACTGCACACACACAATGGTAGATACACAATCTGGCACACTCTCATGCACCCTGGCAGACACACACACCACACACACACACACACACACACACACAGGGGTCCACACACGAGCACCCTGCAGACCTCTGGGCTCCATGCTCAGGGTGCCTGCCCCAGGCAGGGTATCCCCTGGGAGTGGGTGTGGCCCTGAGCACTGAGCCCTAGGCTCTGCCCAGCACTGCAGCTCACCTGAGCACGATTTCCAAGACATTTTCTTAGTCTTCCCTGCCCCGTCCCTGCCTCTCCTCCCGCCTTCTGGACCTTTGGGCTCTGTTTCTGAGCTTTGCTGGGGACTCTCCTCCAGCCGCTGCCTATGGGGGTCCCTGCACCCCTCAGGCCAGCTGCAGGCTTGTGGGCTCAGGAGGGTGAGTCTGCCTGTCTCAACTGCAAGTGCGTCTCCCGATGGGCCAGTTCCGAGGGTCTGGGGGGTTTCTGTGAGAGGCCCACGGTGGCTGGCCCGGGCCCACACAGTGTGCTGTGCCCCACAGGCAGCGCCTGGACCTGATGCGTGAGATGTACGACAGAGCCGCGGAGGTGCCCTCCAGCGTGGTGGAGGACTGCGACAACGTGGTGACCGGTGGAGACCCCTTCTATGACCGCTTCCCCTGGTTCCGGCTGGTGGGCAGGTGGGCACCTCCTCCTTGCCCTGGCACAGCAGGTGATAGCGAGAGGGCAGTGGGAAGAGCGGCCTGCTCCCAGGCCTGGACCCCACTTGTCCTGCCCTGACACAAGGAAGGAGCTCTGCTCCGCCTTGTTCTGCCCCACTCAGGCCCCCGTCCCCGCCCACCACTCCTCACCACACACCTGTGGGCATGACCTCAGGGCGTGAGATGGGTCTCGTCATTGCCACCCTGCCCAGTCTGTGTGAGACGCCCCAGCAGCTGGGGCCTTGGCCAGGTGTCCTTTGGGGTGGGAACACAGAGGCAGGGCTGTGCCCCAAGCCCTAGAGGCCATAGAGGCCACCACCTCCTTCCTGGTCTCTGGTCTGGGGTCTGTGCCCAGCCTCTGACCCCACACGACAGTGGCATTCTGAGGTCTTCACCATGGCCTTGGGGATGCCTGGCTAGGACCCCTGTTCTCCATCACTCCGTTGGTGCCTTCCAGAACCTTCTGGAGCCTTCCAGCTAACCACACGCGTGGTTGGCTCCAAGCCTGGGGCTGGGGTGGGATCCTGGTCCTCCTGTCTTTAAAGCGCATTCTCGGTGGTGTGTGTGCTGGGTGGGGTTCACACAGAAGCGTGCCCCGGCCGCCGCCTCCCGCGGGTAGCTGGTCTTAACCTCTCTCTGTCTTGTCGTACTAACCTCAGTCCAGTCATCTCTGGCTGCAACAGCTACCCTCTTCTCAACACATGCATGAGCGAGCGCATGGCTGGTCTCACCCCCTCCCCCACCTTCTCGAGCCCCGACTCCGACGCCACCGAGCCTGCCGAGGAGCAGAGCGTGGGGGAGGAGGAGGAGGAGGAGGAGGAGGAGGAGGAGGACCTGGAGGACGACGTCTTTCCGGAGCACACGCTGTGCGACGGCCGGGACCCGTTTTACGACCGGCCCCCCCTGTTCAGTTTAGTAGGAAGGTTGGTGAGGCCGAGCAGAGCATGCTGGGGAGGAACCAGCTCTTTTGCACAGGAGCACTGCTGTGGGCACGATCAGGCGTCAGGGTGTGACCCCGGACCCCCCCAGCCAAGGCAGGCTGAGGGGCTGGCCTTCCGAGGCAGGGCCTGAGGGAGCTGGGGCTCCCGTGGCCGCCCCGTGGGCACTCCCCTCCTGGAGATGAATGCTCTGGCCTAGTGGTATAGGGTCGGGGTCCAGCTAGGGAAGAAGCAGCCCTGGAGCACAGCATGGCCACCAGCCCATGGCACTGGATCCTGTAGGTGGAACTGCTTCTATGGAGGCCGCAGGAAACCTGGGACCTGGCTGTGGCTCTGGCCCTGGTGCCCAGGTTCTACCCTATCTCTGTGCAAGGACTGGGGTGAGAGGTGAGGAAGGAGCACCCCCAGTGGAGGGGTGAGAGGTAAGGAAGGGGCACCCCAAGTGGAGCCAGCTCATCCCACTGTGGCGGCTTCAGTCTCTCCAAAGAGAAGGCAGTTCCCTGTGTGCATCCAGCGCCACTCTGTTCTGGGGAAAGGAGCAGGACTTGGGGGCCAGCCTAGGGCAGGCAAGAGCCCCTCTACTGCCCCCCATGAGAGGCCTGGCAGAGGTGAGGGTGTTGTCCCAGGCGGTCTCGGGGAGAGATGGACCCATGGCCCAGGGCCCTCTGGGCACCTGCCCTTTGCAGCAGGAGCTGGTCATTAACAGCCCCCAGGTGTAGGAGTGGCCAAGGTCAGGAGGTGGAACAGAGGCTGTGGGGAAGCCCAGACCTGGGGCAGACGTCCAGCCTGCAGGTGGACCGGGCACCCACTGTTCCTTCTGTTCTCATGGAGGGATGGAGACAGGAGAAGGCAGGTCCAGCAGCCTAGTGCCGCTGTTAGACACTCGGCTCCTGACGGGAACCAAGTGCTCCCACACGAAAAGGTGTCCGTCAGCTTCAGCAGCTTTTCTTGAAGTTAGATGGTTTCCTGGGGCCAGGCATTTCCAGAAGATAACTTGACCCGCAGGCTGGGGGCAGCCCCTGCAGATCAGGAGGAGGAGATGGCAGGAAAGCCCCCTCCCCTGTGAAGGCAGCCGGTCCCCATGGCGCATGCCATGGACTTGCTCTGATTGGTTTTCCTTGGCTGTCACCAGGCTGGCATCAGGAGATGGGCCAGACACAAATAGGTGATGTCCCCCCAGAGGTCCGAGCCTGGACCTCACTCTGCTGGGCCCAGCCGACTCCAGGCAGGTTCCCCTCGTCAACCCCAGGCTCTAGGGCCAGACCTCAGCTCCTGCTGGGGTTGGGGAGTGGCTCCGGGTGTCAGGCAGCCAGGGGTCAGGGCGTGCAGGGACAAAAATAGGGGAGAAATGGGGTGTGGGCCCTGCAGTCTCAGCAGAAAAGAGCTGGGTCCTTCCAACGTTTTTCCCCTCTTGTGGATTTGAAATTTTACAAAACTGCCAAACGGAACACAAGTTGTCCTTGAGAGGCCTGGCCCCCTGTGTCACGGGAGGTCGTGACAGGCTTCATTTGGAATCATCCCGATCTTTTGGTTTGGCAAGAATTGGCTTTTCCCGCTCAGCAGCTAAGCAGGCCCAGCCTTGGGAAGGACCCCACCGTTGATTTTCCTTTTATCCTTCTGGTAGCTGCTGGCTCTCTCTCCAAAGCTTAAGCAAAATTGGGTGGCCCACTCTGGTCCCCTATGGAAAGGCGTCCCTGGGTCCCAGCATGCGTCTTGCACCTCACCAATCTGTGGTTAGCGCTGCCTCCTCCCTCCGCTCGCCACTCGGCTCCCTCCTCCCTCCCCGCCTCTCCTCTCCGTTTCAGTCTGCTTCAAGGTGCTCTTGCCTCTTGCCAGAGCCAGGGGCCTCTCCCCATGTCCGGGGTCAGGTCCCTGGGGGCTCTGCCTGTGGAGGTTGTGCTGCCCAGTGACCTGGGGAAGCCATTGTGTTGTTGTCCACAGTCCAGGCTGAGGAAGTGGGCCTGAGGCCTCTGCTTCCCCCGGAGGACTAGGTGCCTCCAGGAGAGGGGGACACAGTGGGTAAGACGGCACTGCAGACAGGGGAACTAGGGCACTGCAGCCTAGTTCCTGGGCAGTGCTGGGGGAGGGGGACGAGCCCAGGCTCCAGGGCAGTATCCAGCACTAGGTGATAATGCTGAGCCAGCGAGAGGCAGGTGTCAGCTCTGTGCACCCCGAGCCCCCTCAGCACCCACTCCAAGGGCTCTGTGCCAGGCCCTGAGGGCAGCAGGCTGTGCAGGGGGGTGTAGCAGAGCTGTGCTGTCAGGGTCAGGACTGGGGCAGTTGTCTGGTCCCCAGAGTACCTGGCACCAGGAGAGCCGATGAGACCAGGCCTGGAGAACAGTCCCGACTGGACAGAAGCACAAGGCCCCAGACGTGGGTCCCTGGAGTCCAGCACCACCTGGTCCCATTGCTCAAACTCTGGGTGCATGGGCTGAATGGGGTCCCCATGGGAGCAGGGACAGGGGTCTTCAAGACTCAATTTGTGGCCCCTTAAGGCTGGTGCTGCCACTGGGGGTGGTTAATGCCACTAGGGGTCTGAGTGGGTCCATCACCATCTCCAGGTGGACTGGCCGGGGTCTGTGGGTCGGAGGGAAGAGCCACAGATGCCCCTTTGCCTTCTCCGACACTGACACCGGAGCTGCCACTGGGTCCTCAGACTCCTGCCAGGGTATCCCTGGTCCCCTGCTAGGTTCCCTGAGAATGTCCAGACGGGTCAAGGGCTAGAGAAGAGGGAGGCTTTGGCCACAGATCCCAGTGGCCCTTTGATGATTCACCTCTGGGCCTCCAACCAAGAGGTCCCTACAGGCTCTACCCCACAGCCCCTCCCTCGGGGGCATGGTGTGGCTGCATCTCGCAGGAGGACGGTGGTGGGTGCTGCCATGTTGGGCTTTCTCCATAGACGGAGCGGGTTCTGAAAGGCCAGGATCTGGCTGTGCTGACCGAGTAGGGAGGTGGGGGACCTGGAGGGCCTGGCTGGGAGCTGTCGGGGACCTGCAGTCACAGCCCTGACGCCACATCCACAGTCATGCCTGCCAGCTCAGGCCTCGCTCTACTTTGGTGCCCCTAGAGGGAGGCGCAGCCAGCCAGGGGGACGCGCTGCTGTGTGGGCCCTGTCTGGCCACTGGCCTTCCAGGTGTCAGGAGCCAGCTCTCCAGCATCCTACCTGCTCTTAGGGTGTTTGCCCTGTGCTTCAGAGACCTGCTGGGGCCGTTATTCCTTGGGTCTTTGATTTATGCCTAGGGGACTTAAAGGGCCCCCATGTGACTTTTGGGAACCTGAGCCAACAGGTTGACATGTAGCACACCCCCTCCCCCCCGCCAGCCCAGGAGGCTGCAGTGGTTCTCAGGCAGGTTCCTGTGAGCCCCCCCAATGTCCAAATCCTGAGCCGGTGCCACCAGGACCTCCCCACTCCTCTTCTGGATGCCCAGTCAGCTCTACCTGGAAAGGAGGGCAGGCGGCTGAGTGGGTAGGTTCTGGGCTAAAAGCAGAGCTGAGCTAATTGTTCTCACCCCAGTGTGACTCACCAGGTGGCCCTTCCTGATCAAGGTGACTCCCTGGAGTGCCCCCCAGGAGGTGCTCCCATTCCTAGGAGGATGCCCCCCGGAGCATGATCCTATTGCTAGGAGGGTGCTCCACCCAGGAGATGCTCCTGTTCCTATGAGGGTGCTCCACTCAGGAGGTGCTCCAGTTTCTAGGAGGGCGCTCCACCCAGGAGGTGCTCCAGTTTCTAGGAGGGCGCTCCACCCAGGAGGTGCTCCAGTTTCTAGGAGGGCGCTCCACCCAGGAGGTGCTCCTGTTCCTAGGAGGGCGCTCCACCCAGGAGGTGCTCCAGTTTCTAGGAGGGCGCTCCACCCAGGAGGTGCTCCAGTTCCTAGGAGGGTGCTCCACCCAGGAGGTGCTCCTGTTCCTAGGAGGGTGCTCCACTCAGGAGGTGCTCCAGTTTCTAGGAGGGTGCTCCACTCAGGAGGTGCTCCTGTTCCTAGGAGGGTGCTCCACCCAGGAGGTGCTCCAGTTTCTAGGATGGTGCTCCACCCAGGAGGTGCTCCTGTTCCTAGGAGGGTGCTCCACCCAGGAGGTGCTCCAGTTTCTAGGATGGTGCTCCACCCAGGAGGTGCTCCAGTTTCTAGGATGGTGCTCCACCCAGGAGGTGCTCCAGTTTCTAGGATGGTGCTCCACCCAGGAGGTGCTCCTGTTCCTAGGAGGGTGCTCCACTCAGGAGGTGCTCCAGTTTCTAGGAGGGTGCTCCACCCAGGAGGTGCTCCTGTTCCTAGGAGGGTGCTCCACCCAGGAGGTGCTCCAGTTTCTAGGATGGTGCTCCACCCAGGAGGTGCTCCAGTTTCTAGGAGGGTGCTCCACCCAGGAGGTGCTCCTGTTCCTAGGAGGGTGCTCCACCCAGGAGGTGCTCCTGTTCCTAGGAGGGTGCTCCACCCAGGAGGTGCTCCTGTTCCTATGAGGGTGCTCCACCCAGGAGGTGCTCCAGTTTCTAGGAGGGCGCTCCACCCAGGAGGTGCTCCTGTTCCTGGGAGGGTGCTCCACCCAGGAGGTGCTCCTGTTCCTGGGAGGGTGCTCCACCCAGGAGGTGCTCCGGTTCCTAGGATGGTGCTCCATCCAGGAGATGCTCCGGTTCCCAGGAGGATGACCCCATTCCTAGAAGGGTGCTCCATCCAGGAGGGGCCCCTGAACAGTGGGGGCGTTCTCCATAGCAGCCTGCCCACCTGGCTGGGTGGCACAGGGTCCTCCAGGTCTTCTCTATCCTGGCTGCCCTTGTGACCCTGCATGTTGGCCAGTTCAGGGCATGCAGAAGCCACCCCAGTGACCATGTCCTCTGCCCAGGCTAGTCCTGGCACCAGCTGGGGCAGCTAACTGCTGGCTGGGAACAGAGGCTCTTGGAGCTCTGGGTCACTAACGGGTCAGGTGGGGTTGTGCCGTGGGTCTGGGGGTGTCCTCAGGGCACTGGCCAGCCACCCTGGGCATTGGCTGACTCTGAGTAGCTCTCACCCACCACAGGCTGCATTGATGGGAGGGGCTCAGGCTGAGGCCCGTGAGCAGCAGGGCTGGCCAGGGAAGGGACATCATAGCAGCTGCTGGTCAGGTACAGCGCAGCCTGGCCCACCAGGTCCTCCAGTCCTTGAAGCAGGCTGAAACACCCCCCCACCTGTTCTCTTCTCGGACGGCCACACCTGGGCTCTGCTGGGCTGTGCCCTCTGCTCACCGAGGTCCACTCCCTGGCCCCCTCGTGCCTCTCCTGTCTCATCAGCACTGCAGACCCCACGACCCCTGCCCAGCGCCTCGCTCCCACACCCTGGCTGCCCCGCGGCTTGGCTCTGCTTCGCAGCTTCTTGTCATGTTGTCCTCGGCCGTGCTGTCACTGCTGCCACTCAGAGCATGGGGGGTGGCCCCTGATCGCGGCCTCTGCTCCCCAGGGCCTTCGTCTACCTGAGCAACCTGCTGTACCCTGTGCCTCTGGTGCACCGCGTGGCCATCGTGAGCGAGAAGGGCGAGGTGAAGGGCTTCCTCCGCGTGGCCGTCCAGGCCATCTCAGGTGCGTGTGGGCGGCACACTGGGCCCAGAGCCCAGGCCGGCTCTGCTTGTGCCGCAGACGCTGAGGGCGGAGATGGGCCTGTGGGCATGGTGTTGGCAAGGACCAGCCTCACCTGGGCTGCCCACAGTGGGACCTGAAGCTTCCCTGGGCCCAGCTCTTGCTCTGACCTCCTAGACTCCCCTCTGCTGACCAGGGATTTGGGCTAAGCCCAGGGAGGCCTGAGCCTGCCCCATCAGGCAGCCCAGAGGGACCCAGAGACCCTTGGCTCCCTCCCTGCAGCCAGCCCACCCCATCCACCCACAGGCTCCACAACCACAAGGAGGGCCTGCAAACAGAGCCCCTGACCACCTCTGCCTCTCCAGCCTCCTAGATCCCCTCCCCTCAGACCCTCCCTCATGTGGGCCTGAAAAGGCAAGTCCCTCACCCTCAGGGGCAAGACCTTCCCACTGGCCAGGCACAGAAGCTCTGGGCCCTGGTGGCTTCCTTGTAAATGGGGCCAGGTTTTAACACATCCCACCTGAGAATGTTGCCAGACCAGGCGAGGACTTGAGTAAAGTGTGGCTGGCCAGGGTCTTCAGGTCAGAGGTGCCAGGTGTGATGGCGGTTCCCAGGCTGCCTTCTCAGCGGGCACAGGGACTGCCCCACCCATGGCACCTTCCAGTCCTGCAGTATGGACCTCATCCCACAGGGAACCCTGGGGAGGCAGTGGGCCGACAAAAGGCATCTCTCAGCTCATCTCTCAGCTGCTTACCTCCCCAGGTGCTCATCTCCCCAGGTGCTCATCTCCCCAGGTGCTCATCTCCCCAGGTGCTCACCTCCCCAGGTGCTCACCTCCCCAAATGCTCATCTCCCCAGGTGCTCACCTCCCCAGGTGCTCATCTCCCCAGGTGCTCATCTCCCCAGGTGCTCACCTCCCCAGGTGCTCACCTCCCCAGGTGCTCATCTCCCCAAATGCTCATCTCCCCAAATGCTCATCTCCCCAGGTGCTCATCTCCCCAAATGCTCATCTCCCCAAATGCTCATCTCCCCAGGTGCTCACCTCCCCAGGTGCTCATCTCCCCAAATGCTCATCTCCCCAGGTGCTCACCTCCCCAGGTGCTCATCTCCCCAAATGCTCATCTCCCCAGGTGCTCACCTCCCCAGGTGCTCATCTCCCCAAATGCTCATCTCCCCAGGTGCTCACCTCCCCAAATGCTCATCTCCCCAAATGCTCATCTCCCCAGGTGCTCACCTCCCCAGGTGCTCATCTCCCCAGGTGCTCACCTCCCCAGGTGCTCATCTCCCCAAATGCTCATCTCCCCAGGTGCTCATCTCCCCAGGTGCTCACCTCCCCAGGTGCTCATCTCCCCAAATGCTCATCTCCCCAGGTGCTCATTTCTCCAAATGCTCACCTCCTTCAGTGCTTACCTCCCCAGATGCTCATCTCCCCAGGTGCTCACTTCCCCAGATGCTCACCTCCTTCAGTGCTTACCTCTCCAGATGCTCATCTCCCCAGGTGCTCACCTCCCCAGGTGCTCACCTCCCCAGGTGCTCACCTCCCCAGGTGCTCATCTCCCCAGGTGCTCACCTCCCCAGGTGCTCATCTCCCCAGGTGCTCATCTCCCCAAATGCTCATTTCCACTTGATCCTCATCTCCCCAAATGCTCATCTACCCTAGGTGCTCATCTCCCCAGGTGTTTACCTCCCTGGGTGCTCAACTCTCCGGATGCTCACTTCCCTAGTTGCTCACCTCTCTGGGTGCTCATCTCTCCAGGTGTTTACCTCCTCAGGTGCTTTTCTCCCCAGGTGCTCAGTTCCCCCAGGTGCTCACCCCCCAGGTACTCACCTCTGCCAGATGCTCACCTTCCCAGGTGCTCTCCCACCCAGGTCTCCTAGGTGCTCAGTTCCCCCAGGTGCTCACCCCCCAGGTACTCACCTCTGCCAGATGCTCACCTTCCCAGGTGCTCAGTTCCCCCAGGTGCTCACCTCCCAGGTACTCGCCTCTGCCAGGTGCTCACCTTCCCAGGTGCTCAGTTCCCCCAGGTGCTCACCTCCCAGGTACTCGCCTCTGCCAGGTGCTCACCTTCCCAGGTGCTCTCCCACCCAGGTCTCCTAGGTGCTCAGTTCCCCCAGGTGCTCACCTCCCCAGGTGCTCATATCCTTTGCCCTCGGAAGTTTCAACGGCACTCAGATGTCTCCTGGCCCTATGTCTCTCCCGCCTTGTGTGTTAACGTGACTGATGATCTAGGCCTATCAGCAGTGAAATCTAGTAGCATCAATGCCCCCCAGTACCTCTTACCAGCCCAGGTCCCCCACTATTGTTACACAAAGGCAAGGTGCTCACGGTGACCCACGGTACTGAAACTTCAGGACCCAGGGGGCAAGCCTGGAGTGCAGGGAGGGGCCAGAAAACAGGTCCCCCTCCTGCCAGGCCCCTCTGTAGGAAAGTGCCCTGTTGGCACCACCCCCTGGCTCAGGGATGCTGGAGTGTCCAGGGCCACCCGCTGCCCCGTAGAAGCTGCTCCCATCCCCCCAGGCCTCCATCCGCCCGTCTGCCCCACTAGTTCCTGTCCTTACTGAGCACAGCCATGCCGGCTACTTCCTGCCTCTGTCACCTGCTGAGATGGGGCCATACCAGAGGCCCTGGGGCTGGCCCACTCAGTGGGGGGCCACTGTTGTCCTGCCTGCCCTTGGTGGGAGGGGTCCTCGTGGAAGTTGGTGAAGGACCTGAGCCCGGAGCTTCATCTCTGAGAGAAGGGTCACTTCTGGGCCATCACCCTTCACCTGTGGGCTTCCCCACTTCTCGGACAAGGAAAGAGTGTGAGGAAGGTGAGGGTGCCTTGGGCCCAGGTCTGTCTCCAGGTCACACTCAAGAAACGAGGCTGAAACAGGGTCCTGACCTGTGCAGAAGGCCCTGCCACGGGCTCACTGTATTTTGAGTGATGCCTGATATTGGCTTATGTGCGGCTGCGGGCACTGATGAAGGCAGGTTCCTGACGTGGCGGGCACAGAAGTCACCTGGGCCCCACCCCCTGCAGCCATGGCAAAGGTCAGCCTATCTGCTGAGCCCCACTGTGCCCTGGCCATGGCAGAACAGAGCTGTGCGGCTTGGGGCCAGCGATGGAGAGGAGGGCACCATGATCGTCCCCTGGGCCTGAACTGGACTGAGGGAGGTTATGGGGCCTGGGGCAGTCAGCTGCCTTGAGGTCTGGAGGCCATCAGAAGCCAGGTCAGGGTTTTGGGAATTGGGTGGGGCCTCTGAGGGTCCAGATGGCTTGCAGGAGTGGTGGCATGATTCTACCTGGCGTCTGGGTGGGGCCATGGTTAGGTTTTGACAATGTCATTTGTGGTGAAAGGACACAGCCACATGTGGGATTCTGGGGCAGCTCCTGGTCAGTGTGCCCTGGTTGTTACTGAACTGTGGTTGGTGACGTGGGCTGTCCCTAGAGCAGTGAGTCTGGCCGCAGGCCCTCTGTCTGGCTGTGCCCACCATGGGGACCAGCTGGACCCAGACACCTCCTTGGCTCTTCTTGCAGCTGATGAAGAGGCCCCTGATTACGGCTCTGGTGTCCGCCAGTCAGGAACCGCTAAAATCTCCTTTGACGACCAGCATTTCGAGAAGGTACCGGGCACTGCTCTCCTCACACAGCTGGGGACACCGCCCAACCCCTGGGTCTTCCTGGTGCTCTCCACCCGTCCCCAAGCACCGGCCTGTCCTGTCTCTTGCTTTCTATGACTTGCAGTGCCCCTTCCTGGCTTCTGGCCTTCTTCTGGCCTCTCCTGGGTCTTGTACAGCCGAGCACAGAGTGGGGGTGGGGACGAGCTTCGGGAAGACAGCCCGGTGTCCCTCTCTTGAGTGGCACACTGGGTTTCCCACTGCCCCTCACCTGCCTCCCAACTCTAACCTGAAGAATGAGGGAGGCCCCACAGAAGCCACCACCTCCAGCCTCAGAGAGGGAGCAGACCCAAGGCGCCCTCTTCTGCCCTCTGGAGAGAGAGAGGAGGGGACAGTCCCTTGTGATGACCAGGCTCAGGGCTTTGTCTTTTCCTTAGACATTCTTCTAGCCTGTGCCCACCTGGCTACCTGTCACCAGGAGCCTCACAACTCCGCACCCTGAGCAGGTGCACGTGACCCTACTGCTTCCCCCTCTTAGAGGGGTGTCAGTGCCAGGAATGCCCAGGATCGGGTGGTTACCTGTGTCCTGCCCATGGGAGGGCCCCGGCTGCAAGAGGACGCTTCCTTCCCCATTTCCCAAAGCCCGCCTCCTGTTCTTCCCAAGGGTTAATTGGCTGCAGTCAAGGGTGGCCGCTCACAGCAGGGGGGACAGGCTGTGGCCACGGGTCCAGGTCTGCAGCAGGGGCAGGTCTGGAGCTTGGGTCCCTGCAGGCCCTGGCCCAGGGCTGCACACCCTTCCGTGGGGTGCGACGGGCCGGGATGGCCCACCTGGCCAGCTCCCAGCTCCCCGTCTCTGACTCTGCACCCTGCACAGTTTCAGTCTGAGTCCTGCCCTGGGGTGGGGATGGCTCGCTCGGGGACCTCTCAGGAAGAGCTGCGCATTGTGGAGGGCCAGGGCCAGGGCGCAGATGCAGGGCCCTCGGCTGACGAGGTGAACAACAATACCTGCTCAGGTAGGTCCCCCAGGGGTACCAAGCCTGGCTGCCAGCCCCGCCATGTGGCCGCAGAATAGCCTGGAGACACTGTTGCTCCCCCGACTCCCAGCAGCAGTGCCCCCAGAAGGTCTCCTGCTGGACAGCCCTGAGAAAGCCGTCCTGGATGGGCCCCTGGACGCTGCCCTGGACCACCTCCGCCTGGGCAGCACCTTCACCTTCCGTGTGACTGTCCTACAGGCCTCCAGCATCTCTGCCGAATATGCAGACATCTTCTGCCAGTTTAAGTGAGCCCTGCCCTCTGCCCCCAGGCTGCCCAGCCCTCTGCCCCCCACCCAGGCTGCCCAGCCCTCTGTCCCCAGACTGCCCCACCCTCTGTCTCCAGGCTGCCCTGCCCTCTGCCCCCAGGCTGCCCAGCCCCCTGCCCCCCACCCAGGCTGCCCAGCCCTCTGTCCCCTAGGCTGCCCCGCCCTCTGTCTCCAGGCTGCCCTGCCCTCTGTCCCCAGACTGCCCTGCCCTCTGTCCCCAGGCTGCCCTGCCCTCTGTCCCCAGGCTGCCCTGCCCTCTGTCCTCAGACTGCCCTGCCCTCTGTCCCCAGGCTGCCCTGCCCTCTGCCCCCCACCCAGGCTGCCCAGCCCTCTGTCCCCTAGGCTGCCCCGCCCTCTGTCTCCAGGCTGCCCTGCCCTCTGTCCCCAGACTGCCCTGCCCTCTGTCCCCAGACTGCCCTGCCCTCTGTCCCCAGGCTGCCCTGCCCTCTGCCCCCCCCAGGCTGCCCTGCCCTCTGCCCCCCCAGGTTGCCCTCTGCCCCCCCAGGCTGCCCTGCCCTCTGCCCCCCCCAGGCTGCCCTGCCCTCTGCCCCCCCAGGTTGCCCTGACCTCTGTCCCCAGGCTGCCCTGCCCTCTGCCCCCCCCAGGCTGCCCTGCCCTCTGCCCCCCCAGGCTGCCCTGCCCTCTGTCCCCAGGCTGCCCTGCCCTCTGCCCCCAGGCTGCCCTGCCCTCTGCCCCCCCAGGCTGCCCTGCCCACTGTCCCCAGGCTGCCCTGCCCTCTGCCCCCAGGCTGCCCCACTCTCTGTCCCTGAACTGTCAGGAGAGGTACTCTGAGGAGGCTGTCAGTCTGGGGCATAGAGTCAGACACAGGTTTGGGGGGTGTGAAGGCCAGGACATGTGACCTGCAGTGAGGCCTGTGGTCCCTGCCCCACGTCCCCCCACCAAGTACATCCTCCCACCTGCAGCTTCATCCACCGCCATGATGAGGCCTTCTCCACGGAGCCCCTGAAGAACACGGGCAGGGGCCCCCCCCTCGGTTTCTACCACGTCCAGAACGTACGTCTGAGCCCTCTGCCCTCACCTGCTTGCCCCCGGTCTGCTCTGAACGGCTTGAGCGGGACGCTGCCTGACAGGAGCATGGGCCACCAGTGCCATGTGGGGGGTGGGCCTACTCAGGGCAGCAGGCTGTGTGTCCCCAAAGGGCAGACATGGCACAGAGGGTCGAGTGAGGTCCTGGCTGGGTTTGTCCGAGGGCACCCTGGGTGCAGGGACAGGGTGGAGGCTGGGCCTGAGCAGGGCCAGAGGGTGCCTGAGCACCGTCCTGAGAGGCCCCGGGAGTCCAGCAAGGCTGAGAGGTGGGGAGGAAAGTGCTGGCCTGGTGACAGTGAGAGCGGGGTCTAAGGACAGACGGAGGAGTGCTCACCGGCTGGCCGCTGTGACGTGGCTCTGAGCAGCGAGCCTGGCTCTGGGGCTCCTTCCTGCGTCGGGGTCCAGACCCCAGCCACACTGCACACTGGATGAGGCACACTCTGTGACCTCACTTTCTCGGTCATGTATCTAAACAGCTGCCTTCCACGGCCCTGGGGTCAGGACTCAAGGGCAGGATTTGGGGGGTGCAAGTTCACCCCATAATTTAGTGAGTGGGCAAGGGCAAGGCTAGCAGGAGAGCCCTGGCTCTGGGTCTCCTTCTCCAGCTCCGTGTTCTGAAAGGCAGCCAAGCGATTGGCCCCAGATACCCCGGGGAAGTGGGCTGCCCCTGGTTTCTGGCCTGGGTGTCTCTTGGGAGGAGAGGCCTCATTGCAGGGTCTGCCGGGGAGTGTTGTCCCCCAGAGGGCGAAGGTGGGCTGGTAGTGTCCCTTAGAGCGCTGGGTCTGCCTGGAGACTGAACGCTTTCTGATGTCCCCCCAGATCGCAGTGGAGGTGACCAAGTCCTTCATTGAGTACATCCGGAGCCAGCCCATCGTGTTCGAGGTCTTTGGCCACTACCAGCAGCACCCATTCCCGCCTCTCTGCAAGGATGTGCTCAGGTCAGCTGCCTCCCCAGTCACGGCCTGCACCTCCTTGTCCAGCAGTCTCAGGCTGCAGAGCCCGCCTGCCTCTGAGGTCCCTCCCGCCTGCCGGAGGCCGCTCACCTGGGGCCTCCAGGACTCGGATGGCTCAGCCAGAGCTCTGCGCTTGGTCTGGCTTCTCTTAGAACTGAGCAGGGGCCTCCCGCTGAGCACGGGTAGTGTCGGGGTGCTGGCTGTCCACCCCCTCACCCCATGTAGCCTCCCAGGGGCTCAGAAAGAGACAGCCAGGTCCATCTCAGCTGGGCCCTGGAGTGGGGGTCCCCTCACCCTGGGCCCCAGAGGGTGGGATGGAGCCCTCTGGGCCAGGCTGAGCCCTCCCAGGTACTCAGTGTGAGACAACAGTCATCAGCCTCGGTGCCCAGATCGTCACCAGCTCCATCTCCCCCTCCACAGTGGAGCAGGACCAGAGCTGGGCCGAGGGAAGAGAGGGGCGGTGGCCGGCATTGCCTGGAGCCCTGTCTGCTCTGTAGCCTTCTGGGATCATTTGTCCTGGAGCCTCGGTCCTGGGAACCCCAGAGTTCCACCCTCCTGGTTCTCTGTGGCCTTGTGGGGCCTCTGGGGCAGAGCCTGGAGCCCAGGGTGGGGGGGCCCTGTCTCCCGTCCACACAGGTCCAGGGCAGGAGATCAGGCCTCTCCTCGCCTGGTGGGAGACAGGGAGGCAGGGACAGACTGAGGGTTAGCAGCCGGCCACGGCCAGGCTGCTGGCTCCAGCCAGCGTCCTGCAAGCTCCAGCCTGCCACGTCCCCTCCCCAAGGCTCTCTCTCTCCACAGCCCCCTGAGGCCCTCCCGCAGACACTTCCCCCGGGTCATGCCACTGTCCAAGCCAGGTAGGTGGGACTCGCCTGGTTCACCAGGGCAGGTGCCCGAGCTGTGGGTGCCAACAGGGCCCTCTGCTGGGAGGCGGGGTCTTGTAGGCGGGGTGCTGTGGAGCCTCCCCTCCCCAGGACTGCTGACCCTGCACCGTGTGCCAGCAGGCCTTGCGGTTGGTTCCAGCTCTTGCTCCTTGGCCACTGTCTCCCCGTGGTCTCAGGACAGACATCTGGATCCACAGCTGTTAGGTGAACCAGCCAGGGCTCAGATGGGAACTGATAGAGGAAGGGCCTTTGTGAGGGGTCCACTGGGGGACGAAAGCTATCAGGAGCTGGACACAAGCCAGGGGCTAGTGGGGACTGAGGACAGGGCCTGTTGGGCAACAGGTCCAGTGGACGGTCCAGGCAGCACACAGATGTGTGCTGTGCCAGGTTGGCTGCCGGGCTTTTCTCTTGAGGAGCCACCTTGGTGGACACCCCAGTGTGCCCTCGCCCTGTAGCAGGTCAGGTATCCTTCAGTGTGTGTCCTCCTGTCCCCAGTGCCTGCCACCAAGCTCAGCACGCTGACACGGCCCTGCCCGGGACCCTGCCACTGCAAGTATGACCTGCTGGTCTACTTCGAGATCTGTGAGCTGGAGGCCAACGGGGAGTGAGTACGGCCCCGGGGCCCACGCTGGGGTCAGGGACAGGGCCTCAGGGCCCCCCCGGGGGGGGCAGAGGGAGGGGCCAGGCCTGGAGCCTCTTGGTTCCCACCATCCAGGGGTCCTCTCAGCAGGGTTCAGCAGGTGTCTGGTCTGGGTGGCCTCCTAGGTGCTGGGGAAGGAACAGACACCCCCGCTGAGGGGTGGGGCTGACGGACCATCTGGCGGCTGGGCTGAGCGCCAGGTCCAGGGCCCAGGGCTGGAGTCCGGGCTGGGGCTGGAGGTGGCAGGCCTGGAGGGTTGTCACCCATGATTGGGGGACACTGAAAGGAAGACCTGCAGAGGCACAGGGGAGCCAGGTTCCCAGGCCACAGTGCAGGGGCCGTGGCTGCCTGGTGTGGCTGGTGGCCCAGAAGGGGCCAAGGGTGGGGAGGCCCGAGCTGGCTTGGGCTCTGTGCTACATGCGACGGGACCTCTGCTGCAACTTTACCCGGGCAGTTCAGGGACTGGACACCTCCCTGCCGTGGGCAGGGCTTGGGGGTGATGGTCAAGGAGGTGTGGCCTGGCTTTGGTGCCCAGCTGACCCTGTCCTCTGGCGGGGTGTTTCTGTCTGTGAAGGCAGCTGATGTCTCTCTCTGGGACCAGGGCCATGCCAGGGGCAGGGCTGGGAGGAGCCAGCATCTCACCCTCTTCTCTTCCAGCTACATCCCTGCTGTGGTGGACCACCGTGGCGGCATGCCCTGCATGGGGACCTTCCTCCTCCACCAGGTGTGAAGCCCTGCCTGCCCCCAGAGTGTGCCCAGTCCTCCCTGCCCCCCATGACCCTGGGGGTCTGACTGTCCCCACTCCTGTGCCCCACAGGGCATCCAGAGGCGGATAACTGTGACGCTGCTGCATGAGACGGGCAGCCACATCCGCTGGAAGGAAGTGCGCGAGCTGGTCGTGGGTGAGCAGGACGTGGGGCTGCCTCAGGGCTGGGCTGGCATGCCAGTGTGCTGTGTGGCCTGGCTCTGTCCCGAAACCTCTCTGTGCCTCAGTCCCTAAGCCAAAAAGGAGAGCCTGGGACCTGGGGGGTGATTCCCAAAGTCCTGCTTAATCCGAGTCAGTGTTCTGGGGCTGTTGGCACAAAGTGCCACAGAAATCCCCTGCTCTGGAGGCCAGAAGGCCCAGGTCCAGGTCAGTGGGAAGCCTCACCTGGCGGTGGGTGGCAGGGCCCGTCCTTGGCTGGGGGAGAGCCCCTGCTGCACGGACCTCCACATAGTCCTCCAGGCAGGCAGCTGTCCTCTGACAGGTGACCCCGAGCATGCTGGCCATGGACATCAGGGCCCACCACTGTGGGACCTCTGCACCCACCTGCACACGGGGGGCAGTCTGGCCCCAGGAGGGCTGGAACGCAGCTTGTCTACTTTTGGGGAAACCCAGGCCACCCTGACCACCACCAGAGGGACATCCTGGCGTGGCCCTGCCTCTTGTCTCCACTCTGGCCTGTCAGAGGTTTCCTTTCTCAGCTGTGCGGGATCCGCCGCTCCCTTTTCACTGGGGCACAGACAGGTGTCCATCTCAGCGTGGGGCCAAAGTGAGCCCCACCTCTGCCTTGGGGTGTATGGGCCCCTCTGTCCCGGCCTTTCGATGGCCAGGCAGGGAGGGGGCTCAGGGGCCCTATCCCTGGGTGCACCACGGCTCTTCGTCCTAGAGTCAGGACCCTGGCAGGGAGGCTCCTGGGGCACCAGGAGAGGCTGGTTTTGCAAGCTTTGTGTCTGTTTCACACAGAGAAAGCATGAAGTAGTGCACACACCCTCCCAGGTGGCCAGATCCCAAGAGGGAATCAGTTCAAAGGCAAAGATCCAACACAGCTGGCCTTTGAACCTCGCCACCCCGGGGGCAGATGCCGACACCTGTGCCCACTGTCTGCACCCAGGGGAGGGGGGGTCTGACACAGAGCTGTACCCTCACGGGCCTTGGGGTCTGTGGTTGCCCAGGTCCCTCCAGCTCACCCTGAGCCGACCCCATGATCCATCTTCCTCCCTTTCTTAAAATGTGGACACTGATGTCCCTTATGTGGAAGGGTAGGAAGGAAAGGGGACAGGGGACATCCTGCCCCCTGTGCACAGCCCCCAGTCTAGGATGAGCACTGGGTGCTGCCTCTGGGCTTCCTGAACCAGCAGCCTTGACTGCCAGGTTTCAGTTCTCGAGACTAAAAGGCTCAGGGTCACTCCAGGTAAACTGGACTGACTGGGCTGCACAGAATAACCCCACCAGAGACACAAATGCCTTTTTCTTTGGGGTCGCTTGACGGCTCCTCTGACCTTAAGGGACTGCAGGAAGAGAGAGAGGGCGAGAGCACGTGCTGACCCCTTTTATTGAGGAGAAGCTATTCAAATGAGGCCAGGGGTCAGGTTTCAGGGGGCTGAGTATCTTCATGATGTCCACCGTCAGCAGGTTGACTGACATCTAGGCAGGCCACACGCAATGGCACAGTAAGAAAAGGGAACGCACACAAGGCACTTCCGTGGAAGATTCCATTCTAAACAGGGCAAGGGGTGATATTACAAAGGAACAGGTGAGCGTAGCTTCACACCCATGCACGAGACACCGACCCTCACACCCAAGAAGGGTGGGGAAAGCTCTGCCACATTTCTGTGACTGAGCGCCTCAGCACCCAGCCAGGGAGTGCGACTCAGTCACGTGTGAGGTTGGTCTCCCACACTTGACTGGACATGGGGCTCACAGCCCACTTGCTTTCTGGAGCAGTTGACTGCTGTCCAGGCCCTTGGCCCCCTTCACAGCCTTCCCCCACCCTAGGTCCTTCCTCATAGGCTGGGAGGGGCTCCCCAAAGGGGTGAGGGACAGGAGACATCCTGGGGCAGTGCTGAGCTCTGGGTGGGTGGCTCCTGAGGGCTGGGGAGTATTGGAGGGCTGTTGACTAGGAGCAGGACCCCAGGCCAGGCCCCACCAGTGTCCCTGTCCTGACCAGAGGTGCTCACCAGACTCCCTGCACACGAGAGCTCTGCTGTCCCCAGTGCTGAGGGCCTGTCTGGGACCTGCACCGAGCCCCTCCCTGTCAGAGGCACCCCAAGTCCTGGAGGGCCCTGGCATGAGGAGGGCCCACACCCCCTCTTCCCAGAACCCAGATGCTACAAAGCTTAGGTCAGAGCAGCCAGGCAGGGTGGCCCAGCGTGCAGACATCCTGGCCACGTCCGGGGTGGCGGAGGGGAGAGGCCCGCTCCCTCTCGCTGGTTCACCCTTTCCAGAGCGGACGTCACTAGCCGGGCAGACGGGTGTTAAAGGAAGCAGGACCATCTCTTGGTCAGCTCCTTCCAGCAGGTACAAGGCCGTGCATTCCAGCTGGGCTGGCAGAACCATCAGAAACAGGAACAGAACATGGCGTGCAAGGCACACCTGGAGAAGCAGCTGGCCAGGGCCTCGCCTGCCACCTGCCTGCTGCCCTTTCCACAGCCTGTGGACGGCTGTTCATTAACTGGGCTCCTGTCCTGCACCCGTGTCCTGCACCTCCACCCTACACCCCTGCCCTACACCCCTGCCAGCTTCCTGGGAAGTGACACCTCTCAATGACCTTGCCCACAGGTCGCATCCGAAACACTCCGGAGACTGACGAGTCCCTGATCGACCCCAACATCCTGTCCCTCAACATCCTCTCGTCTGGATATGTCCACCCAGCCCAGGATGACCGGTGAGTCCCTGAGGGGTGGCGGCCAGCACCCAGCCCCATGGCTCTGCTGACCCAGCCACCATGCGTCTGGCCCCAGAGCCTTCCCACCCTACTTTCTGACATCGAGGGGACAGGTGCCCGAGTGGAGGCTGGTGGCCTCCAGGCCTCTCGCCTATTATGCGACCTCCACCCTGGATCATGCCACCGTGACACCTGGCAGAGGGGCCAGCATAGGCTTGGAGTAGGAGCCGGGTCTTGTCCCCAGGAGTTCCGTGGCAGGTGGGGCAGTGGCTGGGACAGTGGGTGGACAAGTAGGTCCTGCTCCCAGGATTCATCCCATGGTGGGCAGTCTAGAGCCTGTTGGGTCCTGGGGATAGGGTCCTGGAGCTGGTGGCCCAGCAGCTCAGGGTGGAGGTGTGCCCACAGGGTTCTGCTTGTCACCTGCTCTTGTCATGCACCCTGGGTGGGTGCAGCCCTGGTGTGAGGGCAGTGGAGGGCCATTCAGGTCTCAGGGACACCTGGCTGGACTGTGGGGTTTGGCAGGGTGGGTGGGATGTGAGGGAGGCGGCATCTGAGGCTGACTGGGGTCAGGGATGTGGAGTCACCCTCCTGATGAGCAGTGTCAGCCAGCATGCTGTCTGAGAGCTGCTTTCCAGAGGTCTGGGGAGGTTTGGTAGGGGCTCCGAGCCCCTGCCAGGCTGTGCCCTGCGCGCTGCACCTGGCCTGACGTCGCCCTTGGAGCCTGGGCTGGGGGCTATTTGTAGGAAGAGCCTCTTAGAGGGGTGGGTGTGCTTGGGGAGGGGGAGGGGCCGCAGCTCTGCCAGGGAAGGCAGGCCGTGGGACAGGGCCCTGCGGGAGAAGTCCCCTGCTCTCCCACTCTCGGGTCCAAACAGTGCTGCCTTTTCAGAGATACCCCAGGGCTAGGCCAGAGACGGGTCACCCCTTGGCACCAGGAGAAATCTGGGTGGCCTCAGGTGAAGCCAGGGCTGGGCAGAGCAGCATCAGAGAGCAGTGGGGACAGTGGACAGGGTGACTGGGTGGAAGCAGAGACCTGGACGTGCAGATGTGGCTTGGACCCTCATTCTTACAGAACTCTCCTCCATCCTGTCCAGGGGGTGGAGAGGGCTGGAGGTCCCTCCTGCAGATGGCACAGGGTGGGCAGGCTGGGAGTCACATCTGGGGGGGGGGGAGGCGGACAGTAGAGTGGTCAGGGCCTGGTTCTCCCTCTGACCTCCGGTTTCCTGTCACCACGAGGGTGGCATGGAAAAGGCCATCTCTCCCCGCGTGGGTGCTGCCCTGTCTCAGTGGACCAGGACCCAGAGGGAAGGGTGGGGGTCCAGAGGGCCTGTCTGCTTGGGTCCTGGAAGCGGACTCATTCCCCCAGCCTGTGACCCTCCCTGACACAGGAGCGCCAGGATTCTTGGGGCAGGACGAGAGGTGGCGGGGGAGATGTGGGTGGGGGTGTCTCCCTCCCCCACACTGTCTCCTTGTGCTGAATTTCCAGGGTCTTCTGTCCTCCTCTGGCCAGCCTGGCTGCTGAGGGGTCCCTTGGGTGGCCGTGGCCCTGGCTAAGCTGAGGGGGATGTCGGAGGTGGCTGCTGGACCTCAGGCAGGCGGGGCTTGGGCCACACAGCGCTCCCTGCTCCTGGGGTCCAGGAACATGTCATTGAAGAGCTTCAGCCATGTTCCCGGGGGCTGAGGAGCTAGGGTGGGCCCAGCCCTGGGTCCCAGGAGGCAGGAAGGCCTGTCCAGGGGGAGTGTAGACTGGCCAGACGCTTCCCCTTGCTTGGCTCCCGCCCTGCTGGTGCTCCCCTGGCACCCCAACCCGAGGAGGGCTCTCCCGGCTGGTGGCCCCGGGCAGGCACAGCCTGTGAGTCCCTCCTCAAGGCCCGCATGGTCAGGGCTTCTTGTGTCTGGATGGCTGAGGATGGACCCCACGATAGTGGGGCAGTCCCAGCCAGGCCCAGGGGCCTCGGGCTGCCCAAGCGCTTGGCCATGGCCTCAGCCTCCACCCACCCCACCCTCCCCGCCGCTCCCAGGACCCATGCTTTGCAGCCGCCTTGGCTCAGAGTGGGCCCACCACCACAGGTGGCTCCCTGCTGCCCTTGCTGCTGCCCCGCTGCTGGCCCGCTCCCCACGACCCTCACTAACCTCTGACTGTTTGTGTTTTGCAGGCAGTTTCTTGATTCGGACATTCCTAGGTATCATCCATGTCCCTGGTTCCTCTCCCCTGCCTCCTTCCCTGACCGCCCACACAACCCTGAACATTTAATTTCCAGCTTTTTGATTCTTATAAACTTGCTCACCATTTCCTCCTGTTTCTCCCTCTTTATTACTTTATTTCCTTGGAATATGGTTCTGTTTTTTTATTTTTTATTTCTGCTACCCACCCCCTGGCTGAGTGCTCCCTGCCCTTCTTAATTGTGGCTGCTTGGTAGCTCCTGCCTCATAGATGCTGGCTGGCCCCTCCACCCTCACAGCCTTGCCCACCCTGTGCTGACACCCCAGCCTGGCCGGAGTGGGCACAGGGGTCTCCTGCATGCAGGCCAGGCTGCCTTGGGCTGCCCCAGCTGCATGGGCCAGCCACTACCTACAAGGGCCATAGCAGGCAGAGCCAAGAACACAGGGTCTGGGGCAGAGGGGACCCAGTCACAGGCAGCTCACATCCCAGCACACTCCACGGCTGCCTGAGCCCCTTGCCTGGCCAAACCTCAGGAGGGCTGCAGGAGGGACGCACTCCAGCCTTCTGCCCTGCCTGTGGCCGGGCCTTCCCTCTTGGAAGTGGCAGGCAGTGAGTCCGTGGAGACCCCTGCGTCCCTGGGCGGGGCTGGCTCCAGGTTCCCCCCAGAGGCCCCGAGGCTGCAGCTCCTGCTCCCTGACTCCAGGCCTTGCCCCTCACTGCTCCAGTGCAGGGGCTCAGGAAGGCCCTAAGATGGCCTCCAAGGTCCTCATCCAGGCTTTATCTAAGGGGAACGCAGGGTGTTCCAAAAGCAGGTCTGCAGAGTCTCACCTTCTGGGCCTATGGGATGGTGGTCAGACCTTCATGGTGGTCATTAGTAGATCAGTTGTTTTGAAGCCATGAACATTTGAGCCTTTACGCTGTACAGCCCAGAAAATACTGGCCGCTCCCTGGACAGAGCCCTAGGGCTGGGCGGGCACAGCCCAAACTTTTGGAGGTTGTCCTTATCAGGTCACGGTGGTGAGCCAGTCAAGATGGGCCTGACTGGGCACCAGGTAACTAGCTGAGGGCAAACTGGCCTGGAAGGGGCCCCCTGGGGCCGTAGGGCTGTGGCCTGCTCCCTGGGGCAGCACAGGGATGCACCTACCTAGGTGAGCGCATCTTTCTAAAGGCTGCTGGGACCTGGAGCTGGGTGAGGCAGACCCTTGCCCAGGGTCAACTACAGAGGTGGCCAAGGAGGGGCACAGCCTGCACAGGCCTGAGCAGGGGCCCTCCTCCCTCGCCCTGGGTCGCCTGGGGCAGGCTTTCTGAAGGAGGCAGCCACTGCTGGTCCTAGAGGGGAGCTGGTCTGGCTCAGAATTATCTGGGGCTGGGAACCCGTCTTCTGTCCAAGCGCTTGGCCGTGGCCTCAGCCTCCTTCCCGCTCCCGGGGAGATCTCTCAGTGTGATCTCACGAGGTCATGCGTCTGCATTTTGTTCAAGTTTGGGTCTGTCCAACATTCAGGTTCCACACCTTCTGTATGTTTGCGGGGTGCTTGGCGGGTGGCAGATAACCCCCGCTGCCCACACCAGGGCCTCCAGGAAGGGTCAGGGTGGAACAGGCCAGCCCTGGCATCTGGACGGAGAGGGATCAAGCCTCCCTCAGCAGCCCAGGCCTCCCGGGGCTCCTGCGCTCTGCTCAGCAAGGGTGGGGGCAGATCAGAGCTCTGCAACTCAGACCGAGCCTCCTCCCAGGGCCCAGTTCTGTGGGCCAGGGAGCCACTGTGGTGGGTAGTGCCGCTGACCTGCAGGTGACGGGTGTGAGGAGGAGCCAGGTCCCCGAGGCCACCAGACTGAGCCCTGATGTTTGTAGGAATGTGACTGAGCGTGGAATATTCTGCAGCTCCAGGTTCCTTCCCGAGGCGAGCAGGACAGCTGCTGGCTCAGGGTGCCCCGGGGCTGGCGGATGTGCGTGGAAAGCCCCGGGCCCTAACCAGCCTCGGGTGAACCTGTTCAGCCCCTGGGAGAGGCCACAGTGAGACGCCGCAGGCCTTGTGCTCGGCCTCCGGGAGGCACACAGGGCCAGGACGAGGGTGGTCCAGACCTAATCCATCGGCGTCCCATCTGTGCACCCTGCCCTGGGCTCCACGTCCTGCCTGCCCTGAGTGGAGGGATCGGAATGGGTGTCCCCGAAGGGCAGCGAGGTCCTCCTCAGGCTGTTCTCCTGAGACCACCATGGGGTGGGCAGCGGCTCGGGCCTCCCCTCCCCTCCCACCAGGCCTGGAAACTGGCTTCTGCCAAGAGGCTCTGCCGACCTCCTGGGGAAAGGCCCAGACATAGGTCCCGTGGAGACCTCAGGGTCCCCTCCTGCCCTTGCTTGCCGTGACCCACGGCATTCGCTGGCTCAGTCATCCATCCCTGGGTCCTGCAGGCCCCACCTCAGGGGCTGCAGGGCTGCATGGGAAGCTGCCTGTCCAGGTTCAAAGCCTGGCCAAGGGGCTCACCCACTCCACCCTCAGCAGATGCTGACCCCGCAGGCCCTGTCCTGGGACGCTGCAGTGTGGGACAGCACCCCTGTGCCCTGATGACCTGATAGAAGGCAGTGCCAGGTCCCTGGTGGGCAGACTGCACTGGGGAGCCAAGGGGACGGAGCACAGGGAGGCACCCGGCCGGGCCCAGCCACTGCCTTGCATTTGGGGTCCCTTCTCCAAGGCAGCAGCCTCTGCTGCCAAGCCCTCAGGCACAGACCCTGGACAGAGTGAATGCTGCCTCCCACGGGTGTGCCCAGGGGTAGGAAGCCACTGCCCCTCTGCCTCCACTGCTGGACAGCAGCCTCCTGTCTGGCGGTTCTGCCATCTCTGACCTGCCCCGTCTACCGGGTATGTGTTTCCTGTCCCGCTTGGCACTCTGCAGAGTATCCAGCTTGTAAGAGGGGCCAGACGTCAGTCCCGAGCCCTCTCCACCCTCGGTGGGCTGGGCATGGTTCACTGGAAACAGGCCGGGACCCGGCAGAGGACATGGCACCTGTTATCTGCAAGTATCGAGCACTGCAGTGAGAACATTGGTCCGCAGTGGGCTGGGAGCGTGTCCAAGGAGGCGGAGCAGGGGACATTTTTGAAGGCAAACTGAAAACCCTGGGCTTCTGGTGGCCAGGGGTGGAGCCTGAGCAGCCTTGGGCCTGGAATTGGCTCCTGACCCAGTGGAGGAGTGAGGACAGGGAAGGGGTTGGGGATGGCCTCACCAGAGGAAGGGACAGGTAAGAGCACTCAGGCCTAGGTGTCCCAGCTGTAGAACAGGCAGATTCGCAGGGTCTCCAGCATGATGGGCACCACAGAGCTGATGGGGAAGCCCTACAGGACAAGCCCGGGTCCTCTGTTTACAAGGACACCCCTCCAGTGTTTCTGCCTCAGTAGGTCAGTGTGCACACCTTTTTACAGTTGAATATGAGGGTTTTAATCCATCCTGTTACTATAATGCAATATCTGAGGCTGGGTAACTTTAGAGGAAAAAGGTTTATTTTGGTTCATGGTTCTGGTCTGCAGTCAAGGGGGTGCTTCTGGTGATGGCCTTCTTACTGGTGGAGTCCCAACGTGGCCCCTCATGTGACAGGAGATAGGAGATACATGTGTGTCTTCTGGAACATTATAAAGCTTCCAGGGGTCAGTCTGGGGCTCTGTCAATGGCCTGATGTAACCCCATCACCCCTGAAGGCCCAGTCTAACCACTGTGGTCAGATTCTTTCTGGGCTCTAACCCCAGAGGGGCTGAGTTTCAACACTCTAACCCTTGGGGGACATTCCCTCTGATCTAGTCTGCTGCAGGGGGTTTGGCCACATTGGAGCTTGGCAGAGTGAGGGCTTCAGGGACGGACACAGGCCCCTTCCTGTGTGTACAGAGGTCCCCTGCGGGTCCTGAGCCCACTCGGGCAGTGGGTGCTCTGTGGCCTCTGAGGCCCTCCCAGACCTGTTCCTGGGGTTTGCTGTGTGGGGGACTGGCCATCTCTCAGCTTCTCTGGGTCTGAGTTTGTTGCCCTGTGATTGAGAGCTGACCCTGGTCCCCATAGGCTGCCTGCACTCTTGGTGTGTCCCCAGGGCCTGCCCCTGGGTCACCCCTGCCCCACCCAAGTCCACCCTCTCTGGCTGCCACTCGGGTCAGGGTGCGCTCTTCCCCTGCAGAAGCTTGGGATCAGCCTTGCCGCTGACCCTCGCTGCTGGTGTCCCAGGGTTTGCTGTCTGGGACTCGGGAGCTGTGGCTGGTGTGGGCTGCAGGCTGGTTGAGAGGCCCTGTGTGCAGTTCCTCCGGAGCAGAGCAGATGGCCTCCGAGGCCCAGGGCCAACCACCAGTTTGGAAGTAACCAGTGGGCAGCATCATGGCTGTGTCCATGTTGGACCTTGGTCCAGCTGACCATCTGGGTACTGGGGGATGGTGCAGTCGTCTGGGAAGACCCAGTCCTGGCTGTGGACATGGTCAGGTAGAGACCCCTCCAAGGCCCACAGCTGTGGAGACCCCGAGTCAGCTCCCCAAGTGTCTGGCTGGCTGCAGTCTGAGCTGCTCGAGGCCCCGAACCTGGACGGGGGGATCCTCCACCCAGGCCCCTGGCAGAGTCCACCCTGTCCCCAGAAGTGGCTCCAGCTGACACTATGAAGCTCATTGCTGTGGTGTGACCTGCTCAGGGTGGAGGGCGAGGGCCCAGGACAAGGCGGGCACAGGGCTCCTAAGGAGCTGGGCAGCTAGGGCAGAGGCCATGCAGAGACTGGCAGCAGAGAAGCTGGCCGGGGAGCTCGGTGCCTCTCAAGGCAGGTGGACCCAGGGTCAGTTGGTTGGGCCCAGCAGGAGACTGGGCTGGTGGCCCATTGGTCTGACCCAGGCACAGAGCGAGGACAGTGGCAGTACGTGTGCTGGAGTCAGCCCTCTTCTTTCCTTGGTCACATACTCGCTTGCTGCATCTGAGGACATCTGGGTGGAGTGGGGACGGTCACTGACCTGTCATACAGATAAGCCAAGGGTAGAGACACGCTGGTGAACTCTGAGGCCACGTGGCCTGGGGTGGCTCTGTGGCACTTGAGGTGGGCAGTTTGCAGGCCCTCATTCTGAGTCAGGCTGTGCTGAATGCCAGCTCTGGCCTGCAGCCTGGCCGCAGAGGGCCCTGACCTCTAGTCCAGCTGGGGACCCCCTGGGCTCTGCTGCAGGGCTGGGGCAGGGCCTCTGCCGGGCCAGGCTGGGGCCGCAGGGGCGGTGAGGCGGCCAAGCAGGGTGACGTCTGACTCTCGCTCTCTCCTGTGTGTGCGTGTGTCTGGTGCCCCTCAGCCTTTCCTTCGGGAATGACACTAGGTACAGCCCACTCTTCTCTTCCTCCCGTGCTTGCTGTCCCCTTGGCCCTGACCACTCCGTTTCTCCTCCATGTCTGCCTGCTCTGTGCCCCCTCCTGGTTTCCCACTGTCCCCATTTCCCCTGGACCTCTCCCTGGCTCTGTGTGCCAACGGCGGCCCTGCCCTGGACCTGACCCTTGAGACTCCTGTGTCCTGCACCCAGGCCAACCGTCCAGGAGACGGGGCAGTGTGGCACGTCGGGCCTGGCGTGTCAGAGCGTGTGCCGCTGCCCGCTGTCTTTCAGTGTGTCTGCACGGGCCCTGCGAGGGTGCTGGTGTGGGAAGGGGCAGCGTGGGTGGCCGTGGGGACTGAGGTGCCCTTCCCCAGATGGGCACCTGGCCTAGGAGGGCTCCCAACTGCAAGCAGAAGTTGCTGGATACAAACTCCGCATCTGAGGCGTCCGAGGGTCACAGCAGGGTGGGACCCCGTGGGGGACACAGAGTCCTGGCCTCCTGGGGCTGCCCTGAGCTGCCCTGGGCAGGGCCTGGGGGCCACTGGCAGACGTGCTACTCATTGTCTCTCCAGATTAGAGAGCAGGGACAGAGCAGAGTCCCTGTCCACTCCTGTGCGACCTCACAAGACGCCGCTGCCACCCGCCTCCTGGTTCCCACTCCAAGCATCCTCCCTGGAGCACTGGTGGAGGGCGAGTCGCCCGTGGGGAGATGGTCCTGGAGGTTTGGGCAAACCGGGCACCGTCCTTCAGGCCAGGGAGGGCCAGGGCAGCTCCTTACTCAGAATGAGGCTGTGATGGCCCAGGCTTCTGCCCCTCCCTCCTCCCCTCCTCCCTCCTCCTGTCCTCCCCTCCTCCCTCCTCCCTATCCCTCCTCTCCTCCCTCCTCCTATCTTCCCCTCCTCCCTCCTCCTGTCCTCCCCTCCTCCCTCCTCCCGTCCTCCCCTCCTCCCTCCTCCCGTCCTCCCCTCCTCCCTCCTCCCTATCCCTCCTCTCCTCCCTCCTCCTATCTTCCTATCCTCCCTCCTCCTGTCCTCCCCTCCTCCCTCCTCCCGTCCTCCCCTCCTCCCTCCTCCCGTCCTCCCTCCTCCCGTCCTCCCCTCCTCCCTCCTCCTGTCCTCCCCTCCTCCCTCCTCCCTATCCCTCCTCTCCTCCCTCCTCCTATCTTCCTATCCTCCCTCCTCCTGTCCTCCCCTCCTCCCTCCTCCCGTCCTCCCCTCCTCCCTCCTCCCGTCCTACCCTCCTCCCTCCTCCCCCCTCCCGTCCTCCCCTCCTCCCGTCCTCCCCTCCTCCCGTCCTCCCCTCCTCCCTCCTCCCGTCCTCCCCTCCTCCCTATCCCTCCTCTCCTCCCTCCTCCTATCTTCCTATCCTCCCTCCTCCTGTCCTCCCCTCCTCCCTCCTCCCGTCCTCCCCTCCTCCCTCCTCCCGTCCTCCCCTCCTCCCTCCTCCTGTCCTCCCCTCCTCCCTCCTCCCTATCCCTCCTCTCCTCCCTCCTCCTATCTTCCTATCCTCCCTCCTCCTGTCCTCCCCTCCTCCCTCCTCCCGTCCTCCCCTCCTCCCTCCTCCTGTCCTCCCCTCCTCCCTCCTCCCGTCCTCCCCTCCTCCCTCCTCCCGTCCTCCCCTCCTCCCTCCTACTGTCCTTCCTTCCTCCCTCCTCCCGTCCTCCCCTCCTCCCTCCTCCCGTCCTCCCCTCCTCCCTCCTCCCGTCCTCCCCTCCTCCCTCCTCCTGTCCTCCCCTCCTCCCTCCTCCCGTCCTCCCCTCCTCCCTCCTCCCCAGCCCTCCCCTCCTCCCCGTCCTTTCTGGCTCACCATCTAGCTCCCTTCCCACCTCCCTCCTTCTCCTCCCTCCTCCTGTCCTTCCTTCCTCCCTAGCCCTCCCCTCCTCCCTCCTCCCCAGCCCTCCCCTCCTCCCGTCCTTCCCTCTTCTCTCCTCCCGTCCTCCCCTCCTCCCTCCTCCTGTCCTCCCCTCCTCCCTCCTCCCGTCCTCCCATCCTCCCTCCTCCTGTCCTCCCCTCCTCCCTCCTCCCGTCCTCCCCTCCTCCCTCCTCCCCAGCCCTCCCCTCCTCCCCTGTCCTTTCTGGCTCACCATCTAGCTCCCTTCCCACCTCCCTCCTTCTCCTCCCTCCTCCTGTCCTTCCTTCCTCCCTAGCCCTCCCCTCCTCCCTCCTCCCCAGCCCTCCCCTCCTCCCCGTCCTTTCTGGCTCACCATCTAGCTCCCTTCCCACCTCCCTTCTCCCCCCTCCTCTCATTCACTCGCTTGGAGCTGAGGGGACCAGGGATGGCCACACAGGAGCTGCTGCTCAGCCTCTGACTTGAGTAAGGAGGGCCTGTCCCCCCGCCATTGCTGCCCGGGCTCCCGGACCTCTGACTGCAGCGGCTCTCCCTGCCCTTGCTGCACCTGTCTGTCTGCATGTCTGCACCCCACCAGGAACCCCCTGCACCATTATGTGTGGCTTTTCTTCTGCTTCCTTCCAGGACCTTCTACCAGTTTGAGGCCGCCTGGGACAGCTCCATGCACAACTCCCTCCTGCTGAACCGCGTCACGCCCTACAGGGAGAAGATCTACATGACCCTGTCCGCCTACATTGAGGCAAGGGCACTCCCCAAAGCTGGGGTGCAGGCAGGGGGCTCTGGGGGTGCTTGTGAGCCCTGGACAATCCCAGCTGGCCCTGTTCTCGGAGGACAGCCCAAGGCCTGAGTTGAACCCAGGTGCTTTTGATGGCCCTGCTCACAGCTGATCCCCTCCGGTGTCCACGGCGGTGGGTTTTGTCCTTGAGAGGACAGTGCGGTTGTGTTTCAGGGGCTCAAAACCAGGAGTGCCCCACTTGCACTGCCCTGCTGCAGGGTCTGCGGCCAACAGGCCTCTCCTTGACGCCCAGCTGGGGGCTGGGAGTGGGTGCTTCTTGCTGATTCAGTAGGGAGGGGCAGGTATAAATGGGGCTGTCTGTGACCACCTCATGGGTGGTAACAAGGTCGGCTTGAGGACAGTGGAGGCTGTGCCCCGCGGGCACGGGGCACAGGGAAGGTACCCAGGCCCGTCACCTGCTGTGAAGTGACGTCCTGTGGCATTTCAGAGTTAAAACGTGGGTCCAGCCAGGTCTGCTGTGAGGCTCACTGAGGTTCAGGACCAGCCCCACCCAGCAGTGAAGTGGGCAGGCCTGGCTCCCTCCCCCGCTGTGGCTCAGGGCAGGAGCAGATCCTCCCAGGGTCCTTGTGCCCAGTCCGCTGTTGCCCGCTGCAGATGGAGAGCTGCACCCAGCCCGCCGTCATCACCAAGGACTTCTGCATGGTCTTCTACTCCCGCGACGCCAAGCTGCCGGCCTCACGCTCCATCCGAAACCTGTTCGGCAGCGGGAGCCTGAGGGCCGCCGAGGGGTGAGCCTACGGGGGCGGGCAGGGGAGCTGCCTCGTCTGCCACCTGGTGCGGTGAGAGCCACCCTAAATTCTGCAGAATGCCCTGGGTGTCCCCTGTGGTCTGATACTCATGGGACTTGTGTTCAGAAGGTCGCAAGCACCGCACGCTCCCGGCCAACTCCCTGCTGGCCCTGGCCCCCTGGGAGGGACCGGAGAGAACCTGGCCAACCTGGCCAGCAGGTAGCCTGTGCCCTGCGTGGGGTCACCCCTGCACCCCTGCCAGTGCCCTTGCTCCCGGGACCACAGAGTCTGCACTACTGGGACTGCCTGCTAGGCAGGAGGGGCAACAGGCGGGAAGTGGGGCCCTGGACAGGACTTGGAGCAGGACGTGGCCAAGCGGGTCCTCTGGGAGGCTGCAGTGCCCGAGGGCATCGGCTCAGGCAGGACCTTGCTTGCACTCAGCACTTCCTGCGTCCTGGGGGAGGAGGACGAGCCAGGACATCAGGGCAGTGAGAAGGGCCGTGCTCCGCAGGGCTGGGACTGCTGACCCTGCAGGCCTGTGGTCACCTTTGGTGGGTGTTCCCATGGTCTGCTTCATGTACCCAGTGTCCAGGCCCCTGTGGGCATAGCCGGAGCAAGCTTGGGGGTCAGGAAGAAGTCTGGGGTGGAACTGCCTAGGCAGGCTGCAGGTCACAGACCCCAACCGTCAGCACCCGTGACAGGCACCTAGATGACGTGGTCATAGGTACTGAGGGTCAGCTGTCTATCAGCCTGCCTGTCCCCATCCTGGTGACCATACCCCCCCCACACACCATAGCAACCGAGTGACTGGCGTGTACGAGCTCAGCCTGTGCCACGTGGCGGACGCCGGCAGCCCAGGTAGGCCCCCACCCCGCTCTTCTGTGGGCCGAGGCAGGTTCCTGGGATCACTGGGCTGCTGGGTCTCTGCTCCACTTGGGGTGACCTTAGCTCAGCTGGGGTCCCTTACCTGCAAAATGCAAGTGCTCACCCTGAAGCCTCTGGGGTCATTCTCAAATGGAGAGAGTAGGGTGAGCTGGCCCTGCGGCTGCCAGGTCTTAGCCCCAGGGCCTCACTGCTGACCTTGGAAGCTGACCTTGATCCCCGAAGGGAGGGGTTTCAGCGGCTGGGACTCCCTGGTGGGTGGGAGAACCTGGCAGCCCTCTGGAAGGACAGAGTGCCTGTTCTCGGCCAGGGATGCAGCGGCGGCGCCGGCGGGTGCTGGACACCTCGGTGGCCTATGTCCGGGGTGAGGAGAACCTGGCCGGCTGGCGGCCCCGGAGTGACAGTCTGATCCTGGACCATCAGTGGGAGCTGGAGAAGCTGAGCCTCCTGCAGGAGGTGAGCCCTGGGTCCACCCAGGCCAGCGGCACCATGGCCCTGTCCCCAGAGTGAACTACCCGGAGCACCTGCCCCTCGAGCTAACTCAGGAGACGTGGGGTGTTCCGACAGGGATGAGACGCCAGTCCAGGGAGGATGCTGGGTCTGGCGTCTGTTGCTCTGGGCAGGGGCACCACCTCCAAAGCCAGCGTGGGCTGTCCAGTGTGGCATGTCCGTGGGGAGACTGAAGCTCCATGCCCCAGCCAGCCTTCTGTCCTTTCCCAAGGCACCAACACTGTGGCCAGGCCGTGGACAGGGAGGGCAGCCTGGGAGGGGCTGAGTCCCCCAGGCCTTGTGGCCCTGGAGTCTGCCTGCTCAGTTCACGTGGAGGGCCCCCAGCCATGGCCCAGCCAGGGCCAGACCCTCTCGGGCTGACCAGAGAGCCCGCTGCTCAGTGGTGCCACCTGGGCTGGCCTTGCCCCTCACGGGTGCGGCTGCTGAGTCCCGTGTTCCTGCTGAAGGTGGAGAAGACCCGTCACTACCTGCTCCTGCGGGAGAAACTAGAGACCACCCAGCGGCCCGGCCCTGAGGTGCTGTCCCCCGTCTCCAGTGAGGACTGTGAGTCCCGAAGCTCCTCTGGCGCCTCCTCCCCACTGTCGGCCGAGGGCCGACAGTCGCCCCTGGAGGCACCCAGTGAGAGGCAGCGGGAGCTGGCAGTCAAGGTAGGTGGAGCCCGTGGGTGGCACCCAGGCCCATCCCTGGGGCTGGCTCTAGTCAGAGTTCAGGAGCGGGGAGGGTGACAGACCCTGAGCCCCCTCTAGCCGCGCCCATCGCACTCTGGAGCAGGGGAGTCGGCTGGGGGCCTTTTGCTGCCCGGGACCCCAGCAGCCACCTGCCCTCTGGGGAACCCCCGAACTGGTGAAGAGTGCACAGCTCCATGCAGCTGGACCATCTGTGGTGGCATGGACCAGTGGAAGGTCCCCTGCACATTGTGACACTCTCCCTGGCTCACCTGTCCCTGGGGCGGTGTTGGCACCCACCTGACCGGCCGTGCTTGGGCTCGCCCGTCTGCCCACGTGTGGCCTGACAGTGCATGCTCTCTGCCCACAGTGCTTACGTCTGCTCACGCACACGTTCAACAGAGAGTACACCCACAGCCATGTCTGCATCAGTGCCAGCGAGAGCAAGGTGGGCGGGGTCCCAGGGCCACCTGTGGGGCCCTTGTCACCAAGAAGTCCCATCCTGGTCAGGCAAAGTCATGAAGGGCTTTCTGAGGGGCACCTCCTAGCTGAGCAGCAGGCATCCCAGGCCGGCGGTCCTGGGAGGATGGTGTGGTCGAGGGTCCCGTGAGTCCTCCCCACCCCTCCTGGCCCCTGCTGTCTTCCCATCCCTGTGACTGGGGTCCTTCCTCTCAGGATGCTCATCCTGCAGGCTCAGTCCCCTCCCAAGCGAGGCTGGTCTGGTGCCTCACTCCCGCAGCCTCCCAAGGCTGCCCGGCACCAGGTCAGGCGAGGCTTCTGCCTAGCCCACGGCCTTCACCCAGCAGCCTCCTGCTGGCCACATGCCACAGAGCTGTGGAGGGGGCACCTGGAGCTGGCCCCCCACCTGGAACCCACCTAGGTCAGCGCAGATCTGAAGCTCTGGGAGGGGCAGGCAGGGGTGTGAGGGGCTGGGAGAGGGGGGGTCTCCAGGGCAGGGGGCACCTGAGCTGAGGCTGGGGCGAATCGGGAGGTGGATGCAGCCAGAAGGCCCAGAGGCCCTGAGGAGGGCTTCTCTCCCTCAGCTCTCTGAGATGTCCGTCACCCTGCTGCGGGACCCGTCCATGTCGCCTCTGGGAGCAGCCACGCTCACCCCGTCCTCCACCTGCCCCTCTCTGGTTGAAGGTCGCTATGGTGCCCCCGACATGCGGTGAGTGAGCCCCGGGCTCCTGGAGAAGCTTCCGTACCCCAAGCTGGGACTCAGGGGCATAAGGACAGAGAAAGTGGGCAGGGGTGACGGAGGGCCTGGGGTGCCACAGGTGAGGGCAGGGCCTGGTGGAGAGGGCATGGTGGCCTCTCCAGGGGTGCCTGGTGCCCCCTGTGTGGCTTGGCTCCACATGGCCTCCAAGCGCACGTACCAAAGCACATGCACAAGTGAGTCAGAACAGAGCTCAGGAAGTGCTCATGGAGAGAGCCGCCTGGCACAGCCTAGGGACCGTGTGCCCGGGCACCCTGAGCACTGCCAGGCAGCCTGCGGCAAAGCGTCCGGGAGGAGCCCCTGCCCGGCTCACTCCACTGATGGCGGATTCAAGGGAGTTTGACTCCTGTTTGAAACGCCTCTGGGTTCCCAGGTTTTCTTTACCAAAAAAAAGGGAGGGGAGAGGGTCTCGACCCCACACCTCTGAGACAGGCTTCACGCAGCCTGCTGGGCTCCTGGCTCCCGTTGTCACCTTGGTCCCTCTGAGGGGATGGGCCCAGGAGACAGGCGTGGGCCTGGCGAGACAGCAGACAGTCTGTCTCCCTGCTTTCCAGTACCCCGCAGCCCTGCTCCCGGCCAGCCAGCCCAGAGCCGGAGCCAGTGCCAGAGGCAGACTCCAAGAAGCCCGTGTCCCCTGCGCGGGCCACAGAGGCCGATAAGGAGCCCCAGCGCCTGCTGGTCCCCGACATCCAGGAAATCCGAGTCAGGTATGTAGGGCCCCACATGAAGCTGCCCACCAGCAGGCAGTGCTCCTGACCCAAGCACAGGGCAGAGCCAGGGGCCAGGCCTCAGGCACACACCCTCACCCACGTGCAGGACAGTTCTGAACCAGGTCAGGCAGACCCCTTGACCCAGACTGGGGACCACTTTGCTCTAGAGGGGTCACCCCACCCCCGATGGTCCTGGTGCTGCTGTGGGAACATGCAGACGGGGAGCGGGGGTCCGAGCCAGAGCGGGGCCTAGTGTCACCGGGCAGTGATCGGCAGCTTCAGGGCTGTCTGCTCTTCAAGTCTCGCCATCCCCAGCTGGGATGTCCTCTGAGCCCCCAGAAACGGGCTAGTGGGTCGGGTCTCCGGCCTCTGGCCCGCTTTCTCCTGGGCAATGACCAGTACTGCGGGCCTGGCTCTGGGTGGGGGCTGTGACTTCTGCCTTGGCCCACACCACACCTGGCTGCCGGGATGTGAGCCAGTAGATGTCCTGCCCCACAGCCCGATCGTGTCCAAGAAGGGGTACCTGCACTTCCTGGAGCCGCACACAGCCGGCTGGGCCAAGCGCTTCGTGGTGGTACGACGCCCCTACGCCTACATGTACAACAGTGACAAGGACACGGTGGAGAGGTTTGTGCTCAACCTCTCCACGGCCCAGGTGGAGTACAGCGAGGACCAGCAGGCCATGCTCAAGGTGCGCCCGGTCCCCGGCCTGGGGCCCCCACAGGGCGGGACAGTGAGGAGGAACTGGGCCGGGCCTCTGCGCCCCACCTGGGGTGGGTGGCGCCTCTGTGTCCTGCCCAGGCTGCGGCTCTGTGTCCTGTGCAGAGATGGGACCTGGGGCTCAGCCCTGCTGCAGCTCAGTCCTGGTGACCACTGTGGGTGATGAGTGTGGTCCCAGGGCAGGGCAGATATGGCCAGTGGCCCGTCCTGTCCTCCTGGGGAACTGTGGCACGTGGCTCCCGCCCTCCCCGAGTGTGACCTTCTGGACACAGGAGCAGGCTCCCTGGGGCCGAGTGGGGAGAGAAGTCCTCTGAGCCCAGGAGCTGCAGAGTGGCCTCCTCTGTCCACCGCCCACACCCTGCACCAGGCCAGCAGGGCCACTCAGCCACGGCCACGGGAGGGGCAGACGCTTCCCCTGGGGTGCAGAGCAGGGTGGGGCCCAGGCCCAGGACAGAGCTTCTTGACCCAAGAGGCTTCTGGAAGGGAGCCGTAGCACCGCGGGTCGGGACAGGCCATGTGCCCTGCAGAGGGGTCGCCCTGCCTCCCCACGTGGTTTGGCCTGCGGCTCCCCGAGGTTCCTTCTCAGGAGTGGTGGGTGCCGGCCGGCTCCTTCTTACCCAGCCTCCTTTGCAGACGCCCAACACGTTTGCGGTGTGCACAGAGCACCGTGGCATTCTGCTGCAGGCCAACAGTGATAAGGACATGCATGACTGGCTGTACGCCTTCAACCCCCTCCTGGCGGGGACCATCCGGTACGGCTGTGCCCGGGCCCCGCCAGCCAGCACCTCTGGGGTGCGAGGCAGGCCAAGCTGCTTCTGGATCCTGTGGGGGTCCTGAGGGGGTGGGCCTGCACTAACTGGGTGGGCCTTGATGGGTGGCGGTGTGCGCACACTGTCAGGCTTGGGGACCCGGGCCCTCCATGTCACAGACAGGGGCCTGGTGGGTGTGGGGAGGGCTGAGGCAGCACCAGGCCTCACCCGCTCAGTGCCAGGGCCTGAGCGTCTGGTGGTCCTGGGGTTGCCCTGACGCCAGGGGCTTGACGGACGCGGCCGGGGGGTCAGTCCCAGCGTGACACCCCTTTCTCCTCCCTCTGCAGGTCCAAGCTCTCCAGGAGGAGGTCTGCACAGATGAGGGTCTGAGCCAGAGCCCTCCCACCAGCCAGCACCCAGCTGTCCCTCGCCCCATCCCCGTCTGTCCTGTCTGCCCAGCCTTCCCCTGGCAGGGAGTGCCGGGCCTGGGCCGATGGCCAGCTGTGCCCCAGGGAAGCCTGCACGAGTCCTTCTTTCTTCTTCCTCAGCTGCTCTGGGTGGGGGGAGCTGGGGATCTGAGGGAGGCCAGAGGGCACAAGACCCCGTGTTGCCGCCATTCTAATATTTTTTTAAGCATAGACAGACTTATAATTAATATACAGTAGTTAGTGACGTGGAGACAGTCCTGAGAAATTAACTATAACTGTGTTCTATTTATAAGTATTTATTTCTAATGCCTCCGAGTAGACCTGTAAGACCCAGCGGCCACCCTCCCTGTTTGTTCCCTCTGCGTCTCCAGCCTTAGGGGCAGAGCGAGGGAAGAGGAGTTTGGACGTGGGACCCTCGGTTGGCACACAGGCACACCTGAGCCAGGTTTCTCTGAGCCTCCTCCAGGTGTGTGGGGTCTCCAGGTGCTAAGGTGCTAAGGTGGTGCCAGCAGGATTGAGAGGGTGAGCGGACCTGAGATGAGACCATGGAGGCCAGGAGGGAGGAGGCCTGGAGGGCCAGGAGGGAGGAGGCCAGGATGTCCAGGGCGCCCAGGCTCACCAGTTGTGTCCAGACTGTCGGGGCCGGTGGCTGGGTTCAGACACAGGGCTCTTGGGCAGCAGGCCAGGTCAGCATTCAGGGTGTGGGTCCCGGCCTCCAGGGCCTCCCTGGTGCTGTGAGGACGCAGAGGACCAGGCTGCTCTGGGAGGAAGTTCTGTGATTGGAAGCTCCCCACACCCACCCTCCTCTCCACCCAGGGAGCAGACTCCGTGCACGGGGCATGTCTTGGCAGGTGGGTGAGGGCAGATACCAGGCTGTCTTGGCAGTCCAGGGTTCTTCTGCACCTGGGGGATTCCCACTCACAGGCCCATTTGGAAAAACAGGAACCAAACTGCAAGCCCCTAACCCTAACCCCCTGGACCAGGCTGCTGTGGGCTGGGCACCTTCCACCCCTGGCCAGCTCCTGCTGCTTGGTTCAGATGAGCCGGGGGTCGGAGGTTCCCCATCAGCTCAGGTGGTCCCTGGACGGCACTACCCTGACCCTCTCGGAGGAAGAGACGAGGGTGTGGGCCTCTTTCATGCTGACAAACAGGTTCAGGTTTTCCTTGGGGAAACCGTCCAGGCCTCTGGACCCTCACCCGACCGCAGGGCTCAGGGTGAGTGGTATTGTGGAAGCAGGATCTGAGCTGCGGCCAGCACAAGACCAGATGCGAGCTCAGTGCAGCAGGGTGGCTGCCTCGTCCCCAGGGCCTCTGTCGGAGCGCCAGGTCTTAGGAGACCACAGCTGTGCAGTGTGGGCCACACAGCGCTTTCTTTAGAGGGTCCTTGAGGACAGTGCCGTCCCAGACTGAAGTAAACCTTGTGCAGAAACCAGGTGACAGCCCTGTGGACCGTGGGGGCAGTGGGCTGAGACCCAGCATCCAGATGGCACTCACTCCGGTACCCATGACCCCCTTGAGGCAGGGAGGGTGGGACAGAGCACCCTGCTCTGAGTTGAGTTGGATTTCAAGGCCACACCCTTCACAGCAGGCTAGAGGCCAGGCCCACCACGGCCACTCAGGTCAGCCAGCCTGAAGCCGTGGCCTCGGGAAGGTCTGGGCCGCCCACCAGCGGGTGTCTGAGGCCAGCCAACCTGCAGAGCACCTGCTGCCTGGGGTCAGGCTGAGGGAAAGGCCAGGAGCCTGGAGCCCTCTGCATTCAGAAGACCCCCCCATGAAGGCCTGGGCGGTGCCATTTTGGCATGGGCGGGCACTGAGATGGGCCCCTGCCCTGTGGGCCGTCCAGAGTCAGTCTGCAGAAACAGGAGGAGATGCCAAGGGCAGTGTGTCCACAAGGTGGGAAGCCCGGTTTCTGTTTGCCCACCCTGCCCGAAACCCCCCACGTGCCCAGCCAGCTGAGGACAGTTGCCCCCACCCCTGGAGTGCTGTGTCCACATCTGTGCCCTGGAGAGACCCTTGGGGTCTTCCCATCCTGTGAGGCGGAGGGGAGCACCTGGTCTGGCTGTGGCCCCCATTTCTTGCTGGTACGGAGGCGAGAGGTCGAGACAGCCATCTCTCCTG
The DNA here is from genome assembly GCF_964194105.1 of Spermophilus citellus. NCBI lineage: Eukaryota > Metazoa > Chordata > Mammalia > Rodentia > Sciuridae > Spermophilus > Spermophilus citellus. Next base: position 135,558,778 of record NC_138192.1, on the reverse strand, counting down.
GTGGTTTTGTTCTGAGGCTTAATACTGCCCGGCTCTGGCCTTGCTTTGGCCTGGGGGATGCCGGCTCCTGGGGTCCTGTGAGGTTGAGAAGCCCAAGTCCTCCTGCCAAGTGGTCCTGCCGGCATAGCTGCCGAGAGTGGCCTTCCACATCCATCCTGTCTCTGGAGCCCGGGGCACCTGGGGGTCCTGAACGTGGCTAAGGTCTACTGTGGTGCTGGTCCCGTGCCAGCTCGGCCAGGTCTGGGGCCCCAGAAGGCATCCTCCTCTACCCCTGCAGCCCCAGGTTGGACAGAGGCTGTGACGGCCCCGTCTCTCCCCGGGTTGTGCTTCCTGTAGTTGGTCTGTTCTGAGTGCCCCTGCAGCTTGGAGGCTGCGTCCCTGGCTTGTACATATGTGATTGCTGTGGGACCCTGTGTCATCTCCACTACCCCGACGTAGCGACTCTCCCCATGTCTTACCCGAGTGTTAGCTCTAGGCCCCGGTACTGTGTGTATGCATCACGGCTGTGTCCGACCAAGAAATAAACGTGGCTCTACGCAACACATACCCGTGTCTCAGCTGTGGCTTTGTGCTAGGTCTGTTGGGGGTCACAGGGCATCTATTCGGCACAGTCCAGAGATGGCATCTGCTGCCCAGTGGCCAGCAGGGAGGGGCTGGCTTCTTGGGGTGGAAGGGGCAGGGTGGGGAGAGATTTGTGGGGTGAGGTGCCAGGGGTGCTCTCTTTGGAGCCCACCTACTTCTGAGCCGCCCCAGATGCCCTCACCTGTAGGTGCCAGGTTCATGCTAGACCATGGCACTGCCCCTCAGGCAGCATTTGGGGTCTGGGCCCCTCAGAACCCAGCCAGCAGGGTGTGCCAGGCTCTGGGACCAGAGCTATCCCAAGAATTGGTGTGAGGCCATGGCCCGTAGGGCCTGGTCCTGCCCGCGGCCCCGGTGGGAGTGGGGGTGACTACCACACTGGCTGGATCTTGTCCAGTTAGGTCCCCCCAAGGCCAGGGTTCAGCTCCCCAGAGAAAGAACAGGGTTCAGGGGACACGGGAGTCTCCTGGCCAGGCCATTCTGAGAGGTCAAAGCCAGCAAGACTAGGTCTAGGCTCAGGAGCTGTTCCAGGGGCAGTCGTCAGGCCAGGCCGCCTGCTCAGGAGTGTGGTGGGCTCCTCCCTGGCCCTGGACCCCAGGGATGCAGATAGGCCAGGTGCAGGGTAGCCCATCAGGTCTTGGGCAGTAGTACCAGGAGGGCTGCTGGACACAGGGAATGTGGCTAGGCCTCGGCAGAGGGACCTGGGAGCCGGTCCTGGATGGGGTGCTGGTCCCCTGCCTGGGCCAGCCTGGACTCTGCCTGGGTTGGGGGTGTCAGGGTCTTCCGCACCCTGAGTGTCCTGGAGGCTGTGGGAGGTTTGGTCTTGAGCCTTGAAAGACACGTGAGGTCACCTCCCTTGCATGAGTGGTGTGGCCTCCCCCTGAGTTCAGAGTGATTCTGCTCGGAAGCAGGGCACTGGGCCTCTGGGCCATGTTCCCAGTCCTTTTGATATTTCCTTTGTGACAGGAAAGCCCCTGTGCCCGCCCAGGCAGAGCTCTGCCTTGATGCACTTCCCACTCTTCATTTTAAAAATAATTTTATGATGATTTGTTGCAGGGAAGTCAGGAAAAACAATAAAAAGGGTTTATTTTCAAAATTTTGCGATAATGGTAGGTTCACAGGAAGTTGAGAGTCTGCGAACCTTCACCAGGTGGCTCAGAGCTAGAGACTCCCCCTGCAGATGGCGGCCTCCCAGACAGACAGTGGTCAGCAGGCCCATCAGCCCTGGGAGCCCTTCCCCACACAGACACGGGGCTTCTGACGCCCAGCTCTCCCCTGGGCGGTCGGCTGCCCCCAGCACGGGCTTCTAGGTGCTCCCAACCTGCCCTGGATCCTGTAGTCACCTCCTCTCCCCCGGGGAGCAAATCAGATCCTACGGACGAGGCCCCAGGAGGTGCAGGACAGCGGCGCCCAGCTGAGCACTGCCCAGGGAGCTCGGCCCCTCGCCAGGGCCTTGTGTGTGCAGACACCCAGGCACGGGGGGCTTGACAGAATAAAGACCCTGTGGGGACCAAGGCAGCTGTGCCGTCTCTAGTGCTGCCCCACAGCCCCTCCTCAGGGACAGTGAGTCTTGCCATCCTGGGACCCGCCCAATCCAGGAGTCTGCCTTCCACAGGAAGCTCCCACTCCGGCCAGCACTGCCAGAGCCCAGACGGAGTCTCTCCCAGAGCCACCCTCTCCAAAACCTCATGACCTCCCCTGGGCTCCCCTCACCCTCTGCCCGCTGCCGCCTGGCCTGGTGGTGCGGGCAGGGCCTGAGCACCTGGACAAGTCCCTGGTGCTGCTCTGGGATGCCCCTGTGGGGCTGGACCACTAGGTGGGCTTTCATGCCAGCCATCCTGCAGCTGCCTGCGTGAGCCCCCAGAACCTGCATGAGCAGGTCCCCCGTCCCTGCGGTACAGCAATGCCCACTGTGGCCTGGCACTCTCCCTGGGCCCTGACCTGAGGCCTGGCCTGGACCAGCCTCCCTCTGCACTGTGGCAGCCTGACCACCCCCAGGCTGCAGCTGGCCCAGCACCTCTGCCTGCTCCCGTTCTGGGAACAGGGGTGGTGGCCGGTGTGACCTGGGATGGCAGAGCCCTGGCAGGGCAGCCATACGGGCTGGCTGCAGGCTCCACCCCAGCGCTCCCTGAGGGCCCTGGGCTCCTTGTCACCCCCCCCCCCAGGCTGTCATACCAAGCAGGGGAAGGGAGAGGCTGAGGCTCCTGACCAGCGGCCTGGTGAGGGGACTTAGAGGGGGAAGGGGCAGCCACGGGAGGGGCCAGAGGACCTTTCTCTGTCCCCTCACTGGAAGGCTGTGAGCAGACGAGGCCTCACCAGGTCCCCAGGGAGACCCTGGCTTTCCCCTCGGGCACCCTCCCCACAGAGCAGCCGGGTCAGGGATGCTGCTCCCTCAAGACAGAGTGGGACCATGGCACACCCCTTGCCCTCTCGGATGGACTCTGGGGACCACAGAACGGGGACCTTCATCCTCTTGTGGTGGGAATTCCCAGATCAGCTCTAGTTTGACGGGGGAAAATGGCTGGAGGCTCCACGGTTGGGGTTCTATGGGACAATGGGGTGCCCCTGGCAATTATTCTTGGAGATTGACAAGGTTTCCTGTCTTTGGAGTGAGCAGGCATCATCCTGGTGGCCAGGGAACTCCGTGGACACCAGGTTCAGGGCCCTGTACCTGGCCTAGACTCTGCAGCCTCCGCTGTCGGCCCCCGGTCATCTCCAGGGCCCTGGGCGAGCTCCATGTCCCAGGCGCCGGTGCCATCCACAATTTTGCTGGGCCCAGGAGACGTTCCCCAGCCCAGGCTCCCCCTGCACCCGGGGCCCACCCTTTATTCTCATTCTGTAACAAGAAGCAGGAAAGAGCCCGTGGGAGATGAGCGCCCGCCCTGCCCACCCCTCGAGAGGCCTTTCAGGCCCAGGGAGACAGGCACCGAGCAACGGTTTATTGACAAGTGGTTTCCAGGGAGGGGAACTGGGCCCCCTCGGCTCCAAGGCCCCAGGTCCATCAGCGCTGACCCTCGCTGGCGTTCACCGAGCCAGGCGGCTCAGCAGTAGCCCCGCAGCAGCGGCTCTGCCCCCCCCCAGCTCCTGGCCACGGCACCCTGCCTCCAGGGCCCGCCTATCCTCAGAACCTGGGGCCAGCTTCCCTTTGGGGGTCCGGAACTTGCTCTTCCGCCTGTAGAGCAGGTTTCTCTGGAAAAGGCGGGGCAGGCCACCTTCATGGAGCAGGACAGCCAGGACCATGCCTACGAGAGACAGAGTCAGACCGCAGGGTGGACCAGACACCGCAGCCCAGACCCTCCAGGCCTGGGGTCCTCCCTTGGAGATGGAGACAAGCCGTCAGAGCTCTGCGGAGCTTGTAACTTCTAGAACATGCTCTGGGACCCCGACCTGGGATCCCAACCTGCTCAGCTTCTCCTCCCAGGCTACCTCATGGAGGTCACATGCATCGTGGGGGCACTGTGTGCTGTTGGGAGGGGCGAGGGAGGAGAGGGACAGAGGTGGGCCTGGGCCAAGAAGAGCAGGGCCTGGGTCCATGCCCGGGCCTGGCCGACTCCCTCCTAGACCCCACGTTTTGTGCGGAACCCAGGAGTTGAGAATTCTAGCTCCCACCCAGTCTCCAGGTCTCTGGGAAGGCTAGCCAGCCAGGTGTGATGTAAGGGTTTAACCTGTGGGTGGTGGTCCCCCAGGGGACTCGCTGAGTTCCACCTAGGCCAGGGCCAGCCTGGCCTGACCACATGTGGTACACCAGCAGACACTCTGTGTCCTGAGGACAACCCCATGATCAGCTGCTGACACTCTTCGGTTGCCCTTTTCTATTCCTTAGGTGGACATGGTACAGCCCCTCTAGAGCAGGGCCAGGCTGAAGGGTAGGACACCTGCTCAGGGTCCCAACCACTGGGCAGTCACATCTCCGCAGCCAGCCTGGCTTCCGATCTTAGCCACCAGACGGCGCTGCCCCCAAGGCCCTGGTTCTCAGGGGCAGATTTTAACTTGGACTTTCTGGATGATGATGGCTACGGGAATGTGCTTCTGCCCGGCTGAAGTGCTCTAGATGATGGGACAAGGTTCTGTCAAAGGCGCCAGCCAGCCAAGGTGGGTGACAGTAGGGAGAAGCACAGCACAGATTTGGAAGCTGAGAAGCAAGTGAACCGTGAAGGGACAGACAGCTGTGAGGGGAGCCTGAGGGCGAGGGACAGCCCATGACTGGGCCCACCATGCTGACCCACCTGCTGTGTTTTCAGAACAGTTTGCTGCAGCCCTGCCTGGCCTAACTCATAGGATACACTACTTCCCTCAGCAAGTAACCTGTGGTCCCCCAAGCCCACCAGCCGGCGGATAAGGAGAAGATGGCTTGTGTGACACGGAGGAGAAGTGGTCAGCGTGGGCCACAGTGACCCACGCTGCCTCCAGTGGTTGGCAAGGAATCCCCCTCCACGGGAGAGACCCCTGGAGGGGTGGGGCTGGGAGATCTGACGCAGCCTTGCCGTCAGTCCAGAGTCAGGGAGGCCCAGGGAGGGCTCCCTGGAAACTTCCCTGGGACCCCAGCCACGCAGGAGGGCAGGAGGGGCATGCCGACCCTCTCCTCCCTGAGAGGGGCCCCTCTCTCCCCTTTCCCCTCTCCTGTTCCCACCAACAGAGCCACGTCTGCCCCTCTGAGCATGTCTGAACCGGCAGCAGAGGACCTCGGCTCTGCAGTGGCACTGGGTGTGCAGGGCAGCAGCAGGGAGCCGGAGCGGGCTGGGTGGGTGGGCTAGAGTGTACCCATTGGCTCCACAGAACCCTGGTGTTTCAGCAAGAGGGGCCGGGTCTCTCTGGGAGGGGTCTCTCTGGGAGGGGTGCTCAAATCCACGTGAGACGAGCTCAAAGTCCCAAAGTCTCCTTCCTTTCAAAGAGCGCGGCCTTTCCCACTGCATGGTCAGGAGCAGGGCCACTCCCCAAGAGGGTATCAGGGCCAGCAGGTGCACTCACTCCCAGGTTCCCTATAGGACGGGGCCATGTCAGCGTGTATGTATGTGTGGGGTGCCGAGCTCCCAGACTCTCCCCCTCAGCTCCCAGAAGCTTCCAAGGGACATGTGGATGGCTGTGGACCTCAGCTACTCAGACGGAGTCTCAGTGGAGCCAGAGGCCACACGGGGTGCAGAGCATTCCCTAATCCACGTCCTGCCCAGAGCCTGAGAATGTGACCTTGTTGGAAATCGGGTCCTTGCAGATGTGATTAGTTGAGTCACATGGAGTCGAGTGGGTGGCTATGTCCAGGGGTGTCCCTGTAAGAAGAGGAGACACAGGCACAGACAGCAGGAGCTTGGAGTGGTGTGCCTGTGTGCCGGGGACCCGTGCAGGGAGAGGAGCACATGCCCCAGACCTCAGGGGCACAGCCTCCCCCTCCTCCGCCTCAGACTGCCCTCCAGAGCTGTGCGCAGCCACCCAGTCTGTGTGGCTTGCTGGGTCACTCTGGCCAAGCCAGCCACCGGTCAAGCACAGCTGAGAACCAAGACGCCGCACAGGTCTGAAATCCACCTGCCGGGTGAGTTCACCCTCTGTCGGCCATCAACTGACATCTTGGGTGAGATGTGCTCACCAAGGAGAAGAAATCACCCCAAACAGGAAGGGCCGGGTCACCCTGGGGGGAGGGCGCTCCACGGGCTGCCGAGCCGAGGGTACGTCTGGGTGGACAGCGCTAGGATGCGGAGCAGGATGGAAGCCCGGCCGCCCTCCCCAGCCAGCGAGACGGAGCTTTCAGGAAAGGAAGCGAAGCCCAGTGCTCCGCCGTGGTGGCAGTGACCTCTGACCAGGTCAGGGTGCCAAGGATGCGAGGCCCTGGAGCCAGGAGTGGAGGGGCAGGGTGGAGGCGGTGAGGACAGGCCTCCTGGTCCTCCCTGGGCACCCTCCAGGTTAACACCGAACAGGACTCCCAGGGAAGCCTGCAGGCCCATGCTGGGGACGAAAGTGCCCGGCCAGAGGGCCTGAGGGGGACCGGCCCTCCTCCCACAGGACGCTGCAGACCCACAAGCTGCTGGTGAAATCGTCCCCCACAGCACACGAGGCAGTGGAGACCTGGAGGCCAGGGGCGCCTGGGGTCGTCTCCATCCCTGGGCCCTGCACCCCCACCCACCCCCACAGCCAGGGCAGCCCCTGCGCCAGGGGTTCCAGCCCAGCCCCAGGGACCCTCCCCCCACCTCACCTGTCAGAGGGCCCAGCCAGTACACCTGGGCGTACTCCAGCCAGGAGTGCCCGGAGCAGCGGAAGGTGATGGAGGCGGCCAGGGCGGGGTTGAAGAAGGCGGACGTGTAGGGCCCAGCTGCAGACAGAGCACACAGGCCTCGTGTGGGCCCAGCCTGCCGCTGCCGGTCCAGGCCAGGCCTGAGCCTCGGAGACCACACTGCAGGCCCACTGGTTCAGCTCCTGACCAGGGCCCTTGGTGCTTATGGACACAAAGAAGCAGGCCAGGGCAGCCAAGGCCTCAGGGCAGCCAGGACAAGGGTCCAGACCCTCCCCACACCTGGCCCAAGAAGGACTCAACCCTCCTCCAACACCCTGCCTACTAGGAGGCAGCCTCTGAGGGCGACCGGGAGGGAGCCAAGACTGGGAGGCAGAGACCTGGAGGGAGAGAAGGAGAGACAGACATGGACAGGCAGAGGAGACAGACAGATGGAGACGGGGAGGGACAGCGCAGAGACCAGGAGGTGGGGGCACACAGAGAGGGAGAAGGCAGAGCAGAGACAGAGGCCAGGTGGTGAGGGCAGAGAGGACGGGGGTGAGGGGGCGCCGAAGGGCCAGCAGCTCTCGGGATGGCTGGGGGGACCACAGCAGTCAGGCAGTGTGGCCAGGCAGGGCAGAGCAGGTGGCCACGGGACACAGCCCAGCAGACAGGTGGTGACCAGGTCAGACAGCGGCATACCCGAAGGCCAGATGCCTAGGCGTCTGTGCTGAGGCCGAGCCCAGGCCACCGGGCCACAGAGCCTGTCCCTGCAGAGCCCCCGGCTCATCTCACCTCAGTGTCCACAGCCTTGGTGGTCCAGGCCACCGGCTGCCCGCCCTGTGCTGGGCCTGTCCTTACTGAGCTACAGCCCCATCTGTGTAAGATACCTGCTCAGGGACAGTCCCCCCAGTGGAGCCAGGGCCCGTGCCTGAGATCTAGGACCCAGAATCCGAGCAGGACCATGAGCGGGGCCCAGGAGGCCTGGTCAGGGGGTCAGCCTGGCTGGGACAGGGGTCACAGGTGTGGGGCAAGGAAGGCACGGCCATCTCAGAGCCCCACAGGGAGTGTGGGGACGTGAGTGAAGATGGCCCTCAGGACTTGTCACTCCTGGGGGTGTGTCAGAGGACTCAGGGGATCCTGGGTCAGAGCTGGGGCCAGGCCCTGAAGAACCTGCTGGGCTGAGCCTGGGACCAGGTGTGGCGTTTCTGGAATGAACCAGGCAGCTGGGAGCTGGCAGGGAGGCAGCTGGCAGGGGCCGGTGCCTCCCCACCACCCTGCATCCAACCTGCTGGCCCTACACACCCACCAGGGCCCCAGGAAGTGGCTGCCTCAGCCTGGGGGTCGAGCGCCTCTGGCCAGCACCCCCCCCTCCTGCTGTGGTCCTGAAGGGCCCCGCAGAGGGGAGCAGGTCTCACCTACGTAGGTCATGACGGTGACCAGCAGAGCCAGGGTGGGCACCCTGTACACAGGGGCACTGTGCGGCAGGCGGAGGAGGGCCAGGTGGAAGAAGAAGGCGCAGGCGCCCTCCACCAGGGTGCCCTGGGGCACAGAGGTGCGCAGCGCCGAGCTGCAGTGGGCAGCCATGAGGCTCTGCACCAGGTGCAGCTCGCTGAGCTCCCAGGCCCAGCAGCGCCGGGCCAGGGCGTGGGCGGCCTGCATGCCCAGCCCCTGGGCTGCCAGCTTCAGCAGGGTGCTGGACAAAGACGCCTCAGCCATGAGGAAGTCCTGCAGGGCCACAGAGGGGTTGGCTGAGGCCCCATCGAAGGTGGCCCCGTGCACCAAGAAGAGCAGGAAGACCAGGGTCAGCAGCAGGTCGGGCCCGAAGCCCCCTGCCCAGGGGCCGATCTCCATCAGAACCTGCATCTCCAGGCAGCAGGCTGCCAGCTGGGCCGCCGCAGCGACCTCCCGGGCGAAGCTGGCATAGGCGCCTGCGGAGAGCAGGGCCCTGGACGCCCTCCTGGCTGCCTGGCAGAGGGCACAGGTGGCAAAGAAGAAGGAGAGGGACACGTTCAGACCAGCCATCACCCCGGACCCCAAGGAGGAGCCGTGCTGAGCAGGGGACCAGGTGACGTGTGCGTCTGGCCAGCCTTACAGTCCAGGGTGGAGGAGGGCGGGAGCGTCCACCTGACCTCTGGGAAAGCCACACCTGCACCCCTTGCTACCGGCCCCACTGGTCACAGGCTGGTGTGGTCAGGAGCACCCACAGTGGACCTGCCTGCCTGGTGTCCTCCCCAGAGTGTGGGCACAGTGGGACCCACATCCCCCTCTCACCAGCCCCAGGCGGGGCACCTTCTTCAAAGCCTCCATCTGAGCTGTGACTCAGCCTGGGCTCCTGGCCGCAGGACCACGTCACCTCTCCCCTGCTCCTGGGCTGTGGCCCACCTCCAAGCCCCAGCTCTGCCGCCCTCCAAGTCACCTGCCACGAGCGCCCCAGGAGGCGGCTGCTGCACAGGGGGCCTGTGCCATGGACCCACGACCCCCACCGGGGTGGTGGGCCACCAGCAGAGTGCCGGCCCTCAGGAACTGCGCCTGCAGAGGTGGCCTCCTTGGGCTGCCATCTTTCTGCCTGGCACCACGGGTCCCATGACACCCCCAAGGAAGGTCGCGACTGAGCACCCACAGAATGACTGGCCAGGACTTGCGGGTGGGGAGGGAAGCGGATCACGAGGCAGGGGCCAGTGCCCTGCAGGAACCCACCCCGGCACCCTGTCCTGAGGTGCAGATGGGCCTCTTCCTGAGGACAAATGGCCAGACAGGAGGGACCAGAGGAGGTGGGAACGCCACGGAGACCGCTGGGCGCTGGCTTGTCAGAGAGGACATGAAGCCTGGAGGTCACAGGCCCAGGGGCTGGGGGCCATCAGGGCTCCACTGTGGCGTGACAGGAGGAGGAGAAGGTGCTCAGGAGTGGGTGGCTATTCTGAGTCTGTGGGGTGGCTGCCCCGAGCAGGAACCAGAGTGCAGGGCCAGGGGGAATGGTCATCCGGGCAGAGAGCAGATGGGGCCCAGCTCAGAGGCTACTGGGAGGGGCCGAGGGGACATGAGCCCTGAGCCTCTTCCCTGCCTGTCCTGGGGAAAGACACCCCCTGCCCTAGAGGGGCAGTTCCAGGGGGAAGAGAGGACACGGCTGTGCTGCAAGGTCAGGTCGAGGCCTCCTGGACAGTGTGACCACAGACAACAGCAGGGGTGCATTGAGGAAGGGGTGACGGGGCAAAGGTCAGACAGAGACAGGTACCCCCAGGCAGGTGGCGGGGCTGAGCCAGAGAGGTGGGGATCTGACCGCAGGAGCCAGGGCCTCCGCAGGGCCAAGGCCCCTGTCAGACGCCCCTGCAGGACTGTTGGAGCCAGAGGCACCACTGTCCCTCCCCGACCACCCTCCTCATGCCCGCCGGGCGGGGCACACCTGGCCCCACAGGTGCCCCTCCCTGGCCCACGTCCCTCCCGTGTCTTGGGCCTCCAGCTCCCCCACTTCCAGCAGCCTGCCAGAGGGCTGGCCACAGCCACAGGACACCAAGGCAGCGGGAGAGCCAGGGCATGGCCTGCTCAGGCCCTTCTGTGGGGAGCCAGCTCCCAGCCTGCCTGGCGTATTTAATGTGGAGGGAGGAGGCTGGGCAGCCTGCGCTGGCCCACCAGAACCAGTCCAACCCCGCCCGGGGCCTTTCATCTCTGCGAGCCTCGCCCCTTCAGGCCTGTGCCCCAGCCTGCCCCTTGGAGGGCCGGGCAGTGGTGAGACCTGCCAGAGGCCAGAGCAGGCAGCGGCCTGGGAGCCAGGAGCTGGCATCAGGCTCCCCTGCTGCTGCGCAGCCCTGGGGCCCAGCAGAGCCAGGGAAGGCTCTGGTCCCCTCCAGGGGCAGCCCGGGCCTTCCAGGAAGGCGTCTCTGCCATCAGAAACCCGGACCCTGCTTTAGGCTGCCCCAGACTGCAGCTTTTGTGGCCATCCAGGGGTCATCAGAAGTTCCACTGCTGTCTGTCTGGACAGTGCAGCCTCTGCGCCCCCTGCCTGCCCCCAGGCTTGGGAGGGGCACCCCTCCCTTCTCATCCTGTCCCTGGGGGGGGCCATCTGCTCCTGGGCTTTGTAAGCTCAGACCCTCTGTTTCTGCCTTCTAGAGACCCTCCTGCCCTGAGGAGCCAAGACTCATGTCTAAACCAAGCACTGTGCCCACAGCCTGACCATGGGGACAGTGGCCTCCAAGTGACCACCTTCCCTTGAGCCCACTTCTGAACTCCAGAACCATGGCAAGACCCTCTTGCCTCTGCTCAGATAACTTTTATTTTTATTTCTCTTCAATAATCATTTAATCAGAGAGATTGTGATTCTTGGACTATGTCCTATAGCTGTGGGTTACTGAGATCCAACTCCTACACGTATTTTCATGTTGTTCTATTTGGAGGAAGGGTGATTAAAATATTTTGTTATACTAGAAAGTGGGACAAAAAATACAGAAACACAGCGAGAACTTTGTCTTCTAAAAGAGTATCGATGTTTTCTCTTGGGTTTTATTGTTATGATCTGAGTAATCACACATCTCAAGTGGAGACTGGCAGAAGTATAATTCTAGGTTAGTGTTTTGTAAATATGCATCATAAAATGTGACTCTTACTGGTAAATGGTTCACAAACTCTGTGAGCAGACCCACACCTCTCTGCCCCTGCTCCAGGGCTTGTCTCCCAGGGATCCAGAAACCCTGTTTTCCCTGCTGCCACCCGCGCCCCAGCCTCCCCGTCTGGTCTCGCAGCTGTGTGGAGATCCAGCTGCTCCACCTCAGCTGGACCTGCCCTAGAGACAGCGACGAGATGCCCAGTGGACAGTCCCCTCCGTGCCTGCTGTACGGGGTGGGGACAGCCAACCCCACCCCACATGCTGCCTCCTGGGGCTGTTCTGAGTCGTGGTCCGCTAGTGAGGCCTGAAGCAGCGCTCAGTGAGTTTGGGGGCTTGTCCACAGCTGTGACAGGGGGCTCGAGGTCCTCTGTGGCGCAGGTGGTGGGCCTCCTGACGGGATGGCCCCGTGCCGCTCGCTGGAGTTGGGCCAGACACGTCTTTGTTTGGTGCTCTTGTGGCCTGGTGTGTTTGCAGCCCTGGAGAGCTGCCCGTGTGGACTCTGCCTCCCGGCCCTCCAGCCCCAACCCTGTGGAGCCCAGAGAGGCACCTGGCCTCCCACGTCTCCTGGAAGCCTTCTCCTCTGCCTCCGACCCTGAGTGATATCGGGCAGAGTTGGGGCTCCCAGAGCACATTTTATGGGGTTTCTGTAGGTGGCACAGGCCCCTGGGTACTCCAAGGCCAGCCCGGGAAGGACCTCAGAGGCCAAGCTCTCCCCACCCTTCTCTGTCCACCCCACCCTCGCTGACTGTGGCAGAGAGTTTAGAGCCCCGCGTCCTTCAAGGAAGGGAGGGGCAGTGGCCAGGGACAGGAGCTCCCGGAAACCCAGGCTGCCCTGTGACCTGGTCGCCGTCCACCCCTCTACACTGCCAGCAAGTAGGACTGCGGTCAGACCTGGCCTCCACGGTAGATGGCCACCTGTCCTTAGACCCTCAAAACACAGTCAGGACTTGTCACTTGCCACCCTTGGGGGAGCACGGGCTCCTTCCCAAGGAGGCCAAGTGACCCTGGGAGGATGGTGGCCTCCGTGGTGACACATTGCTTCTCCATCGTAAGGGGGCAGCTTTTGTGTGCAGAGGGCACTGAGACTGTCCTGCTGGAGCCATCGATGGCTGAGCCATGTGTTCTTGGCTGAGGGTGGCCCTGCCTCTGTGTCTCCTCAGCCTCTGTGTCTTGAGTGCCCTGCAGAAAGTTCCGGCCCTGGGAGGGACTCGGGTTCTTCCTGGAGCAGAGAGCCCTGGGTCTGGCTGAGCCTGTAGCCAGAGGCCCTGCCCTGTACTCAGGCCTGTGGCCCTCAGAACAGCAGAGCTCCCGCCCTGCACTCACGTTTCACCCAGGAGGCCGAGTCTGATGGCCACCGCTAACCTTTCTGGGTCCCCCAAAATGGCAGGGAGCTGATCTCAGTCCAGCCAGGCTGGGACAGTGGAGGTTTCTCCTGCCTGAGACTTTGAATTCCAGTTCTTTTTTGTTGTTCTATTGAGGATTGAACTTAGGGACCACTGAGCTCCATCTTCAGCTCTTTTTATTTTTATTTTTATCTTTATTTATCTTTTTTTTTTTTTTGAGACAGGGTTTGGCTAAGTTGCTTAGGGCCTCAAAGTAGCCAAGGCTGGCCTCCAACTTGCAATCCCCCTATTTCAGCCTCTGAGTCATTGGGATTACAGGTGTGCACCATCCCTCCTGGCTGGCTAGAAGCTCCTGGCCTCATTTCCCTGGAGCCCTGAAGTGGACTCTGTCAGATGCGCATCAAGTCTATGGCCACCCCAAGGGCTGCTCAGGGCCTGACACTCTAGCTGCATGCTTGTGAGCCTGGGAGTGGAGGCCCCAGGGGCCATGGACACAAGGAGGATGCAGCCCCCAGGACCCCCTGCAGAAGCAACACGGGCTCCCTGGCGCCGGGGCCCTCAGGACCCCCTCTGCACACCTCCACCAGCACCCTAGCTACCTGCTCCCTTCCATCCTCACCTCCAGGTCGCACCCCTCTGCAGCCAGAAGCTCACCTGGCCAGGCCGTGCCAGGTCCAGTGGCTTCTCAGGGCCTGGAGACATCTGCCACCAGGTCCTCGTCCGCCACCTGCCACTGAGCTTTAGGCCCTACAGGCGCCTGCCTGGGCAAGCGTCCTGGAGGTCACGAGACCTCCCTGCTGCAGTCCTGCCACCTCTTCACCCACCAAGGTGCAGACCTGAACGACGGGCCCGATTGTCCCCAGCTAGGAGGTCACCAGCCCCTGGCCAGCAGCTCGCCAGGGGCGACGGGTGTCTGTGGGCCCAGGACACAGAGCTCAGAGGTCCTGGAGGCCCACTACCGGCGCAGCCCACCTCCCCTCTCTGCTCCCCTGCGGACAGCCCCCCAGTCCTGGGCCCTGGCCCGATGAACAGCGCTTCCTGGAGACACCTCTCGGGGCTGCCTGTCGGTGGCTGGCTCTTGGCCCTAGATGCCTCTCCTTGCAGCTCGGCCCCAGTCCTAGGCTTAAGTGACCAGACGCTCTGCCGAGGCGCTCTGGCTCTGCCAACAAAGCCGCACTCACCAGAGGGGGTCCTGGGGGCTCTGCACCGCCACCTCAGTGCCCTCTGGCCTGGGAGCTGGCTGCAGGTGGCTGGGCTGAGGCAGGAGCTGGTGCTGCCCCCAGGGGCCGTGCGGGGGTCAGGGTGGGTGGGAGCTCAGGCTGTGGTGAAAAGTTCCATTTGGACCAGAGAGCGAGGCGGACCGTCGGTGGCCAGACCCAAGATGGCAGTCTCAGTTCAGGGCCTCCTACTGCTGCCTCTTTCTGTAAAGGGGGGGCGCCCCCGGCTCCTGAACCCCCGTCTGCTTTGGCGCTCCCAGGGCAGCAGGCCCAGTTCTGAAGGAGAGCTGGGAAAGGTTCCTGGTGTCTGACGCAGCCCTGCTGGGCCTGCTCTGGGGACTCAGTCGGCTGGTTCTGCTAACCTGCTGCCCGTGGCTGTCCACTTAGGGTTCCACACTCGCCCTCCATGGGGACAGCAGGAGCTGACTCCGGTCCAGACACGGGCGACCATCTGCAGACGGCCTCTGGGAAGCAGCGTTCCCACCGTGAAAGCCCACGGCACAGCTGGCTGTTCCTGGCTGCTCCCGACGGCCCAGCAGAGGGGCAGGGGAACACGGGGGTGGGGGGGGCCGCAGGGGCCCAGCCCACCTCCTAGGCTTTGGGTCCCAGTAGCCATCAGCAGTTTTACAAAATGCCCATGACAAAGACGGCAAGCTAGAGCAGGGTGCCCCCACAGAGGTCCCTCCTGGCCCGTGGGCAGGACCACTCCTTGCCGTCCACTGCGGGCACTGGCCCAGGCTCCTCCTGCCCCTGCAGGATGCCTGTCCTCTCCCTGCCCCACACGTGCTCAGACCCTGTCCTCCACACGCACTCCTCTGGTCCTCTCAGCAGATGGTGTGCCCCATGTCCTCCTCCGCGGGACCCTGGGTGGAGCAGGTGGCACTGCAGACACTGCCGGGGACAAGTGCCCTCAGGAGGACTAGGGCTGGCGGCACCCCCAGGGGACAGGCTACCGGAAGGATCACCACTGGGTGCCCAGGGTGCTGCAGTCCCACGGCCCTGTGTTCTCAGTCCCAGGTCCCAGAGCCAGTCCTCAGCAGGCGATTCCCGGGACCTGAAACCTCTGGAGATCTCCCTCCAACCGCCAGGCAGAGCCTCCGCCAGGCAACCTGGCGGTGAGAGGGTGAGCCTGGGTCGGGCTGCACGCGTCCCACCCCAGGACTGATGTCATGCACGCGGGGACCTGGGCTTGCTGCCCTGTGGCCACAGAGACGAGGCCTCGCCTGCTGGCAGGTCACTTGGGGGCCTCCTGGAGAGAGAGGCAGGAGGAAGGGAAACGTGTGCCCACCCCTTCGGGCCTGGGAGTCACCCGGAGGCCTGCTCCCCCACAGGCTGGAAGGACAGGGGTCCTGAGCACACTCTGCCCTCGGCGCAGGACGCTGCCCCAGACCTGGGAGCCCAGGCGTCAGCACTGAGTGCCAGGAAGCCAGATCTGAGGTGGGCCCGGGATGGGTCCAGGCAATGGAGCCTGAAGTCGTCCTGGCCACCACCCCAGGGGAGCAGACCTGGACCTGAGGGGCACTCCCTCAGCCTGGCCAGCAGTGCTGGGCAGTAGGCTCCTCTCCTTTCCCCTGCTTGTGCACAGCAGGACATAGGGTGGAGGCCGGGGGCCTGCTCAGTGAGTGTGTTGAATCATCTCCCAATGGCTTGGGCCAAGGTCAGGCTGATACCAGGCACAGGCAGGCCTTGGGGGCAAGAGACGAGGGCAGCCAGCTAACTGCCTTCTGCCCACGCCAGGAGCTGGCTCACCCAGTGGTCAGGGCCCTGGGGTCACCCTGCTGCCCAAGGTCAGAGGGGCTGCTCCAGGGTGAGATGGCATCCACACGGGCAGCTTTGGCTCTACATCCCCAAGCCAAGGCTGGGTTGAGGGGTGCAGCAGCTGGAGAACCCCATCCCCCAATCTCCCTGTGTGGGCAAGGAAGCCAAGGAGGGCCATGTGTCCAGCAAGACGGGACCCAGGCGGGGAGCCTGGCCACAACAGAGGCCCACACGCTCCCTCTCGGGTGCTGTCCTTCCCTCTGCTCTGGTGGTCAGAGCCCATGGGCACAGCTGGTGACTGGGGGGACAGCCCAGGCCTGTGCATGGTGGCCCTGCTGGCCTCGCTCAGGACTGGGCTCTTGGAAGCCCTGCCACCTGGCCCCTCCCTGAAGCTCTTTGCCATCCTGGGTTCCCTGAGCTGAGCCTGCAGCCTGGTCCGCCTGTCCCCCGGGATCCCCAGTCCTGGCAAGAGGCAGAACAGGGGGCCTGCAGATGCCTCGGCCCCACTGGCCAGGCTGGAGACTCCCAGCCTAGGGCAAGACCCTCAGTGGACCTCCTGCCTCTTGGAAGTGTAAGTCTGGGGTCAGGGTGGAGGGGGTCAGGTCAGGGAAACTGCCCACCCGGTGGGCAGGGATACATGTCCAGAGGGTGGGGTTTCTGTGAGGGCTGGGAAGCATTCTGGAGGAACCAAGGGGTCTGGGGAGCCCAGCCCAAGGCAGGGTGAGGCCATGGAGTGGACGTGGTGGGCCCCACCCCAGGGAAGCTGGTGGTGCTGTTCTGGGCACAGGCAGGGCTACCTGCAGCAGGAAACGGCAGGCGGGAAGGGGGGACAGTGCAGGACAGGGCCTTGCCAGCTGCCCAGCACTGTCCCTGCCCTGCTCACCTGACACTGCCCAGGACAGTGTGACCTGGCCCTGCCCAGTGCAGGCATGGGGCTCGGGAGTGTCCGAGGCAGACTGGCAGGTGGTAACAAGCTAGGGCGCGTGGGGATGGGTGGCCCTGGGCCTGGGCAGCAGCTCCGGGTGCTGGCGGATGCTCTGCTGGGAGTGGCTGAGCCCCACCTCCATAAAGGGCCTCAAGACCTCGCTGCAGGCCGCACCCCACAGGCCTGGAGCCAAGGCTGCCTGAGGTCCCCTCAGAGGCTGCAGGGAGCAGTGGGAGGGAGGGGTGGGTGTCCATCAGGCAGCAAGCGCTGGGTGGCATTTGCAGGGGAGTGGGGGGCGGAGCCAGGGCCTGGCGCCTTGGGAGGGCTTCAGCATGTCCTAAGAGCCCCCAGGGCCGCCAAGCCCCAGAAAGACCAGGCTCAGCAGAGGGGCAGGGGCCTGGGAGAAAGAGTGGGAAGGAGGGAGACACCCAGGCCACTGCAGCCCCACCCAGGGTGAGGACTGGGTGAGAGTGACAGAGGGCCCTGCCAGCCTGCAGCAGCGGACAAAGGGCCCTGCCAGCCTGCAGCAGCCCAGGGGGTCCACAGAAGAAGGCTGTCAGGGCCCCACCCGGTGCCCCAAGGAGTCAGCTCTAGTGATAGCTGTGTGTCCCTGTCCCAGGGTCCTCGGGGTTGACCCCCTCAGGAGTCATCCTCTGGCTGCTGTCCCTGTCCCTTCCCAGGATAGCAGCGAAGCCACCGAGGCTCGGCAAACCTGGGTCCAGCCCTTCCACTGGCCTCCTAGAGGGCCCACAGACCAGGGTGAGGCCAGGGTCTGTCTCGGGGCTCCACGCTGGCCCCAGGTGCCCTGGCAAGCTGCCCCTCCCAGAGCCCTGAGACCTGGCCCACAGTGAGTGCCCGCTAGGTGAGGGTGAGGCTCAGAGAGTCCTGGCTCTTGTGGGCCTTGGTGCCGGCGGGCGTGGGCAGCGCGGAGGCCTCCTGGAACTCCTTGGCCATGTAATAGTAGCAGATGGCATCCAGGCAGCAGTTGGCGTCCGAGAGCCTGCTGGTGACGGAGAGGGCCCGGCTGAAGGCCTTGCGCTCTGCACAGGAGGACAGGCCCGTGGCCACCTGCACCGTCAGCACCACGTGCAGCGGCAGGAAGCAGACTACAAACACCACCAGGTTGGCCCAGACCATGCGGGCAGCCCTGCGGGTGGCCTCCACCTGGCCGGCTTCGGAGGCTGGCCTCCGGGCCAGCGCAGTCACCACCTGCAGAGAGCAGAACACCAGCACGGCCAGGGGCAGGTAGAAGCCCAGTAGTGAGAAAGTGGTGGTGCCGAAGTCATGCCGGGCGTAGTTCCGGAAGCAGAAGCCGCCCTCCTGCAGCCCCAGGCGCCAGCGGATCACCAGGGAGCCTAGGACCAGGACCCAGAGCGCTGCACACACCACCGCAGCCTGCCGCGGGGAGCGCAGCCCTCGGGCACGCAGCGGGTGCCGCACGGCCACGTAACGGTCCACGGAGATGGCCGTGACCAGGCTGATGCTCATGTACCTGTTGGCCAGGTAGATTCCCTGCGAGAGCTGGCACAGCGGGGTGTCTGAGGTGTGCTGCAGGGAGAAGAGCATGAAGGGCAGGGAGCAGAGCAGGCAGAGGTCGGCCACGGCCAGGTTGGTCATGTAGACGCGGGTCTCCGTCCACTGCCGCATGCGGCGGCAGAACACCCAGAGCGCCAGGCCGTTGAGCAGCAGGCCCAGCACCATCAGCGTGCCTGAGTAGGTGACAAAGACGTGCTTGAGCCCAGAGGGCCAGGAGACGGTGCTGCAAGTGCTGTTCATGGTCCTGGGGCTGCAGGAGGGACAGGAGGTCAGCGTGGGCAGAAGGAAGGACCCCAGGGAATGAGGCCCTGCCCAACCCCATGGCCTGCTGCCCCTTGGGCAGGGATTCAGGTGAAGGTGAGTCCTGACCCATGCCCACACACCCAAAAGTCACCTCAAGGACTAAGCCCTGCCCGCTGTACAGGCCCAAGGTGGCAGAGACGGACAGATTCCCCTTCCCATCTCCAGAGCTCTCCCCTCCTGGGACCAGCCTGGGGCTGGGCACAGGGAGGCAGGGGGAGCTGGAGTCCACAGCCCAGCACCCAGGCCCTACCCTCCAGAACCCAAGCCCTCTAGGACCTCAGGTGCTAGACAGGAAGCCCAGGCCCACCAGTGCCAAGGTCCCACAGGGAGACACAGTGGCCCCACCTGCTGGCCTCAGGTCCCAAGTCAGGGCCCCAGAACAGGGCCAAGGCAACATTGCTGCCACTCCTGGCACCACACCTGCCCCTCCCTGGACCTGTCCGCACCCAGCAATGGCCCCCCAGAATGCTCCACCTCCCTATGAGTACTGACCCCCAGGCCCGAGGTCCAGAGGTCCTTCCTGGATCCCCCTGAGGCTCCAGCCCAACCCACATCTGGGGTCAGGGTGTCCACTCCTTGAACTCTGAGGGCAGCCCTGTCCCTCCCTGCCTTGCTGCTCAGGGGTGGAGCCCTCCACTCCACCGTCCACTGTGGTCCCTCGCTCCCTGGCCCATGCTCTACAGGGCAGCCCAGGAGGGCCCAGCCCAGCCCCCAGGCTCAGTCCACATGGACTTGGCAGAGGTCTCGTGCCCAGGAGCGGGAGTCAGCACAGTGAGGGACCTGGGTCCTGGGCCTCACCTCCCCAGCTGGCTAGTCTCAGCTGCCCCACTGTGAGAGGCGCTGACCTTGGTGCATAGCACTGCTGTGGTCAGCCAGAAGGAATGGCCATCACCCAGAGCCCAAACCCCCAGGCCACACACCTCACCTCTGCCTCCTCGCCGGGTACCAGGAAGGACCTGGGTGGGGCAGGGGCCGCCTCTGGCACCCCGTCCCCTGAGGACAGCCAGACCCAGGCTGGCCTGTCTGCTACAGGGGGAATTAGGGGCCCTCTCCACGCAGGAGGGAGGAGCAGCCAACCCCGTGATTGCAGGCTGGTTGGCTCCCTGGAGCTGCCTGGGGTCCCCAGGGACCCTCCCCGCCCACAGTGCATTAGGGAAGCAGGCACAGATCCCACCGCAGCCAGGAAGCTCCTCCTGGTCCCCAGCGGATCCCACGGCTACTGGAGTATAATGGGGCATCTGCCAGCAGGTGAAGTCTGCGCCCTGCCCCAGGTGGCTGCTGGGCCCCTCAGGGCTCTCTCTTCCCTCCTCCCTCCTGCCATCCCCATACTGAGGCCCACGGAGGGACCCTGAACCAGGCCAGCTCCCAGGTCCCCCAGGACCTCCTGGCCCCAACCACTGGGACACCCCTTCCTGGCCACCTTTCTCTACGAGACCCAGGCCACCCAGATGTTCTCTTCACTGTCCCCAGAATCCCAGAGTCCCGAGAACCCATTCTGAGTCGCATAACCTCTCAGCCATGAGGGGCCCAGGCCTGTGTGGGGAGGACGCCAGGTCCAGGCCCCACGCTGCTGCCCAGCCTGCTGGCTGGGGAGAGGTAGAAGCTGGCTGTGGCAGAGCCTGCCTGTGGAGGGGTGAGGGTGTGGGTCCTGGCCTGGCTCCTCTCTGATGTCCTCATGTCTACCCCGGGCTTTCATTTTAGGTTAGCCTCAGACAGCCCAGCATTTTGTTGGGAAGCTTTTTAAAAAAAATCTGAGCCCAGTCTTTAAATTTCCCATTGGCAGTGATGCAGCCCTGGATCACTGGGAAGGACAGCCCATTTTTGCCAAGTCCCCAGGCACAGGAGGCCTGGGCGGAGCACCCACTCACAGGACTCTGGCTTCCACCCAAAGGAT
This sequence comes from Spermophilus citellus, assembly GCF_964194105.1. NCBI lineage: Eukaryota > Metazoa > Chordata > Mammalia > Rodentia > Sciuridae > Spermophilus > Spermophilus citellus. Next base: position 135,538,427 of record NC_138192.1, on the reverse strand, counting down.
GGCACACCTTTGGGTGCCTTCCAAACAGTTCGGGGGGTGAAGTCCTGGGGGCCGGCTACAGCCAGCACGTGCCTGCCCCAGCCCAGCACAGAGCTGTGTCCAGGGCCCAGCGGCTCAGCGGAGCAGGTCTCCTCCCTCGGGGCCCTCCCGTCTGCATACACACAGCAGGCTCTCGGAGAAGCTGCCACGGGCTGGGAAACGGTGACTGAGGCGCTGAGACTTCCTGCCCAGGGTGGGGCTGGTGTGGGCAGGACCCTCTCCCCCTTGATTCAGCTATGACCATCAGGCGGGGAGGTAGTGGTCGCAGAGGGAGGCCCTACCATGCCATGACCCCCTCCCAGGCCTCCCCCTGTCTGGGGGGACCCACAGCCCCCTCCCGGCCCTGGTCCTGTCTGGGAGGACCCACGGCCCCCTCCCTGCCCTCCTCCTGTCTGGGGGGACCCACGGCCCCCTCCCTGCCCTCCTCCTGTCTGGGGGGACCTACGGCCCCCTCCCTGCCCTCCTCCTGTCTGGGGGGACCCACGGCCCCCTCCCGGCCCTCCTCCTGTCTGGGGGAACCATGGCCCCCTCCCGGCCCTCCTCCTGTCTGGGGGGACCCACGGCCCCCTCCCTGCCCTCCTCCTGTCTGGGGGGACCTACGGCCCCCTCCCGGCCCTCCTCCTGTCTGGGGGGACCCACGGCCCCCTCCCGGCCCTCCTCCTGTCTGGGGGGAACCACGGCCCCCTCCCGGCCCTCCTCCTGTCTGGGGGGAACCACGGCCCCCTCCCGGCCCTCCTCCTGTCTGGGGGGACCCACGGCCCCCTCCCGGCCCTCCTCCTGTCTGGGGGGACCCACGGCCCCCTCCCGGCCCTCCTCCTGTCTGGGGGAACCACGGCCCCCTCCCGGCCCTCCTCCTGTCTGGGGGGAACCACGGCCCCCTCCTAGGCCCCTGTTGCCTGGGCAGGGCACCATGGAGGCCTGAGGCCTTGTAGGTGCTGCAGAGCTGACCCCACACAGAAATGGCTCAGGGTAGAGAAGGAGCCTCCCAAAGCCTACGGCTCAGCTGGAGGGTTCAGGGCTCAGGTGCTTCTCTGTGCCACCGGTAAATGCCAGTTACTACCCTCACCGCAGTTCTCAGAGGCCCAGGCCCTAAGAGACCCCTGAGTCATTCTGTACTTGCTCGCCACACGGGCACCCCACTCCATCAGAGGACAGCCCACCGCCCAGATGCAAGCATCTCCAGCGAGCTCCTCCAAAGGCCCTTCCTTGAGGAGCCCAGGCCCCATCACAGCCACACCAGGCTGAGGCCCTGACAGCCTGTCCCACTGAAGGCCTCCAGCCATGTCAGTACCGCCTGCTGTCGGTGGTGGCACCCAGCTCAGCCTCTGACCCTGCACTGCAGAAGCCAGCCCAGGGGCTGCCTGAGAAGCAGAGTGGGGGACTGGGCTGCCGTGGCCAGTCCTGGGCTGGGTGTCCTGGACACTGCAGAGCACGGAGCAGGAGTGGCAGGGGCTCTCACGGTCTCTGCCAGCCCCAGCCCGAGGTTGCAGCATGGTGGGCAGAGGACAGCTGTATGGGAGGAAAGTGGGACTTTGGCCACCCATGCCCAAGACTGTTCTGGAAACAACTCTGAAAGAGCAGAACCAGCGGCAGCCCCCACCCTCGGAGGCTCCCCGTCCCCAGCTCATGTCACTTCTGCCTGTGCCACCTCAGTGCCTGAGGTCAGAGGACGGCTCCCCACGTCCTGTTTCCTGGCAGGGGCAGTGGGGGACGCCAGTCCAGGCTCACACCATGTGGTTGCGTCACATACTCCTGCCTGGGGGCAGCCCTACCTAGGCTCGTGTGGAGATGGGATAGGCGGGCCCAGTCCCACAGGGAGACCCATGTCGGCCACTCCTGCCTCTGTGCAAGCCCAGCCCCCCCCCCCCGGGAGGCCTGTGCAGGCCCCTGGCTCTGCAGGCCCTGGTGGGCCTTCTCTCCTGCAGCTCTGCACTTGGAGCTGGGCTGGGGGAGCCACCCTCCTTGCAGACCACCTCCCCAACCCCACGCACCTCGGAGCAGGGACCTTGGCCCAGCTTGGCCCCAGGCCTCTGACCACAGCTCCTCCAAGACCAGCAAGGGCTTGGACAACTTGTCTCCCCGCCACACCCTGCTGCTGCCCCCACTCTACGGCCACCAGCAGAAGCCAGGGAAGGGCCTGCAGGTCCAGAGCAGTGCTCCAGCCTCCTGGTCCAGCAGGCTCCTTGCCCAGAGGAAGGAAGTCGCTGGCCTGGGCATGAACCTCTTCTCCACTGTCCCTCCAGACCCAGGTCCCCAGTAGTCACTGGGGCCCCTTCCTGGTCCCCTTTGTGCATGGCCTGGGAACCTACCTTGGCCTTGAGGCTCAGCAGGGCGGGGGTCCCCTGCTTGCCTGAATCTTGCTTGGTTTGTCCCACCCTGACTTTGCCCATCCCAAACTCTGGCACAGGATCTGCCCTCTGGGTCAGCAGAAGGTGCTGCCAGCAGGGTCCAGTCCCCACCATGCCACTTAGCCTGGAACCACAGGACAGAGGATTCTCCACCTCTGCAGGTCAAGAAGCCATGTTGCTGCGTGTCTGCTGGGCACTGCCCTCCCCTTCCCAGGACAGCCCTCTGCTGGGTGAAGCCCACCCTGCACTCCTCCCCAGCAGGGCCCTGGAGAGCAGGTGGCCCTGGGAAGACCCTGTTCATTTGGAGACGGACACAGGCTGGGGTTCCTGGCCACCATCCCCGCCTGCCCCCTTCCTGCCTCCCAGGCCCCCACCTGTCTCCACTTCTACCCAGGCCAGTCCCTGCAGAGCAGCCGGGGCTTCCAGTGGGCCCTTTCCGGTGCTGGCCACCTAGCGCTGCTGCCTGGGCCACCTGTGGAGGCTGGAGTTGCCTGGGCCCTTCACTCAGAAGCCCCTGATTCCTGGGGGTCCCAAAGGGCTGACTCCTGCTGGGGAAGTCCCCTGTTCCAGGTCAGGACAGGCCCGTTATCTCCCCTGCTGGGCAGCCTCAGGCCACAGTCACACCAGGCCCTCTGTGGAGGACTCCATGCTAGTCCAGGGGCACTGCCCAGCTCCACCGCTCTGCAGCCCCCACTCCCAGGCAGCACTCTCTCTCTGAATCTGGCCCCCATCTACACCTGTGTGGCTGTGGTCAAAAGAACACCTCCCTGCCCCTGCTCTGGTCCACTCTCTGAGCACAAGGGTGCCGGGCAGTCAGGGGCCATCCAGACCCCCGCCCTGGAACCTAGAGTGCCCCGTAGGAAGCTGCAGGATGGTGCCCTCCTGAGCTGCCTCAGCCCCTGGACACCTGGGTCCCTCTAGGAAACAGGGCACCGGGAGCCAGATCTGGAAAGAGTGAGGACCCAGCAGAGGACTGTAGTAGGCCTGGGCCTGCCCTGAGGTTGGCACCTGTGACCACCTCCAGAGCCCCAGCCAGGGTGGTGCCAAGGGGCAGTCGGTGGTAGCACTGTCCCTGCCTCTCTGAAGCGCTGGCGCTGTGTGGTCCGCCCCGGTTTTGCAATGGCCCCTGTGGAACTGGAAGCCCCAGGCTCTCTCTTCCTTCCCTGCTCAGCCTCTCCTCCCACGGCCGCCCTAGAGCCCGGCTCAGGTGAGTGAAAACAGGAACTGCCTTCCCAAAGCCCCGGGGCCACCTAAGCCTGCACCCTGGAGCTGACCCACATGGACCCGTCCGGCTTTCTGTCCAGATCCGTGGCCTTCATAGTTTGGGCCAAACGGCCACTGAATTCCTCCCCGTTTTCCATCTTGTCCTGGGGTTCGGAGCCGGTCAGGACCCAGCAGGATAAGTGTTATTTTGCCTCAACGGCTGTCGGCTTGGGAGCCCTTAGTGCTGCCCTGCCCGGGAGACTGGGCTCAGCACCGTGGCCTCCAGGAGAGCCGGAGGGAGAGGGGCTGTGGGCCAGCTCCAGGTCTGTGTCAGCGCTTTCTGTTCCCCTCCTCGCAGAACGCGGTCTGGGAAACACCTCAGCCCTGAGGCCCTGCTCCCTGCCTATGATGTCACTGTGCTGCGGGGTGGGACACCAACCCCCGGGTCGGGGCTGGGCGCCCTGTCCACACCCTCTGGCCCAGCTTCTCTCCTCCCCTCCACTCCTCCCTTGGCTCCTGCAGGCCACGGCCCCTCACAGGAGAGCCAGGGGCACGGGGGAGGCTCCTGCACCTACCTCGGCACCCCCACTCCCGCTTCTGCTGGTCAGGGTGCCCCAGCACTCAGACCCTACCCCTTCTCTCCGACAGGAGGGCAAAGAGGCCCCTGCCCACCCCTGGCCCCCTCCTTCCCTCCCACCCTGGACCCAACCCCTTAGAGGTGCCCTGCTCTTGGTGACACCTCCTGACCTCTGCTGTCCATCCCCACATCATCCCTTGGGGCCAGCTGGGTGTTCCCCAGGCCGCAGTCCCTCTCTGGCTGGTTGTCAACCAGGCCACTCTGTCCTCCAGCCTCCGACCTGGGAGCCTGGTGGGCCTTGCCTGAATGCCAAGGAGCCACCTGGGGAAGTCCCCCTGAGGCCCAGAAAGATGGCACCACCTGGACGTGCTGGGCTGAGCAGGGCCCTGTGGCCACCCAGGGCCTCTCCTCTGCTCTCTTCTTTGGGGTGGATTTGAAATTCTCCATAATTCAATGAAATTCTGCAAACAGGGGATGAGTGTGTGGAGGATCTGGAGGACAAAGCCTTCAGATGCACAGCAGACAGGTGGCCCTGGTGGGGGACCGGCAGGAGAGGCAGCGGCGGGCCACTGCAGGACCAGAAGCTACCTCACCCTGCGACTTGCCGTGTGCCAAGTCCCTTGGTGGCCATGCCCAGGGCTTCCCATGTGACCTGGGATCCATTGCATGAGGGCCACCTTCATGCACCCTGTAGGCCCCAGGTGCTCCAACCTCTAAGGCCCTGGCAGAGGGGACTCGCTGCAGGAGAGGTTTGGGTGGTAGTGGCCAGGAAGGCCAAGGCCTCCTCTGCGTGGAGGTAGGGAGAAGGAGATTGAGTGGCCAGTGGCCATTTCTCTATCATCTGCCCCTGGACAGAGGTCATTCTGTGGCTTGAGACCCTTGGCCGATGGCGCCATGCTCTCTCTGTGTGATGGCAAGTTCAGCTGCCACAGGCCGGCTGCCCGCTCCCACTGCCCACCCTGGTGTGGTCGCAACACCACGCACTGGTTTTCCATTTGCACTGGCCCCAGATGGCCACGCCAGCAGGCCACAGCAAATGGCAAAGGAAGGACATGAGGCCCCTGCCCACCCCTGGTCCACTCCCTGCCTCCCACCTTGGCACTCCAAGAAGCCACTGAGCCTGCGGGTCTGGCTCAACCTCGGCCTTGACCCCAGCACCATGCCACCCGGGCCACCCTGTTCCAGCAGAGCCCCGTGGTCCTCTGAAGGGCTCCTGGGCCCAGGCGGGGTGACGTGCTCTGCCCTGGGCAGCTCTGGCTCCCTCTGCCCCAGCCCCAGCCGGGGGACCAGGTGCACCCCGCAGCCCACCGTCTTGCCGGCACCTGAGCTGACTGCAGGCGCCCAGGCCCTGCCAGCCATGACCCTCCCCTGGCAGGCTTCCACCACCAGAGAGCCGGGCAGGAGGACAGGCCACCACCGGTAGCAAGAGACACTGTGGGGACCGCAGGGTCTTGAGGGGGTCCTGAGAAGATCCTGAAAGGGTCCTGGGAGTTCGAGGACACACAGAGGGAGCCAAGAGGGGCAGCTAAGGACATCCTGAGGGGACCCTGAGGGTGTCATGAGGGGAGCTGAGGGGAAACAAGGGGGTCCTGAAGGGAGCTGAGGGGACCCTGAGGGGGTCCTGAGGGGATCTGAGAAGGTCCTGAGGGCTCCTGAAGGGTGAGCTGAGGGGGAGCTGAGGGGAAGTTGAGGGGGAGATAAGGGGGTTCTGAGGGGGTCCTGAGAGGGAGCTCAGGGGGTCCTGACGGGGAGCTGAGGGGGAGCTGAGGGGGTCTTTGGGGGGTCCTGAGAGGGGATCTGAGGGGTCCTGAGGGAGCCAGGGGCCTGGGGTTGTTGGTACACCATGGCCTTCCCTCCCCTGGTGCCCCCTTTCCCAGGAGCCCTGTGGACTCAGCCTCCTGCCGTGAAGGCCAGGCCTCTGTCCCAAGACAAAGATAGCCTCCATCCTCTGGGGCCTCGGGTCTCTGCCCCTCGGTGCCCTGGCCTCTGGCACTGCACAGAGATCTGGCCATCAGAGGTGTGCTGTCCCCGCCCTCGGAGACCGCAGCTTGTAGCAGGGAGGCCCCACTGAGGGCAGGTGCGGGCAGGCCTGACCCCTGACTCTGGCCCTCACCAGAGCTCACTCACCCCTGGACAGCTCCTGTGGCCGGTCCTGTGGCCTCCCAGGCGTGGCCTCGCCTGGCTGCTGCCTGGCGGAGCGTTCCCTGCAGTGACGCAGGCTCCTGCCCCCTCCCTCTCCCTGCCTCCGGCTGCTCACCACCCCCAGCCTCCTTCCCCTTTCGAGGCTGAGGCTTTCTCTGACTGGAAGGCTGGCCGCTGGCCCCCAGCCAGCCCCATCCTGGGAAGGACGCCTCCCACGGCCCTCCAACTGCCGGCCACCCACCCTGGCCACAAGGTCCTTTCCCAGCAGAGAACACCCACCGGGAGCCCCTCTCCAGGGCCATTCCCCTGCTCCAGAGCCTGAAGGGCCCCGCGGCCTGCTGGGCAGAAGCTTGAAGGCCAGCTCTGTCTGGCGGGGAGAGAGTGGCCACCACTTTGCCCTGCTTCAGACATACCGTGACCACCCAGCAGCAGAAGCCCCAGCGTATCTGTGACGGACTGGCTGCTCCTTACCAGGACAGTGGCCTCTGCCCTCGCTGGCTCCAGGCCGGCTGCCTGGGGTGGCCTGGAGTGGCCTGGGGTGGCGCGTCTGTCCCGTGCCAGGACTCTCGGGCAGGTGGTCCTCAACCCTTGGAAACGGTGCTGGGTTCTGGCCGTCCCTCCCTGCCCAGAGCCTCCAGCCCAGACACAGCCTCTGAGACTGGGCAAGATGGGGTTGATTGACAGTCGTGGGAACCGACGGTTCACAGGAGAGGGTGTGGGGGGCAGGGTGGGAAGACAGGCTCTCGTGGTCACAGGGTCCCTGTCACCAGGGTCCTGGCCTCTGTCCCTTGGATGGGCCCTCAGAGAGAAGCCTCCTCTGGCACTGCTCAAGGACTTCTGAGGCCCTCCAAGCCCCTGCCCGACGCCCTGAGTCTAGCAGACAGTGGGGGGACAGGGCTTGCGCCCCAGTTCCCCGGGGTGGGGAGGGCGTCCACCTGCCACAGGCTTCCCAGGCCATGCCCAGGGCACCCAGCCAGGCGCATGCAGCTGTGGGTGAGGCAGACGGCGTCCCAGGTCGGAGACGGCAAGTGGGCGGTCGGGAGGGATGGAGGCGTGGAGCTTGGGCCTGGGTTTGTGAGTCTGGCTTCGCAATCGTGTAAATATTTGTGCGATCACCAAATCCAACTAAGTCTGAACAGGAGTTGTTAGCATCCAAAGCATATGGAAGCCAAGGACCTGCACGTGGGGTGGCGAGGTAGCCCCGGCCTCCCGCAGACTAGTCCTCTGGCCACACGATCACTGTCCAGCTTTCAACGATGGTTTTCCAGGGAAGTCTAAGGCACTGTGTTGTCCCTACAGCTACGTAACCCAACCTCCCTGAAAATACGCTGGCGAACCTGAAGCCCTTCTCAGTGAGCCTGCTGTGGACAGCAGAGCGGATTCCGGGCTGTGTGGGTAGGCAGGGCACTTGGCACTGCTGTGGGCGTGGCCTAGGGGCTGGTCCGGTCCAGAAGGAACCGTGGTTCTGGGTTTGAGTGGAAATGTGTCTTATCTTCAGAGAGTGACTCGGTTCTGTCCACTCACGAGACCCACCATGTGATGGTCCGTCCTGCATCGCTGTGACAGAATTCCTGAAGGAGGAGAGTGCTGGCTTGTCTCCTGTCCAGAGGTCCTGGCCATGGCTGGCCCACTCCCTCGAGGCTTTGGGTCTGAGGGGAGAGTCGGTCATGGAGGGGAGGGCCTAGGGCTCTGCTCAGCTCATGGCAGCCAGGAAGCAGTGGGTGGAGGAAGGCACGGGGACAGGATGCAGCCGCAAGGTCATGCCCCCAGTAACCCACTTCCTCTAACCAGGTTCCACCCCACAGTGTCCACCTCCCAACCGTGCCATCCAATTGTGACTCCATCAGTGGGCAGGTCAGGACCTGGAGGTCAGGCGCTTCCAGGAACTGCCTCTCACACGGCTGTGCCTGGACCCAGCCTTGGATCTGGGGTGGTCCAGATGCAACCTAAGGCACAGTGACTCACACAGGCCAGGCCACGTCTACCTGCTGGCTGTCCTGGAGAGGGGGGCTCCTCAGAGAAGAGGAGCTGTGAGGGGGCTAGGGGGAGTGGAAAGGGGCCTGGCACGTCTCGTCCTCTGAGGAACAGAATGGCCATCCAGACCGTGAGGGCCACACCACAGGGACTCGGGGTCCACTCGAGTAACGGTCACTGGAAAGAGGGGCGACATGAATATTGGCAGAGATACTTAATGCACTGGAAAGCAAAGATGTCTGGATTCATGGATCCGTGGAAGATGCTTGCAAGGGAAGCTGCTCGTGGTCAGAAGCTTGTAAATAAAGGGAAAGAATCCAGACTTGATCCAGCTTTCCTGTATAAACTATCCCCTGGTGTGACCACACAGTCTGAACCTCTTTCCCATGAGCTTCAGCGGTCAGTGGGAGAAGGAAGAGAGAATGAGGGTGTGCTGTCCTGTCCACCATGTGGAATGGTCATCTGCTGTATCAGCTGTGCATTGTCTGTTACTGTTGCTCACAAAGATCACCCCGAAACAAGCAGGGGTCAGCTCCCAGTCTCTGTGGGCCAGGGGCCTGGGATCCCACCTCTGCCCCAGCTGTTGGCCAAGGCTACTGTGTCTTCTGAAGGCTCAGCTGGGAGGACCTGCTTCCAGCTCACCCCGACTCTGCCCCTGATGGGCAGCTGGACAGAGGACCTCAAGTCTCCCTGGTTCTTGTCCAGAGGCTGCTCTTAGCTCCCTGCCACTTCGTCCCTCAGAGGTCAGCTCTGTGGTCACGCACTCCCTCAGTGAGTGACAGATGCCACTCTCCCCAATTCAACCTCACAAGTACCAAGTGTCCTTTATTTTTTCACCATGTATTCTATTTGTAAGTGGTCTGGTAAGTCCATCCCCTCAAGGTGGGCAGGGGGCTGGGGATGTGGCTCAGTGGTTGAATGCCCCTGAGTTCAATCCCTGGTACCAAAAAAAACCAGGGGCAGGAATCATGGCAGGTCCTCTTAGAGGCTGTCAGTCATGGTCATCCAGTGGCTCCTGGTGGAAGGGCATGCCACTTAGGCCATGGTCTTGCCAAGAAGCAAGTCATCCCAGTGGCTCGGGAGGCTGAGGCAGAAGGATCATGAGTTCAAAGCCAGCCTCAGCAACTCCATGAGACCCTGTCTCTAAATAAAATATTAAAAAGGATTGGGGACGTGGCTCAGTGGTTAAGTGTCTCTGGTTCAATCCCCAGTTTAAAAACAAAAATGGAGAGAGAAACCGAAGTCACACCCGAATCTGACAGGAGATTGAAGGGAGATTGACAGGCATCAGTGCACCAAGCTGAAAGGCACAGCCTACGTGAGAAGAAAGAGGTACCGTCACCGCAGTGTCCTGGTTTTCCTTGAGATGACAACAGGCCAGAGCAGATGGTCTCACCATGAGGAGGCGGGCAGTCACCTGCTGCAGTGGGGAGGCAGCTGCCCAGGGGGCTGGCAATCACTTGGCAGACCCAGTGCTTGGGCTGAAATCGCAAGTAGGGTTCTGACCCGGGTCAGACTCCTCTGGTTCCAGTTCAATCAAGGAAATTGCTTTTTGAAATGGAAGACAGGAGTTAGGCCCGATCTCTTTCCCCCGCAGCCTGTGGCCAGTGGCTGTGCTGCTTTTCAGGAAACCAGCCAGACAGTGGAGACCTCAAGCGTGCGAGCCTGGTGCCTGCTGACGGCTCTGGCGAGGGTGTGGGAATCGTCTGGGGACCTGCATTTGTCAAAGTCGTCATCTTGGCTTCACGATGGGGTTTTTGTAGATAGAACAATATGATGTCTGGCATTTGTTTCAAAGTGTTCTGGGCCATAGATAGAGAGTGGGGAAGGAGTGATCTGATCCTTGTCAATGACGGGGGCAGGCATGTGGGCTCCCTGTGTCTGTGCACAATGGAAATTTCCAAAATAAAACATGAAACAACACAGACGGCCACACCCTCTGCTGCAGATCCACAAGTGGCTGGGCAGTGGTGGGACTTGTGCGTGGCTGCAGCAGTGCAGAATGGGGCTTCTCCAGGGTCTTGGGTCAAGTGGTCTCGGAGCTCAAAGGTAGGGGAAGCAGCTGTAGAAGGGAACCGGGGGCCAAGGGAGCCAGGAGACTCCAGCAAACAGGGTGGCCCCTTGCTGCCAGAGGAGGGCAGGTGCAGGCCAGCTGTGGCTGCTCGGGCCTGACTGGTCTGGAATGCCAGGGGTCATATGGCTTCCCCATACATACACATGCACAAAAGCACACACGTATATTGCACACAAGCACAATTTACAGGTGTGCATATCCACGCACATACACATAAAAACAGATGTGCATGTGCACACGCAGACACACACACACACACACACACTGTGGGTTACACATAGACACACACATCCACACGTGTGCATACACACAGATACACTAGACAGTGAACGTGTGCAAACATACATGTATGCACACACAGAAGCACACAGCTGAGCTGGCCCGGGGAAGGGCCCTGTGGGCAGAGGTAGGACTGCTGGCTCATGTGAGCTGGACCAAGACGGCAGAGCCACCACCCTGACTGCTCCTCCTGGGGCCAAGCCCAGGGACCTTGCCTGCTGAGGAGCTCATCAATGCCTGGGCCGTGCAGCTGTTCCAGATGGGCTGGGACCTGGGCAGCAGAGAGCTCGGTGGCCTCCACCAGCTCATTAGGGTTCCTGCTTGTGCACCCCCAGCCCCAGCCCCATGCTCTACAGGTCAGGAAATCATGGCCCAGGAGGGCCAGCACCAGGCTTCAGTCCCCAGGGAGGTCTGTCAAGCACTGAACTGGAATGACCAGCTCAGGTCCCTGGACTGGGGCAGAAGCAGCAAGCACCACGAGACTGACGGGCTGCAGAGCTGTGGATGGTGCAGGAAGACATGGACTGATGGGAACTGGGGTGGAGTGAAGGCGCAGGGCCGGGAGCTCAGCAGGGCCTGGGAGTTAAAGTTGGGGTGGGGGCTGGGGTCAGAGTTCAAGAAACAGGGTTGTCTCTAACTGGAGCTTGCTCAGTCTGACAAGGCCCTTTCCCTGGATCTGTGTGTGTGTGAGCGCGCATACACACACTCACACACACATGTTCACAGGCCCCAGGCTCAGGTCAGCTCAACCTCAGGGAACTCTCAGACCCTGCTCCACGCATGTTCTAAGCCGCTGCATCTTGTGGGGCTCACCAGTACCCGCCAGCACCCGCCAGCCACTAATCCTGCTTCTACTAGCAGCCCTGGCCAGCCCTGCAGACCTCCTCTGAGGTGGAGACCCGGACGGGAACAGTTTCAGGAAGCCACGTGGACAAGGTCAATGGGCCGGACCCTGTGGTGGTGCAGACCTGCACTGACTAGACACCAGAATGGTTCTGCAGGTGCCCCAGGGAGCACTGGGGACAGCGCGTCCTTCCCTGTGCTCCACAGCTCCTGTGGGCAGCTCCCAGAGCAGGACGCACAGGAGCCATGGCAGGGAGCCCTGCAGGTGGATGGGAGCCCACCATGGCCGCTGACCCAGCCAAGGGACCGCCTCTCCTCTCAGCTCACTGTGGTAGCCCTGGGTCTGGCTGCGTGTCATGCAGGGTCAGCCCCCTGACCCTCCTCATGCCCCGTCCCGTCAGCACACACTGCACTGAAATGTGACCCCATCACACTCAACCCACAGACATCTCCTGAGGTCCCTGGACTCACATGACAGCCCCAGTGCACACCTGGCCAACCCCGCCTACCCCACCTACCATTCTTGTGAGTGGTTTAAAGATACGTTGATGAGCTGTGGATGATACCCCTTTTACCTGCCCCGGGTTAAGGCCTAGAACCCTCGTACTCTGTCCTGTCCTGAACCGGCCTCATGCCCCGCACTTCAGAGCAGCTGCTGAGCCGCTTCCTTCCATAGCAGCGCGACACACATGCCCTCGGTCGGCTCCTTCCCTGGCCTCTCCGTGCACACTCCTATGATCCTCCTATGGGTCCCTAAATGTTGGGACTTGTCACAAGTGGGTGCCAGACTCTTCCCTGTCCCATCACACACTCGTCATGAGCGGATCTCCCTGCCCATTGACTGCCCATTCCCCAGTCAGCCCCAGGTTGACCCCAATGATCCCAGGTTGACCCCTCTGGTCTGAGCTCTGGACCTGCGTAGGGCTTCCTGTCAGGCATCCTTTCGTGGGTGCCTCAGAAGCACTTTAAATGTACCGTGTCCCAAACCAACCACGTCATCCAGCCTGTCACCTTGCATCAATCTTCCTTCAAAGCCTCCAACTCAGAGCCACCCCTGCGTGGCCCAGGCAGATATCTGTGCCAGTCCCGACGCATCCTCCCACCCTGCTTCCTGCTCCCAGTTAGACACTAGGATGAAGGAACACATTGTAAACCCTACAGCAACCTCTGAAGAGGCAAGGCAAAGAGGTATGATAAATACGCAGAACAGACCATCAAATGTAAAGAAAGGCAAGAAAGTGGAGGGAAATGGGTACAAAGAACAAATAAGATGAACAGAAAACAAACAGTAAGATGGCAGATTCAAACCTGATCATTCAATAATCAATCAAACACAGCTCGTACAGCAATCCAATTCAAAGGCAAAGATGATCAATGGTCATCAAGCTGGATTAAAAAGCAAGATGTGACAATGTGCTGTCACCTCATACACAACTTAGGTACAAAGAAAAGTTACAAGCAAAAGAGAAGCCGTGTAAGAAGGAGGTGGCGAGTCGCAGCCCTGACCACAGGGAGCCGGGACAGCAGCACCAAGCAGACGCCTGCACAGGGGCTCTCCCAGAGGCAGAAGGAGTGTTCTACATGATAAATAATGTCAAGCAATTCTAAAAGCAAATGTGTCTACTTATAAAGGTGTGTAAGTGAAGTAGACTTGTAGGCCTAGGAAGAATGAGGCTCGATCGCGTCAGGGCTTCACGACACCCTCCTCTCACGGCGACTCAGCACGTGCTGAACGTGGATGACGGCGATGTGTCCGTGGATGGATGCAGGACAGACGCCTAGCCACAGCAGAACACGTATTCTTTCCCCAGAGCAGGCGACGGGCTGGGCCCCAGGACAAGTTCCATACCACTACAGCATCACCGGGTGAGCTCTCCAGTACCACAGCCCTGAAGAAGAAACCAGTAACCAGGGCTGGGGACGTGGCTCAAGCGGTAGCGCGCTCGCCTGGCAGGCGTGCGGCCCGGGTTCGATCCTCAGCACCACATACCAACAAAGATGTTGTGTCCGCCGAGAACTAAAAAATAAATATTAAAAAATCTCCCTCTCTCTCTCTCTCTCTCTCTCTCTCTCTCTCTCAAAAAAAAAAAAAAGAAGAAGAAGAAGAAGAAGAAACCAGTAACTAAAGGCCTAAGGCAGAGAAGGCCTGAGTATCTGCAAGTTAGACAACTCACCTATAAATAATTCAAAGATCAAATAAGTAATCAAAGGGACATTAGAAAATATTGTAAACTAAAAAAATAAATGAGCTTGCAAATTTAAAAAAGAATACTTTGAACCAAATGATGATAAAACAAAACTTGTAAGAAGAAAACTAACGCTGAGGCTGAGGAGGGCCCCAGCTCTCAGGGCGCGCTGCAGTGAAGAGGAAAGAGCTATAGTCATTAAGATCCCACTTCAGGAAGCTAGAACGCCAGCAATTCCAACAACAGATGAAACCTAAGTAAATGGAAGAAAGACATGATTTAGAAAAATAACCTAGAAAATAAATAAAATACACATTGGTTCCTTAAAAAGATCAGTACAACTGATGACCCTCCGGCCAGACCAGTCAAGGAAGACGCACGGATCACGAACGTGAGGAACGAATGCTAAGACCCCACAGCCTGCAGACCTGGGAAGAATGACAAAGGAATGTTTCCATAACTTTATGCAAACACAGTTGGCAACTTAGACAAAATGCACACATTTCTTAAAAATCTCAATTCGCCAAGATTGATACAGGATCATAAAACTGGAATGACTTATGTCTGTTACAGCTGTAAAATGTACACCTTTCTAAGAAGAGGATGCCTTGCCAGTTCCCCTGGAGAGTTCCACTGAACACTCAAGGATAAGACAACCTCAGTCTTGACTCCTCTTAGGAAGAAGAAGATCGTCCAGCTCCCCTCTGCGGCAAACTCTGCCCTTACACCCAAAAGGCACAGACTACAAGAAAAGCAGACCAGCATCACACAGGAACACAGATGTGTGGGTCAAACATTAGCAGATTATATCAATATGTAAGATCAATACTACATCATCAAGCATCCCAGAAATGCAAGATTCATCTTAACACTAGAACATCAGTGTAATTTACTACAATTATAGAAAAAAGAAAGAAAATTCATATAATCCTCTCAATAGATGCAGGAAAATATTGGACAAAATTCGACACTCATGATGGATGAGCACTCCTGGCACATGAGGAGCGACCCCACCACCCAGGTGCCAGGACCCATAGAGCCCAAGAAAGTGCTCTAACACACAGGACCCCGCCCAGCCTAAGCCGGGGCTGGGCTGCTCCTTCCCTGGCAGCAGGTCCTGGCCTCCTGCAAAGGGATAGCATGTCCAGGCAGCTGCAGGGGACCCAGCCTGAGCCCTGGTCTGACTAGGGGACACTGCACGTGTGTCCTGGACCCTGCGATAGGACACCTTGCAGTCCCAGCCCAGACGTGGTGGTGCTATCTAGGTGGACACTGCTTGCACTTGCCAGGGATCAGAGGAATGACCAGGGGGTCCTGGTATCAACCAGATGGCCCACAGGCTGTGGCGGAGCCCTGTAGACCCTGCAGACCCTGCAGAGAACCGAGGCTGCCGAGTGGCAAGGCCAGGCCTCCCCACCAAGGCCTTTCCTCCAAACCAGGAAAGAACTTTTGCAGATGAAGGGGCTACATCCAGGGCTCCAGGTCAGAGCCTAAAGACTTTAAGGTATCCTGGGAATAAAAGGACTCTCCTGTTCATTTCAATTGGCAGCAAATGTGGCTTAAATCTAGTAAACATTTGGGGAGAAACCCCCACAATAAAGCCAAGGGAAGCACACACAGGACACCAGCAAGGCGTGGTCACGAGTGGAGACAGGATCAGGGCATGGCTGAGCCCTGGCCAGCTGGTGCTGCCCATCGGGGCTCTGACCCGCGATCCCACCCCGTGGTGCCTCCTGCCCATGGAGCCCTGCTCAGGCCAGGCTGTTCCACCATCACCTGCTCTTGGGGCACCAGGACCCCTGTACTCACCTCAGAAGCTCTGAGCCCCCCAGGCTACCCTGGGCTAGGGGAGGGAGGGGAGAGTGAGGACAGAGAAGGTGCCAGAGCCAGCACAGGGCAGGACATGGCTCACAAGGAAGCAATGCTCACCAGCCCCAGAGCAGGAAGTGGCACAGGGAAGGAATCGGGCCGGTGGTGTGGACCAAAGTCTGCAGGAAGGCTGGGAGGAGGTTCTCGCCCACACCCAGCCTGCCAGTCGGGACCTGCCTCCCTTCCCTCCACCAGGGACAGTTGTACCCACCACAGGGCGGCAGCCCCCATACCAGGGAAAGGCCAGGCCCTGCCGTCCAGTGTTCTGGAGAGTTCTGGGTGTGTTGCCCAGGGCAGGGGTGGGGAAGAGTCCCCAGCTTTGGCTTTCTCAGGGAAGCCCTGTCTGGAAGGGTAGGCACAGGCCCCTGGGGACCCCGAGGGCTTGTCAAGGGGCACGTAGGAGGTGGGGATGCTGCTAGGGTCTGCATTCCTGTGTCCCCTCAATTCCTGCCTTGAAAGCTGCACCCCAGGAGGTGGTGTAGAAGACGGGCTGAGGAAGGTGATTGGATCACACAGGTAGCACCCTCAAGGGGGAGATGAATGTCCATACAGAGACCCAGAGAACTCCCTTATCCTCAGTGCTGGAGGACACCACCAGAAGAGAGCCAGGTGTGGACCAGGACGCAGCCTCCCCAGGCCCTCCGGAACTGCGGGAGGCACATTTCTGCAGTGTACAGGCTGTCTACTGGAGCAAACACCTGAGGCACCTGCCCCGCAAGAGCGGGAACTCGCTGGGTGGGAAATGCTCTGACTGCCTCTACTGACAGGTCGACCAACAGCCTGTAGTGGCCACTGGGTGCTGGCTGGCTCCACCTGTAGGCTCTCTGGAAGAGCGCTGGGATGGGCCCTGAGTGGTGGGCAGACCCTTGAGCTGCCAGGCTGCAGCTCAAGCACAGCCCCTGGTCCCCTGGCTGGTCCCCAGGGGGACCCTTCCCACAGCAGAGCTCTCAGGCTGGGCGAGGGTGTGGGGATCTAGATGGCCTCCAGTCTCCGAGACTTGGGCAATGAAGTCATCAGGGCTACCAGCAGCAGCTTCAAAGGGCCCACCCCAGTGGCAACTTAGAAATGTCACTGGGGGCAGCCTGGTGCCAACTCCTACTGGCCTCACTGGAAGCCAGAGGATGACCCCAGAGGTTCCTTCTGAAAGCTGTCCCTCACCGGGTGCCCTGTGGACGGCCTCAGCATTATCGTCCAACACATTGTGCTGAGAGGAAAAGTAACAGCTAGTAAAAGCATGCTGGACGGGGAGCAGGGCAGTGGGGACCTTCAGGGACGGCCTCTGTGGCCATGTGCGACACTAAGTCAAGTGGGGCCCAAGTGTTTCAGCCCCAAGGAGGCCTCAGGCAGGCCTTGGACATTCAGAGTCCAACCTCCCAACAGGCTGGCTAGGCTGGACAGGGCCTCAGGGGGCTCTGCTCACTTGTCCTACTTCCTCTCCTTCCTGGCCAGACACCTGTCCCCAAACTGTCCCAGGGTCCAAGAAGAGTGATAATGGGCTTTGGAGCTGGGTCACCCACTGCTCACCGGCAGTGAAGACCCACCACTGGTGGCAGGGAGACCGGCCCTGGTGGCAGTCCTATCCGGCCCAACTGGAAGATTTGCTCTGGGGTCGACCAGAAGGTGCCCAGGGAGAGGGATGCGCTGGTCAGCTCAGCCAACTCTGCTCAGATGCATAGACCGAGGAGCCCCCAGGATGGAGAGAGCTGCCTTGGCCAGCGGGGTCAGGCCCCTGCAGGCCTGGGACAAGACCTCTGGGCAGGGGCAGGGAAGTGGGCAGCTGGCACCTTGAGCTGTGCCATAGGAGCCATCCAGGGTCACTTTAATGCGCAGGAAGCCCTCAGGCTTGTGCCCATGTTGGTGATGCCGGCTGGCTGTCCTGCAGGTGGGCATTACAGGGTTTGGCTCCCCCAGAGTGGTGGTTCCAGACATCGAAGGACAAGAAGACTCTGAACACCAGGTCATCTTAAGAGTGGCAGGGCTGAGGGTGCCAGGGACACTGTGGGGAGTCAGGGGATGTTGGCAGGAATAGCCCAAGTCACCACTCAGGTCCCACTTGGCCAAGCCAGTCAAGGACAGTGAGGGCAGCCATGCAAAGCCCAGTGCTGGCCCACATGCACCTCAGCCAGCTTCCAGACCCAACGTCCATGGATGGAAGTAGTGTCCCAAGAGGACGGACTGTCCCCACAGCAGCTGTGAGCAGGACCACCTAGGACTATGGTGCTCCCAGTGCCTGCCAACTGGGAAGGAGGACATCCATTTTAGGGCACATTGGCCCTGCCTGAGTGGACACACACAGCCACAGGGGCAGCTGACACAGTCCTGCCAGGACGAGCCTGCCTGAGTCCACAGGCTCTCCACCTGTCACTGACATCTGCCGGGGCTAGTGGGAGTGACCAGCACCTTGTCTCCTGGTCAGACGGCAGTCAGGACGGACGAGCGGGAGTCTGGAACTACCCCACCATGACAGCAGCTGAACCGGGTCTCAGGGGAGGCTGCAGGTTAGGGCCCGAGGCTCCTAAGACAGGGGGAGGCCATCACATCCCAAGACGCAGCATGGCCCCTGCTGGAACAGGGGTTCCTGGAGACATCATGGACAACTGGACTCTCAGCCAGGGGGACCTGATCCTCTCAGGTACTGTCTGCAGCCACCAGGAGAAACAAGGTGGAGGACAGGTCAGAACCAGGCCCTGCAGTCTCCTGGGCAGAGGGGACTGGCTCTGCTGTGGCCACCCAGGTAGCCAGCTGGGGACTGTCCATGGATGGTCTCCCCCCTACTGGACCCGTGCAGCTGGCTGTACAGGGGCAGGTCTGGTCTGGGGGGTGCAGGAAGCCACCCCCCTCCTGTGCACATGAGCTAAGAGAGTGGGCAGCAGAGCTGAGACCTAGGACAGGACCTGCCTCCTGAGGTCCTGGTCATCCCTGAGAGGACACCTAGGAAGGCAGGGGACAGTGCCGAGCCACCTCCCCTGTCCCTGCCGGGCCCCTCTGATGGGCTGCCTTCCCGTCACCTTACGCCTGCTGGAGTCAGGTTCCTAGGTGGGCAATGCTGCCTCGGGAGCTGAAGAGCCCAAGGCCTCCGTGACTCTGGTGGGAGCCCCGCAGGCTCCGGCCTGGCTCCTGGTCAGCTCACAGCACGGCCTGCTCTCCAGCCGTACCAGCAGAGCACCCTTAGGGATGCTCTGGTGGTCAGTCCCTCGCTCCTGCCCCCGAGAACTGCTCCCCAGGTGGCCCAGTTTCTCAAGGCAGCATAGAAGCCAGTGGACTCAGGAGAGCTGGGTTTGAAGGAGAAAAGGCCAGTCCACGCTGCTGCAGCAGGGGGAGCTGGGATGGAGCGCCAAGGAGACGCAGACCCTGGGCCAGGTCCTGCCGACGGGGATGGTGCCCCAAGACAGAACCCTCCCCCTGCTGCTGGAGGGCAAGGACGGGAGGGGGTGACAGAGGTTGGGGTGGGGGTGACAGGCGGCCAGGACAAGGGCCATAGGCCCTTCCCTAGGCAGCCTCTACTGAGAACTGCTAGGACAGCAGGGCTGGCCCAGACTCTCAGGGCCTCCCAGTCACTGAGGGACACAGGTAGTAGAACTGAAGTGACTGGGAACAGCTGACCCCATCCAGCACCCGAACAGCAATACCCCCAGCCCTCCCTGACATGTGGGGTGTGCAGCGGGGGGAAGACGGGGGGCTGAGACCCAGCGAGGAACCCAGATACCTCGAAGATGGGTTCTGGCTGACAGCCAGCAAGACACTGGGGACAGACATCCAGCCGCGGCTCCGCACAGGAGGAGCCCACGTCTGTCCCCAGGGTCTTTGGTGGCCGTCAGCCTCGGGCAGCACCTGCACCTGTCCCTCTCCTCTGGAGCTTCTGTTCCCTCAGAAGGCTCCACCCTGTCTGAGCCTCCGTCTCCTCCAAAGAAGTCCTCTGCCTCCTGTCCTGGGGCCCACCCGCGCCTGCCCCTCCACACTCTTTTCCTCCCAGACACCACCTCCAGGTCAGCCTTGCCCACCCCCAGAGCCCATGTGGCCCTCACCCCACCTCAGCACCCACCCCCACCCCTTCCTGCAGCCTCTTCAGGCTTGAGCCTCATGAAACAAGACCAACCCACAAACTGCTCATGTTTATTTATAAAGTCATGTCCTAAAAAATATTTCAAGTAATAAATAGTTCTCAGCAACACCTGTTACAACACGCGCCCGCCTGGAGTCGGCAGGACCATGTGGGAGGGACCCTGGGGTCTTGGGCACGGGACAGACACCACAGGAGTCCCTGACCCTCCTGCAGCACCTGTGCCACCCCAAGACTTCCTCTCTCCAGGACAGAGCACACTTGGGACCCAAGCTGTGGCCGGCCTGCAGAGCTGAGGCAGGTCAAGGCTTGGCCTAGCTCCAGCCCCCAGAGCTGCCACGTAGGAGCCCGGCTAGGCCTTCATCACTGCAGTGAGGGAAACCTGCAAGAGGGAGGGAAAGGTGGGCTCAGGGCTGCTCCCGCCCTCCCCCCAAATGCCCCTAGGGACTGTGACAGCCCAGCCCCCAAGTCCCTGCAAGCTCTGCCCTGTGACTCAGGGTAGCAGAGGCCACTGAGTGAGGTAGCTGGGAGGGGCCTAAGGCACTGGGACGCAAGGCTGCTGAGGGCTGCACGCACCTCCTGGAGGACCTGGCCCAGCATCTCCTGGCTGTGAATGGACCGCCTGTGGAGAGAGGGCAGCTCACCGGGGGGCCACCTGCTCCAGGCTGGCCTCTCACCAGACCCTCCTCCCAGCTCAGCCAGGCAAGTAGGCCCATTCCTGCCTTGGGTCAGCAGAGAACCAGACCAGGAAGGCTGCTGAGTGCTCAGGGCCAAGAACACCTACTGGTCATCCCAAGGCCCAGAGACGCACCTGTCCACTCTGGTTGCTATGGTCACCGTGAAGGAGCCCTCGGTGTCAGGCCAGTAGGTGGAGGGCACGACCCTGTAGGTGCCCGCAGACAGCAGGCAGAGCCGGTTCACCTCCTGGGCATAGCGATGTGGCACACAGCTCAGTAGTGGCTCCTGGAGCAGCAGGGGGCCTGTGCCCTGCCTCTCGCCACCTGCAGGGACCTGGAGGGTGCAGGGCTCAGCCTGAGGCGGCTGTATGGATGGGGGTACTGCCCAGGCAGCAGCAGCTGGAGTCTGCTGGATCCCAAGATGCCGATGCCTGGCCTTCCTGAATCACATGCACCCCTTTTCTGGGGAGCAAGTGCCAGGCCCACCCACTGAACCTCCCTCCCACTGAGATTGGACCACCCTTGCCAGAAGGCCCTGGCAGTGGCACCATGCCCAGGAACCTCAGATCAGCTCTGCGGGAGGCACGTACCACCGCCCAGACCCCAACCCCGAGTGCTCTGGCCAGCAGCCCCTGGGCACTGGCACTTTGGCCTGAGCTCCTTCCTGGTGGCCCACACAGCACGCAGCACTGGGCAAGGGCCCAGTGTCTCCCTCAGCTCTCGGGGCTTAGTGGCTCCTCCCAGGGAGGCACCGACCCTCTTACCAGAAATCCATGCCAGGCCATGTGTTCCCACCAGCTACAGCCCAGGACATCCTCAGCCATTGTCCTCCCAGAACAAGCACAGCCCCGTGTGGGCTGGGAGCCCCAGAACCGTCCCCACAGAACTCAGGGCCTGTGACCCTGAGCCATGAACTCTCCCTCCCCCTCCTCCTCCAGATCTGCTAAGTGCCTCCCCTGGCTGACTATAGAAGGGGCAGGACAGAGCCGGACGGAGGCAGGCACTGGGTGAGGTCTGATCAGCCCTTCCCTGGCAGGAGCCTGAGCCACCTCCACCTGCAGGAGTGGCTAAGCATGAGCAGCAGTGTCACCAGAATAGCCCATGGCGAGGTCCCTGTCATGACCTCTGCTTCCTGACCCTACCCCTCCCCTGGCTGACCTGGACTGATACGCCGCCCTCTGGAATGACACTGGGGCGACTGTCACTTTGCTCGACTGCCTCCTTCCTGTCTCACCTGTGCAGGGCTGACCCCAGCTGCAGGCTCTGGTAGCTCCAGGGGCACCCTCGGGCTGCTGGCCTCCCTGAGGGCACCCCCACCTCTCCTCTGCCTGCTGGCTGTGGGAGCAACTCTTGCCAGTCCCACCCAGGGCGCTCAGTGACATGGGAGGGGCAGGTGGTATGACCTGGGTGGCTCCTGGGTGTGTTCACTCCCTGTTGCACCAGTGGGTAGGGCTTCTCTGAAATTGCTTGCTGGGGCCAAATCCATGGTGAGGCTGGGCATCTGCCCAGAATCCCCTGAGCAGCCTCCAGGGTCCAGGATCCTGAGGTAGGGGGCATGCCCTGGGGAGAATTGACCTCAGGACACAGATGTTCCAAGCCAGGGTGAGTGGCCCAGGGCCATCTGAGCTGACCCCAGCAAATACAGCCTTAGAAACCTAGAGACCAGCCTCCTATGAGACCAGCCAGCTGGGCTGATGTGCCCAACTGAGCCCAGACTCTGCCTCCCAGGCAGCTGATTACTGGACAACATGGGACAGATATGGGTTGCCTGGGCCTCCCCGTACCTGTCCCTTGCTGAGGAGCCCACCTGGAAGACATGAAAGCCAATGGGATGCAGCTGGCTGTCACTGAGCAGGCAGTGCTGGTGCAGGGTGATTCGGATGCAGCGGGGACCGGAGCCCTCGGGGACAGAGAAAGGGAGGCAGGGGTTGCAGAGGTAGGAGGCGAAGTTCCTGCTGCCCCCTGCTGTCTGGCCTGCTCTCCAGCAGCCCCGCAGCTGCAGGGTCTCCCACTCGCCGGAGGGCAGGGCTGCCCCAGGGGAGGCGCCCTTGGCTGCTGGCCTGACAGCACTGTGGAGGGACGAGCAGAGGAAGGTGCTGGCAGCCTGTCTGAGGAATGTGCCCACCCAGGGCAGCCACCAGAGTCCCATCCCTGGATGGCTCCTCACCTGAGGGAGACTTTGCCTGTGGAGAAAACTCGGAGCAGGAACTGCCCTGGCATGTCCTTCAGGAAGGTGCTGGGGACAGCCAGGTAGTAGCCAGGGGAGAGCTCACAGTGTAGATGGACCTCTCGGTCATACGCATGACACACAGTGCCAGCCACAGGGGGTGTGGACAGGATTCTGGGCAGGCTGACCCGCCGTTTCTCCACCTGCAGAGGGCAGGCAGAGGTCAGTGGGAGAGCGCCCAGCACCTAGCTCTCCGCTCCCTGCTCAGCAGGAAGGCCTCTCAAGCCAGCAGGTGAAAGTCCATCCGCAGCCTCATCCTCTCAAGGGCCAACTGGAAAGTCAGACCCAAGGCTTCCCAGAGCCCTGTCACCAGGGTCAAGGAGGAAACAAACAAATCTACACAGGGCTGTGCCCCCAAAGACCCCCGGCCAGCACAGCTGGGGAACTATGGGACAGCGCTCGCCCCTCCTTCGTGAGAGGAAAGAACCATAATGCAGGCCTGCCCACAAAGGCCGTGACAGCTCCCAGCCCATGAGGACACAGCCACTGGGCAGGCAGACGGGCAGCAGCTCCCAGCCCAGCCAGTCTTCCAGGAAACAGCCAGTTTAGGATCTAGTGGCTGAGTGTGACAAAAGCCTCAGAACAGTCCCAAGAGGTCAAAGATCAGCGTCACAATCCCCACCAAGCAGGGGAAGGACCGAGGGAGGAGTCAGAGGGACGTCTGGAGGACGGAAGCAGCTCCTCTCCTGGGTGGTTCCGCTCACTGTGCTCGAGAGCAGGGCCGAGAGCAGGGCCGGTGGGCAGCTCCTGTGGGCCTCCCCCCCGCCCCCGTTGGCTGTTGTCCTGTTCTTCTCTGGCCAGTGAGGCACAGGGCAGAGCTGGAGGGCCTCAGCTCAGCTGGGTCCATGGCAGCCCAAGGAGGTGAGAGACAGGGCCCCTGGCAGAGTGCCAAAAGCAGGCCTGGTCCCCACGGCCACTGCGGGGGTGGGTGGGGTGACAGTTACCTTCCAGATGTGCAGGCCCACGGCCTGGTAGTCCTTGACCTGGTGATCCTTGCCCAGGAGGCTTGATGGGGCAGGGCCACGGCCCACCAGAGCCCGGGCCCTGCCTGCTGGGTGCTTCCTGGGTCTCTGCAGAACAGCCACACACAGCTCACTGGGTTCCGAGAGCCTCAGCCAGTACTTGGGGTTGCAGGGAAAGCAGCTGTTGTTCCGGCAACCTCCAGCTGACTGCCCCACGACCCAGGCACCAGGCAGCGCCTGCGTGTGGCACAGCGTCTTCTCTAGCAGGAGAGTATCCACATCAGCTCTGGGACAGCCCTGCTGTACCCCCGGGCCACGCGGGCAGGCCTCAACCTCCTCCAGTTCCCAGGATGCACGGGTGGGGCCTGGGCACGAGCTCTGCCCAGGGTGCCCATGTGGGACCCACTCTCCTGCTGCCCTACCTGTGTAGAGACTCTGCAGGTGGCCGGCCTCTGTGACTGGGTAGCCAATGGTGACCTCCTCAAATTCCCTGAGGAACTCCTCTTCCTCCACCCAGAACTCCCCGTCCTGGAGCTGGGACAGCAGCTCGGCCCCCTCAGCTGGCTCCACCTGACTCCACCCTTCACCCCTGTAAGGAGCCTCCCTCAGGAAAGCTGCTCCCAAGAGCTGGCAGCATCAGCTGGGGGCCCGAGAGTCCCCCTTTCCAGCACCCCGTGGTCCTGCTGCTGGGCCCCCTCCCGTGTCGAGAGGCATCCTGAGATGAGGGGCCTCCCATGGCAGCACTCGCGGGAGCCTCTCTCCTTCCCCAGAGGGGCTTCTTGCCTCTGGACTGGCTTCCCGGACACCACAACCCAGAACGACACCTGCCCTGGGGTCTCAGGGGGAGCTGCTGCATGCACTCCTGCTGGGAGTCCACCACCATCTGCAGCTCCAGGCTTCCAGGGGATCCTGGCTTAGCTGGGTCTTCAAACCAAGTTCCTGTTCCTGGGTCTGCGGGTTCCCCCAAGACCTAGGGTCACGGTGGTCCCACACCTCCCAAGAACTGCCCGAGGCCCTGAACACAGCAGTGCACGAGGTGCCACCAAGTGGCCCTGCAGACACGAACACTGACCTGACAGCTGGACTCACTAAGGCACAGGCCAGAAGGCCGGGGACCACAGGGTCTCAGGGCCCTGCTCCTGGCACTCACCCCTCCCTCCAGAGTCCCTGCCAGCAGTGCCGGCCCCAGGGGTTCAGGATCCGCAGCAGCAGGATGCCCTGGCCAGCTCGTCCCCGGAGTTCCCGCAGATCTGAGACGATGAAGGCATGGAATGCCCCCAGGTCCCTGGCACCTGTGTGAGACAGAGCCCAGGTACAGAACAGAGTCCCCATGGGGGAGAACACACGGGTCTCTGTCACCCTGCCAGGATGTTCCAGCCCGGCTACCAGGAGGCCCCAGGGCCCAGGACCACGGAGCGCCATTCTTGACTGCAGGTCAGTTAGCTCAGGAGTCTCTAGCAGCACACTGTGCCAGGCAAAGAGCCAAGGCGGGCCCTGGCTTCTTGTGCAAGCCATTCCTGTCCCAGACCTCGGCGGCCACCACATGTCAGGGAAGGACCTCGCTGCTTTCACTGCCACTGACCAGCCGGCAACTGCCCAGAACCAAGAGACCGGTTGGGGCAAAGTCAGCTGGAGGCAGGGCCATTCAGACTAGAGGTACCAGGGAGGACTGGCTGCCAGGCGAGGGCTCACCTGGTGACACCTCGGGACACATGGACGTGACATGCAGGAGGCAGGGCAGTGGGCCAGGAAGAGCAAAGGGAGCTCCTGGAACTACCTCAGGGCTTCACCTAGGGCACCACAGTTGCCACTCTGGTGTCCCTCTTGTCCCCAGCCCTTGACACTTCAGTGGGCTCCAGCCATTCTCTATGGGGGCTGGGGGCAGGGGACAAAGCCATAAGTGCTAGGAATTAGCCCTCCCACACTGGGGCGGGCCCAAGTAAACAACTCCAGGGAGGAGTCCTGGGACCCAGACCAGCACCTGACCAACCCCAGACACTGCCTGGCAGGGTCCGCGAGGCTGCCTGCATGCTTCAGTCCACACTCATGTTCATGTTTTTAACCAAAATCATTATCAAAACTGATCCTACACGTGGGACTGGGGCTGGGGCTCAGCGGTAGAGCCCTCACCTAGCACGTGCGAGGCCCTGGGTTTGATCCTCAGCATCACATAAAAATAAATAAATAAAATAAAAGTATGTATCCAACTACAACTAAAAAGTAAATATTTAAAAAAAAAAACCTTACATGTAAGTAGAAATTACAGACATGTTCACTGGAGTATCATTTATGACAAACAAAAGGACTCAAACATCCCACATTAGAAGAAGTATAAAGAAAATCTTGGCAAGTCCATTACAAAACAAAACCCTGCAACATTCACATAACAGCTTAGAAAGGCACACAAAACACCAGAGCAGAGGCTGGGGCGGCACAAGCCAGCGATCCCAGCAGCTGAGTGCCAGAGTTCAATCCTTGGTACCAAAAAAAAAAAAACAAACAAACAAACAAAACAAAAAAAAAACCCAAACCAACTAGAAGACAAAACATGAAGACGTTTATGAAAAAACAAAGTACCCGAAAAAGTCACAGGTGACTACATGTCGCTGACATCTTCTATACCAACTTCCCTAATGAGCCGTGATACATTTCACTAAAACAGAAAGGGGTCTGGATTTTGCAGGGTCGCCAGTTGGGTGGATGACGAATGTGATCAGCCTCGACTCTGCCACCTGCTTCCTAGACTCTCTGCAGGACACAGCCACGTGGGTCCTGCCGCGCTCTACTGAAAGGACTGGTGGAGGGAAGAGGGGACCTGTCTCTGGAGAAGGGGCAGAGCGCCAACAGGCATTGGGTAGGCAGGGAGCGCCTGCGGCCACAGCCTTACCAGCTCGGGGACTGAGAACGGAGCAGCTGATCAGACACTGGTCCTTCAAGCGGAGCAGCTGCCGACACGTCCTGTGCTCCCAGCCATGGGGTCTGTCTTGCTGGCCACTGGTTCCTGCTAAGTCCTTCAGGCTCCACCTCTCTGCCAGGCCACCAGTTAAGTCCACCAGGGCATCTGCCACCTGCCCTGCCCACAGGTGTTCATAGGACCCGTAGACCCTAGGGGACGATAGCGTCGTGGAGTGAGCCTCAGCAGGACTCTCGTCTTCCAGTCTCCACTTCCATCAAGCCTCTAACTGTAGTTGTCACCAAGTCTGGGCTTGGTCTCTCCTGCAAATGCCCATCAACTGTGTCCCAGCAGCTTCTGCCATGCTCAGACACCTTCTGAGAACTGTGCGGAGACGCCAACACCCTCGTCCCTGGAGCTCATACCCCATGCGCAAATATCAATGAGGCCCCTGGCCAGCCCTTTGAAATGCCTGCCTGTGGGTCAGCTCCTTCAGCAAGTTGCTATCCACAACCTAAGAGGGAAAGCTGTGCAATCAAAACTCGCAAAGAGGACTGTGACAAGCGAGTATTGCCACCCAAGTGGCTTGCTCCTCTCCAACAACTGTTCAGAGGCCACCTCTCCTGAACGTTCAAGGACAAGTACGCAAAAATACTTTCTTGTTGGGTCTGAGAAAATGAAAAGGAGGACATGTCTGTCCTTCCTGCGGAGCGACTACCCCACCTGGACTGAGAGATGGGGAGGCAGAGAGTGGGCAGGATAAGGGCCAGCCACAGGCCCCAGAGCAGAACACCTGCCTCTGGACCCACAGGCCTGGCTACCAGACCCTGAGGTTGCCAGGCACTCTGCAGCCCTGAGCAAAGAGCCACACATGGATATCACAAGCCAGGATGTCCAGCCTGGTCCTGCTGCTCAGTGCAGCACACGTACTTGGCATAGACCTTTTCCAGTAAGGGAAGCCAGAACACATCCTCTCTCTGGCAGCGGGAGAAGCAGAGTCTCCCTGCAAGACAAGGCAGACGGTCATCTATGGTCACCTCCTCCCATCGTCCAAACTGCCAAATTCGACAGGTGAAGAGGCCACAGTATGTCTGGTCAGACCAGCTCGGCTGTCCTGGAGGGAAGACCTACCATGCACAGGGAGAGGAAAAGCAGAACATGAGAGACAAGCAGCACTAGGAGCCCCCAGCATCTTGACCACAGGGTGCCCAGCAAGCACAGGTGCCTGCAGAGCACAAGGGCTTGATGGACCTGCACCAGTGTCCATCCCTGCTCACAGCAAACTCAACCACCAGAAACAACATGCACAGTCTTTCCATCTGAATACTTTTGAATTGCATTCAGGAACACAATATCCTCCAAAACTTTTTTTAAAAAGTCAACCATTACATTTTAGTCCCAAATAAGTATAAAACCTGAATCCAAAACAACTGACTCTGGCAGGTACAAGCAACTCAACTCTCGCCAGAACTGGCTGCAAACAGCAGGTCCCCTGGGCCTAGCAGCCCTTTGGGCTGTTGGACCCATCACACCCACTCCTGGTTCCCTGGGATCTCTGATTCCCACCCAGGGATAGAGGAGCACAGGGCCGCACCAGGCAGACCTGTACGTGCTGGCCCCACCACTCAGGGGCCAGGAAGAGGATGACCATGGGGTCAGCACTCTCTTTCTGAAAGAAAGGTCAAAGCCAGTACGGCCTCCTGGAGAGGAGGTATGAGAGCCATGTGCTTAGGCCCAGGGCAGACAGGGCTCCACATGGGTACACCTGCCCTATTTGAGAACCCTGGGGCTGGGGATGTGGCTCAAGCAGTAGCGTGCTCGCCTGGCAGGCGTGCGGCCCGGGTTCGATCCTCAGCTCCACATACAAACAAAGATGTTGTGTCCGCTGAAAACTAAAAAATAAATATTAAAATTTTCTCTCTCTCTCTCCTCTCTCTTTAAAAAAAAAAAAAAAAAAAAGAGAGAGAGAACCCTGAGCAAAGAGCCACGCCTAAAATAACGAACACAGAAGAAAATCTGCACAGGCTTCTGCGCTGTGGTATCTGCCAGAACAGTTTTGATTACCTTTCACATTTTTACATTTAAAACCTGTTTTTTTTTAAAAAAAAAAAAAAAGAAAAGAAAATCAGCTGGGCATTGTAGTACAGGCCTATAACCCAAATGACTCAGGAGGCTAAGGCAGGAGGGTGGCAAGGTTGAGGCCAGCCTGGTCAACTTAGTGAGGCCTTGTCTCAGAATAAAAAATAAAAAGAGTAGGGGGTATAGCTCAGTGGCAGAACATTCTGGGGTTCTATCCCAAGTACAGGAGTTGGGGTAGAGAGCAACGAGTTCAGGAAAGAGATGCCAAACCAGCAACACAGGCCCTTCTGCTGATCCTATCCTGTGCCAGGTTGGTGTGGTTTTGTGGTTTGGGTATGAAGGGTTCCCCAAAGGCTCGTGTTGAGCCTGGTCCCCCGTACAGCAGTGTGCAGAGGTGACTGGATCAGGAGGGCTCTGACTTCCTCAGAGGGTCTGTCTGCTGAGATTTGTATTTGATGGCAATACTGAGGTGGTGGCCTCCCCAGTCCATTCCTGACTGCACTGAGGAAGTTCGGATCTGCCATACTCTTCCACCATGATGCTCTACCTTGCCTCAGCCCAGAGCAATGGAGCCAGCTGACCATGGGCTGGAACCTCTGCAGCTGGAGCCAAAATAAACCTTTATCTCTCTAAGGAAAGATGTTTTTTACCAGGTGATGAAAACAGCTGGCCCATGTCTTTTTACCCCAAGAGCATGGCTCTGGCCACATGGAGAACCAGGGCTCAGAGCTCAGAGCAGGGCAGAGACCCCCGATCTGGTCCACTCCTGCATGAGAGGGATATGCTGGTCAATAGTCGCAGGCTTGGAGCCCTCAAGTTCCCACTGACCTCCTGCACAGCCACGGAAGCACTGCGCAGGGCTGTGTGTCTGAAGGGCTCCCTGTGCAGAGAGAGGCCTGCTTGGTCACAACCCTGGGCTGGGAGCCCCATACCTGGTCCAGGAGATGCCGACTCTTCTGTAGGGCGGCACAGGCACACAGGAACCAGCAATCGCCCAGCAGCCCCTGCTTCACCTGTCCTTCCCAAGGGTTATCTGGGAATAGCCGGGGCGTGGCACAAATTTCCTAAAATAAAGAAAATCATCCAATCTTAGTGTATGCCCGATGGCCAGTCTTCAGGAAGGACACAAAGATGCTGCCTGATCATTTCTGATCATTGGAGTTTCCCCACCCAAAATGAGGGGTGTGGGGGGAGCTGGCTCCTCCTAGCCATTATCCTTCAAATCCTCCTGGCTTCAGATCCAGATTCAGGGGTCCAGTTCAAACTCAGCTGTGTCCATCTCTATCCTCCTACCCTCTTGGCAAAATCCTCGACTCTAGCTGAATTCAACCATGCCCCTTCTCAAAACAACTAAATACTGGTTTAGAAAACAATTTCACCTCATAAATTAATAATGGCACGGGGTTCTCTAAACACTGGAAAACTTACCACTTTCCCACAAGGCTCCATATCCCACATTTCTCCCTTCCCCCTCGTGTCTCACAATGTCCATGCTGCCCCTGCCCATGCTCCTGAGCTGTTGGCCTCCCTCCTGCTTCACCAGAAGCCACTGGCCTGACCTCTCCTGCCATGTGCTGTTTTTCGCCCCCAGGTGTAGGCGAGGAGAGGCACCATCTTTAAAACATGTCCCTTGGCGTCACGGCTGCTTCCCAATGACCTCCTCAGGAGCACTACGAGGTTGTTCCTCCCTCATGCTCAACACAGGCCCTGCTAGACTGTCAGTCATGTTCCCAACACCTCCACCAAGTCACCCCCACAGTGTCACTTCTGACAGCACCAACCCCTGAAGGCATGCCAGCAAGCCCTCTGGGCCACGCTCCTCCCGTCCAACTGCCCTCATAGCCTTGGGTCAGGCACTTGCTTCACCATGCACAACACCTTCGCGCTCCCTGGGCTCAGCCTTTCCCCTCGGACACCCATCCTCCCACATCACATGCTCTTCCATGCCCTGGACCAGCTGCAAATTTTACTCCATACCCTTAGGGAGGCCTCTAGCCCAGCTCTTCCTAACAGCTCCACCTGAACACGGGGGGTAAACCCAACTCCAGAGCACCCTAGACTCTCACCTGGACCACCACCAATCCAGTTTCTCAGGCCAAACATTGAGAAATCATTCTTGATTCCTCCATTATCCTCAACTTCACCAGTCTCTATGGCCTGTCCAGCTCCCTCCAAAGTGACCTCAAGTCTATCTATTCCCAAGCCTTGCCCTCTGCTGCTCGTGTACCAGAGCGTCCTGCAAGGGCCATAGGCACTCTCGCCTCAACAATCCACTTCCTGCCCAGGAGTATCACTAAGCTTCTTTCTTGTTGAATATGTTTATTATTATGAATAGATGTGAACTCGATAGTTACAACATTTAAAAAATTGCCATGAAAGAATAAAAAGCTATTAGATACATTTTAATGCCACCCTGTCATCCTCTGCTCCAGTCCCCTACATGTGAACTTCTTAAAAGAGAATTCCATAGAATCGTTCCTTTATCAAAAACTTTCTACTGGGGCTCATTACACCTAAATCCCATTTTTTTTTGGGGGGGAGGGGGGTTACTGGAGATTGAAATCAGGGGCACTCAACCACTGAGCCATGTCCCCAGCCCTTTTTAAATATTTTTATTTAGAGACAGGATCTCACTGAACTGCTTAGGGCCACTAAGTTGCTGAGGCTGGCTTTGTACTCGGGATCCTCCTGCCTCAGACTCCAAGCCACTGGGATTATGGGACGCTTACAGCAGCCCAATCGGTGGGAATGTTGGCAAAATCCAAAACTGAATTTCTACAACGGTTTTGCTTTGTGGGCTTAATCTGGCCCTTCCAGAAGGGCACAAAGGGACCTCAGAGCCTGAGAACGGCAGTCACAAGCAATGGAACAGGAAGGCTTGTGGCCAGAAGAGGCATGTGGAGTGGAAGCCAGGTGTAGACTCTTCAGAGAAAAAAAACAGGGGCTGGGTATTTCATCTGTTGTTGTGCCTTGAGCAACAACCTGCTCCTGAGGGTCAAGTTCTCCAGCTGAACTCAGACAAACTGTTCAACTGACTTGGAAATTCTAGGAGATCCAAACTTGTCTGCATACTCCGCAGTGTGCAGTGCAGCCTGGTTCTACATGCACTAGAGTCCTGGGATGTGTGGAACAGCAGCCACCCTTCCCTAGGTTGTTCCCACATGCTGCGGTTGTCTGTAACGATCCCAACTTCTCATGTGCATGGGCTCTTGGCATGCATGTGCAAAACGCCGAGGCCTGTGGGAACAACGAAGAGGGCGAGAGGTGTGAGTGGCCGTACGCGGGGCTTACATTTGGCCACAAGTACGTGGTGGCACAGAATCGCAAACAATGCTTTCCTTTCCCATTTCATTCAAGTAACGTCTCGCCTCTGGGTCTCATCGGGTCGTGGTACGAACATCCCGGGCAAACTCTCCACGAGCGCATCTGAGCAGCACGCCGTGGGTCGGCTCCGCAGGTGGGGCAGCGCCCCGCCGGGTCCTGGCGCTCCCACTCCTTCCCAGCCCACCTGGGGGGCTGCGAGGCGCGCGCCGGCCTCCCGCCGCTCCCGCCCGAGACCCGCCCAGGCCGGGCCCCACCTGGGGCCGCCTCCACGTGATGTCCTCCCGAAACTGGGCCAGCGGTGTGGACAAGTTGAAAAAGAGCGAGGAGTCGGAGGCGGGGAACGCCGCGTCCCGGAAGAGCTCCCGCGCCGGCGCCGGCGCCTCGCCCCGGCCCGCCAGCATCTTCGGCGCCCTGAGCGCCCATCTGCAGCCTGTGGACCCGGCCGCCGCCGCCGCCGCCGCCGCCGCCGCCGCCGCCGCCGCTCCGCGCCTGCCTCGCCCGCGGGACCTACGGGCGCTGCCCCCGCCGCGAAGCCCTCCGCTCCGTCGCCAGGTAACTCGGCCGCCGCCCACCAGGCGCGTCGCTCGGGTCAGGTGACGCAGCGGCCCAATCGCGCGCGAGCGTTGGCGAGCGCGAGCGCACTCCGAGCGCGCGGGGCTTCCGGGCCCGGCTCTCGCGAGGCTGCGCCGTCACCCCGCCGTCCTTCTCCCGGAGCCGGCGGGCGCTGGGACCGCGCCGACCGCGGCCCCTGCCCCCTCCGGACCGGGTGGGAGCGCCGCGGACCTGAGAGGGCGGCCGGGGCGAGTCGGCGCCGCGGACTGCAGATCCCAGCGCCCCGCGCGGCTCCCAGAAGGCGCCCTCCTGCCGGCGCTGCGCCGCCGGAGAGGCGTGGCCTGGGCGGGCCGCGCCCGGCTCCGGCTGTGCCGGCGCCCGCGGGTAGCGCTCCGAGGCGCCGGCGCCGCCCGGGCTGGGCGTCGGGCTGGGCGGTGGGGGCGGCCCGCCGGGTTCCGGGGGGCAGGAGCGGCCGCGGTGCTCCGTGGGTCGCAGACGGCCGGGCGTCGGGTCTCGTGGACGCGCGGGTACCGCTCGTGGCCGCTCACTGCCACGGGGAAGTGAGGGCAGGGCCTCACGACCGTGCTGCAGGACCTGTGTGTCCACTGCCAGGACGGAAGCCGAAGTGTAGGGTCCACTAGGGGGAAGAGGAGCGGCCCATCCTTCTAGTGGCAGCTGTCTGTCTCCTGCCTTGGAATCTGAAAGGTGGTCAGAACAAAGCTCTTTTTCTGCAGTTAGGTGAGGAAAGTCCCTAGTGCTGGAAGAGAAACGAACCTGGCCCAGGACCCCTGCCCTTAGCTTCTGTCTGCCTTGGAGTCCCAGATGCCGGTGAAAGCTGCGATTCTTCCCAGTGAGAGGCTGCACAGGGCCTGTCTTAGTGCTTCGTGTGCCAGGAGGCTGTGCTGCCTTGACCTTGCCAGCCCCCCGCCCCATAGTTTGGGGCCCAGGATACTCATCTCCTTGTGAACATTCTAGAAAAGGAAGTGACCACATAGCCCAACCCCTGTCTGAGATGCTTTTTGCTCATTCAGCACAGAAGACAGTTGTGACTCTTTGGCTGGCTGGTGGCTGCACCAGACCTAAAAGGAGTCAGGAAGGACCTGGGCTGTGCTTCACCTGGGGATCCTGTA
Source organism: Spermophilus citellus (assembly GCF_964194105.1). Taxonomy (NCBI): domain Eukaryota; kingdom Metazoa; phylum Chordata; class Mammalia; order Rodentia; family Sciuridae; genus Spermophilus; species Spermophilus citellus. The sequence continues at coordinate 135,504,989 of NC_138192.1, read as the reverse complement.
GGAGTAGAAGACAAATCTCTTCCCTGTCCTAAGTGCTGAGCAACTGGTTTACCCTGCATGACTAGCAGAACTGGGACCAGCCTGGATCCAGACTCATCTGAGGCTTCCTGTGCCACTCACCCATGTTGACAACCTCTGGAAAGCAAGCAGCTTCCTGTGGCCACACCTTTCCAGGGTTGGGCCTGTGCCCAGAGCCAGATCCCCAAGATCTGGAAGGGGCCAGGAGACAGTTGGTGCTGGATAGGTAGCAACCCAGGCCTGCAGGATGCGTGAGGGACCAGCATCGCTTCTCTTTTAGCTAGAGGTGGCATCAGGACAATTCCAGTCTGCTCGCATTTTACAATGTATGCCCCATGGTCCTGTCCACTGTCCCAGAGTGCAGAGGTGTGCCCTCAGCTGATTTGGAGAGCTTCCTCCTCTCCTTCCTGGGTCACCCCCATCCCTGACTCTGGCTCCTGGGGTAACAGGAGGGGTTGGAAGCAGCGTGGAGTGATGTTAAGAAGGGGTATGGAGGCAGCTGGTTCTTGTTCCCAAATCTATGGGCTCTGGACTGAGATGTTTATTTAGTACTGCACTGAAGGTACAACCCTTTTTGTCACACATGGCACAGCTTCTGTCACCTCTGCCCACAAGAACACTGGTTTCAGTTGTTTGGTTTCTGGCAGCTAAGTCACCTAGGGAGTTTGACCTCTTCCCAGCTCCAAGGTCAGAAGTTCAGAAAGTACCATGTGCCCCAGGTTGGCAGTAAGGCACAAGTAGTCTGGGGGCTGCCAGGGAGGTCTCTCCCCGGTCCACAGAAGACACAAGGGCCTATATCCTCTCCTGCCCACAGATGCCAGGTCATGTGGATAGAGTGCCAGGAACTGTCACAGTGGCTAGCAACCACACAGAGCTGAGCCCGAGGGCAAAGAGCATGCTGCTAAAGACCTGGAACAGAAAGGAGGAGCTGGCCGCTGGCAGTTCTGAGCCCTGGGCTGATCAGGGCCAGAGTTATCTCACCTGGCCTCCTGGGCATGAGGTACCATCGATTCAGTCTTACTGTTGGAGTAATTTTGAGTTGCAGCTTTCATTGTAGCAAAACAGATTTGCAGGCCTTCTGTATTAACTACATACAGCTGCCTAACAAGTTACCCCAGTACTTGGTGGCTTAGAACTACCAACATTATCACAGCTTCTGTCAGGAATTTGGTAATATAAATAGTTCTGGCTCAGGATCTCTCAGGAAGAAAATCAAATGTTAGGCCAGAGCTGACCTCCTCTGAGGGAGGGCATGGCTACAGCTGGAAGGTCCATTCCAGAGTCACCTGAAGCCCTGCTTTCCCACCATCTGGATGCCCAGGAGGCTTCTGGAGCGTCCTTACCACATGGCCTCCAGTTCTTCTAGAGCAGATAATCCAATAGAAAGGGAAAGTGGAGGCTGAAGTGTGTTGTATGGCCCATCCCAGGTGGCATATTCCATCCTTCCTACATGGCATCATTGGAAGCAAGTCGCCAAGTCCATCCCACGCTAGGAGAGGAGCATTACTATTGGTGGCAGTGTTTTAAGATCCCTGCATGCCCAAGGAATGAGATGAGGGCAGTGGCATGTGTAGAGGACCACTGCAGCCACATCCTCCAGGGAGGGCCTGTCTACTAGGCCCAGGGCTCTTATGTGGTCCAGAGGTGAGGAATGGGGCTTGAGGATGAAGGGAGACTGCATGTTTGCATTTAAAAAGATCTCCCACTGCTGTGTGCTCAAAGCAGCCCCAGTCTAGGGCAGCAGGGAAGGTAAGATAGATGTGGTGGCACATGACTGTAATCCCAGTTGCCCTCTGCATCCAGCACAGATGGCTAATTTAAGGTCACTCGGGAAATTCTCAAGGCGTTAGAAATAAAACACAAACACACAATTTACCTTTAAACCAAGCACTGGGACGGCTCCTCTGCCCGTGGCCTCAAGCTCTCCAAACTGGAGAGTGAGGAACTACACCAAGGCTGGGGGAAGAGAGAGTGCGAGCCGGAGCGCAGGCTTTGGAGTGAGCTTTTATTAGGGGAATCTAAATTCTTAGGAAATCCCATCCAATGAAGGTCAAGGGGGCGGGGTTACAAGGACAGGTGAGGTGATTGGATCCCTGGGGATGTGGAGTTCTGCAAGAAGACACAGTTGCTTGCACCCTAGAAGAAGGGGCTCTCCAGCAGTGTGACCGCTGGATGCCATATGGGATACCACACCTTTCAGCAGGGGAGTCAGGTGCTAGATTGGCCTCCCACACCCAGTGACTTGGAAACTAAGACAGAAGGATAGAAGTTTGAGGCCAGCCTGAGCAATTTAGTGAGAGCTTGTCTCAAAAAATAAAAAGGGGGCTGGGGTTGTGGCTCAAGCGATAGCGCGCTCGCCTGGCATGTGTGCGGCCCGGGTTCGATCCTCAGCACCACATACCAACAAAGATGTTGTGTCCGCCGAGAACTAAAAAATAAATATTAAAAATTCTCTCTGTCTCTCCTCTCTCACTCTCTCTTTAAAAAAATAAAAAAAATAAAAAGGACTAGTGATGTAACTCAGGGGTGAAGCTCCCCTGGGTTCAATCAGAAATGTCCAAGAAGAACAAAAGGCGCTTAGTGACTGATCATCACAAGGTGGGATTGCAGGTGCTCTAGGTGGTGGCACCACAGGATTGGAAGAGAGATTAACTTTGGACCCCATCAGATCAGTAAGCCAGTAGGACAAAGAACAGTGGAGCACGCACACAGCTTGGTTTTCAGGTCTGAAACACAGGGTAGTTCAGGCCCGTGGCCAGGGAAGACCTGCAGCCCGTGTTGTCCACCTGCTGGGGAACAGGCCAGCTGTCATGTCCCTGCAGGGCCAGTTTTCACTATGCACATCCTGCCCCTTCAAGCCTGAAAAGTGACACGGGCCTGGCACCTGCCCCAGTGGGCCTAAAAGGGGCCCCAGGCAGCAGCCCAGGCTCCAGAATCTCCAGTGTTGTTAAGCAAAGATCCCCTGGACCTGCCCAGCTAGAGTCCTGGCCCTTCCTGGAGCCTCTGCTTCCCCACCTATAGTCCCATGGTAGTGCCTGTTCGACGGTCTTGAGGATCAAATTAGGAATTGGACACAAATCAGGCAGCCAGTCCTGGGCCATAGGGAGTGGTCAGCAAAGGTACTGTTCTTGGGCCTCCAGGAGTGGCCAGTGGCATTCACAGTCCTGGTCCTTGAAGGACAGTTAGCAACAGTTATGGTCCTGGGCTTGGAGGGGGTTGCCAGTGACCCAAGCATGGATCTCCTTCTGGGAAATCTCTCAGATTGATACAGTGGGGGTGGGGTCCTAGAAGCTTGGGTTTCTCCCCTTTCCCACACAAACACGCAATTTACCTTTAAACCAAGCACTAAAGGTTCCAGTTAGAGGAATCCTTCTAGCAGGACTAGAACAGGAACCAGCTTGGTCTTTCCTGGCCCACAGTTGGCTTTCTAAGGATAGTGAAGAGGGTTTACCTGGGCGAATACAAATACCAAAGACTTAAAGGGCTGAGCTGCCTTTGGAATGTTGAGTGTTGTTTGTGTGATCCTTACGCATCCCAGAGGTCGGCATTCCTGTCCTGTTTTATGAGTGAAGAACTCAGGCTTCAGAGGCGGCAGGCCATGGCCGAGGCCCATATAGGAGGAAAGACCAGCATCTCTGCTTCACACCAGGCAGGCCTAGTTCACTCTGCTCACCACAGCAGAGCAGGGGCTCTTTTTTGGTGATATTTTAGATTAAGCCTTGGTTTTTTCCCATTACAAAAACAATACATGGTTCTTATAGGATTTTTTTAACCTATTATCCCCAGGTGTGTTCTTAAACCTTATTATGAGTATTATGTAGATAGTCTCCAAAGTTGGCTTCTGTCCTTAGAGGTGAGCAGATTTTAGATGTGGGCTGTTGCCAGTATCACGGTTGTTGAATCCACTTGAGAGACTGTGAGGTTTTTGTTTGTTCATTCATTTTGAACAAAGAGTGCTCTCTAGGTGGCATTGGTCTGAACACTCTGCCTTGGCCAGCAAGAGCTCTCTCAGGTCCTGTGCTGAGCCTAGCGGCTCTGGCCATACCCTTACCATGCTCCACACATAACTGAGGATGTCCCTGCCCAGCCCCACACTGGGCTATGATTCCCCTTCTCTTGGGATTCTGTTCTCCCAGTGTCTGACCAAGTGATTATTCCTGGGGAAAGAGGGTGGGGGGATAGTCTTTGCAGCTGACATCATATTCCTCTCAGTACAAACAGCCTTTGTTAGGGAACCCTCCATGGGTACTTGGGTAGGTAGGCTTCTGAGGGCATGGCTCCGCCTGGATGAGTGGGATGGGCTGATGGGGAAAGCAGAGAGGTGAGAATCAGAGGAGGAAGGAGGAGAAAGCAGCTACAGAAAAGGGAGGCTGAAGTCTTGGTGGGAGGAAGGACTCTTGGTAGGGCCCCTAGTATGACAAGAGGAACAAATAGTTGAGGATTAGGATGCCTTGATCAAATTTAACTTCTTTGTGTAGTTTTACTTTTAATTCTTGACCCCCAAACCTTAAGTAGTTTCTATTACTTTTTTCTTAAAAAAATCACTTCACTCTGTCTTGATATTCCAGGCTATGAATTTCCTCTTCATTGTGACTATTCTACAGAATTTTCATTTTATTTCTCTTAATAATTAACTTTTTAAAAATTCTAAGGTATTTGGCCGTTTTTTCATTACTACCTGTTCTTGTTTCACAAAGACCTAGTCCTGTTGTATAGTTTATTTCACATGCATGCAGACACACAGATACACGCACCATTTGTCCGATTCTTTAATGTGTCCTAAAGCCCTCTTCTGATAATTCTTCAACTCTGTTTGGTCTAAATTTGGTTGGCTGAGCATGTTGTCCTTTTCCACATGTTTACTAACCCAAGTGAGTAATTCTCAGTTGTGCCTGATCTTTGTGCTAGAAGTTCCCACTATTCTGTCCAAAACCTCTGGACTTAAGAAGCAAATACTACCAGTAAGTTTTAGTAAGAGTAGGGAAAGGAAGAGAAGCACTAAGGACAAGTCTAACTTCATAAGACATTAACTGAGACTCAGAAAACTTCATCTGGACTCTAAGGACTGGAGAGCCTCCAGCAATAGGGACGGAACATGCAAATTCACCCACCTCCTCACACTGTTGCCTCAGGCTTCAGCCCTCCAGCTGGCCTCTGGAGGCCAGTCTCTTGCACTGAGGCCCCGTCCCCTTTTCAGTAACATCCTGGTTCCTTTAACCACTCTCTTCCTACCTGTGGTAAGCTCCTACCCTGTTCTTAAATGCAGGTATTTCCCAACATTCTGGCCTCAGCTCTTCCGGTGGTGATGGGTGCTGTCTGCCAAATACTCCGACTGCCGTGCTCAGGCTGGGGTGGGTGGGCCTGAAGGAACAGAAGTGGTGTGGGGCCCTCCACAGCTCTTGTTATCCTGTCTCCTCCATCAGCACCCTAAGGAGAAAGCCCAGCCACCCTGCCAGCCGAGATGAGACGTGAACTTCCTTGCTGCAGACAGCAGTGCTGCCGCGTTGCTGGTGGCTCCAGCAGTCCAGCCTGACAGAACATGGGCATGCATGACCAGACTGGGCTGTGGCTGTCAGCAAACACAGCTGGAATGTTGGCTCACCTGTGGGCCTTGCGAAGCAGGTGGCATGCACTGACAGGAGTGGGAGTGGAGGAGGTGGGGAGCGGGTTGGCAGTGAAGATTGGTCACAGGCTGCCTTGCCAAGGACCTACAGGAAGGGAACTGATGGCACCTTCCAGGTTTGGGAGCTGGAGAAAGGCAGTAAGGCAGGCCAGGAGGGCAGGGCTTTTCTCAAAGGGCCTGCCTCTGCCCGCTGATGGGAGTGTGCAGAGCCGGGACAGAATGGCATCAAGGATGGCATCCTGGGCGTGCCCCCACTGTGGCTGTCACTGCTAGGTGTCTCTTCTGACAGATCCAAGCAGTGTCTGGAGGCAGCTCTGTGGGTGCGGCTGTGGCGCCTGGCACTGGGCTCAGGAAGCCGGAGACCACAAAGGTGTTGCCTTGAATAATTGCCAAAGAAACCACGAGCCTGGGATTAGTTTGGCTGGAGACCTGGAGGCAGCTTTCACGGGGAAGAGGCTGCCAGGGACAGCCTATCTGTGGACCCCATATTGGGGCGAGGGCAAGGAACCAGCAAAAAGGTGGGTCCTTATGAGGATGGTGCCTACGTCCAGAGAACGCAGCTGCGTGCTGGCTTTGGTTGTGGCCACCCGACAGGGCTGAGATCAGGTGACCCTGTCCTTCTCTGTGTAGGGCACCACTGCATCCATCCCCTCCCTGTTCAGTGCTCCTTATGAGGGTAAGGTGACCTTTGGGTTCCTGTCCCTGATGTCCCAGTGCTGAGGTGGACTGTGCACATGAGCCATCTTATGGAGAGGTGACCCAAACCCTGGTCCCAAACTTTTGGAGGGTACTTGGACTGTCTCCCCTGGGAAGTGGGAGGGTACATCCTGAACAGGAAAGAGGGTGCATGAGACAACTGGTGACAGAGACTGGAGGGTGGCCAGCCAGCTGGGACAAGAGATGTGTTACCCCCAGGCCACAGCATGTTGCCAGATGGTGGCCCTGCTGCCAGCCTGAGTCCTTGAGTGGCTATGAGGAGTTGTGCCAGCCACCACCTTGTGAGCAGAGCTGCCTTTGTCACAGTGGGGACATCAAACCTCATGGCCTGCCATAATGGTGGTGGCCCTGCATTGGGGGACTTCCTACGGTTCCTACACCCGTGACCTCCAAGACTGTCCCGGCCACAAATGCCTCTGCCTGCACTCCACTGTGGAAGAGACCTGCCACCAAGGCCAGGCTCGGGGGACGGTCCACAGTCAGGGTGTGACAGCCTGCCACTTTGCAGGTCCTGGGGAGGCTATGCTCATGCCCAGGAGGCCTGGCAGAGGACAAGGGGGGGCCTGCTGCTGTGGGCTCTGGGGCAGTGCTTGCCCCAAACCCCAGCCCCATACAGGGCAGAGGACAGGCATGGGGACAGACAGAAAGGGAGGTCAGTCTGCAGAGTGGAGGTTTAATGGGACAGTCACGTGGTGCCCACTGCACAGTCCCAAGCTGGAGCCTTCCTACCTGGTGCCTCCAGCAGGTGTGCCCCAAGAGCATCAGCACCACCCCTTTCTTGGGGTGAGCCGGATGGCTGTGCCGCTACCCCAGGCAGCTGGGAGAACAGGCCTCTGGGGCCTGGACTCCATGTGCCGAGGGGCCAAGGCTCCCCATGTGATGCCCCTTCTCTCCTGTCCCCTGCCCCCACAGTGAGGGTACATCGTGTCCTTGTCCCTCTGCCAGGGGATAACAGTGCAGGGTTCTGGGGAAGCTGTGCTTCGGGGGCAGTGCAGCCTGTCTGCAGACGTAAGGCACAGTGTGGTGGTTGCCATGAGCTGCTGGAGCTGCGGTCCCAGGATGGTGTCCAGCAGGTGCGGGTGTCCGGGGCCACGCCTGGCTGTCAGTGTTGAGATGGGAGGCGTGGTGTATAAGGCCAGTCCTGAGGCCCACAGTGCAGGAGAGCTGGGACAGGATGAGCTCAGGCCCCCAGGGCTGCCACTAGACAGAATCCCTCTCCCCCAGCCCTCAGCCTGGGAGAGCCCAAAGGAGAGGCTCATGGGCCCGGGCCGAGCTCGTGGCCAGAGCCAAGGCGCAGTCATGGCGGCCCGGGCCACAGAAGGCACAATCTTGGTGTCTGGGAGGTTAAGGTTGGCCCAATGTCAGGGCTAGGCGGACACGTTGACATCCCTGAGAGAGATGGTGCTACTGGGGGCCTCGTCGCCAAGCAGCAGGGCTGCGGAGTCTGACCCTGCCTCTGCCCCAGCTCTGGCCAGCTCAGCGTTGGGCGCAGTGCTGGCCTCGGCACTGGGGCCCAGGCCCTGGGACAGGATCTGCTGGATGGTTCTGCGCAGATTGGGGTGCAGCCGGCCCTGCGTCTGATAGAAGACCTCCAGTGCAAAGGACTTGAGGGCACCCGTGCAGAGGTCCTCATACAGTGGGATGGTGTACATGCGCGACATCTGTGGGGACACCAGGTCACCTTGTGGGCTCCTCGGGCCTCTCCCACCAACCCCGCCTGGCTGGAGCCTTCCAATCCCTGGACCTGCTCCAGCTACTTCACCAGCCCAGACCCCCACCAGCCGGTCACCCTGACCTCATATTCCCTGCTGGCTGGGTGTGGGGCTGGAGGGGTGCCCCAGGCAAGTCAGGTCCCACAGGCTGGAACCTGCCACTGTTGGAACTTGGATGCCCCTGTGCCCACCTGGGAGCTGAACACCACAGGCTGGAGGCCCAGCCAGGTCCAGGCTATGAGTGGAGACCCTTGGACACCAACTCCTCCCATCTTGGGCCTCCATGGTCTCTCCAAGGACTGGTACAGTCCAGGTTGCCTCTGAGCTTTGACTTATAACTGTCTCCCCCGACTCAGGCTGGTTCCCAGCCCAGACCCCCAGACCTTCCCACCCAGCTCTCTGGTGTGCCTCCTGCCTGAGCAGTCAGGCTGGAGACAGAGGGCGGTGGGGCCCCTGAGGTGAGGCCACCCCCAGCCACGACCCCAGGCAGGTGGCTGCACCTGGCTCTCCAGGAAGCGCCGCACCCGGTGGAGGTCTGGGTAGTAGTCGTTGCGCACGACGATCTGCAGCCAGCGAATGCGGATCTCAGCATTCATGGAGTCCAGGAGGGAGGAGTAGCATTTGGACAGGCTCATCACCACCTCTGTGGGGCAGCAGCAAGTCAGGCCAGGCCAGTGCCACTCCCCCCGAGGCCACCTGCTGGCTGAGGGACCCACCCTGAGGCAGCGGGGACCCATCCAGGAGCCGGTCCAGGAAGAGTGCGGTCTGGAAGGTCCTCCACTTGGAGATGTCGATGGCACTGGCTGACGCTGCCGCCTGATCGAGGGGCTCCGCCGTCCACAGCTGGAACAGGGCCTCCACAGGCCGGGTCAGGCTGGACCCCTGAGATAGGTCCGGCTCGGCCAGCGGTGGGCCCGTGGCATTGAGCCAGCGCTCAAACTCCAGCCCTGCCAGGAACAGCGGTCCTGTGGTCCCACCCAGCCTGCCCAGAAGACCCAGCCTGAAGGGGCTGGTTCCAGGGACTGAGGCTCCCAGGAACATGGGTAATTTGGGAAGAGTCATCTCCAGCCAGTGCCTGCCTGCCTCTTTAAGCCCCCAGAGAGACTCCTGTGAAGGTCACAGGGAAGCCAGAAGGACTCGGATCAGTGGCCATGTGACCTCCACCCTCTCCAGGCCCAGCCTGGGCACAAGACAATTGAGTTCTTTAAAGGTGACTTCACTGCGAGAGGTGATGACACACGCTCTAAAGCAGTGGTACCAGGCTGGCCACTCCCCTACCCCCCAAAACACTTGAGGTACTCAGGGACCTTCCAGAATTTAGGGTCACCATGCCCAGATCTCCCAGCTGTGCCTAATTGCCTTCCAGCAAATTCTGGCCCCTCCCTGGATTTCAGGGCCCTCCAGCTCCTTCCTTGACCCCCCATACCCTCAGACCCTCTGGGAAGTCCTCGAGGGTGTGGTGTAGTGGAGCCAGCAGGGCCAACCGGGCCCCTAGGATCCCGCTGGGCCCTGGTCCCCTGGCTCCTAACTTGGCCTGCTCCACCTAAGGGCCGCCTCCTCCAGGAGGCCCCCTCAGGCTGGGAGGCACAGCCTCCTTTGTTCTCATGGTCCAGGCTTGGAGTCCACGGGGGTCAGTGAGGGCTGGCTAAAGGAAAGATGTGACAGATGGGGCTTTTCTCCAGGTAGGGCCAGCAGCTTGGGCAGACAGGTCCCCACTCTCACCTGCCCGGCAGTCCACACTCTGCTCCTTCAGCTCTGGGAAGAAGCTCAGGAAGGAGTCCAGCAGGTCCTGGGCCACCACGCTGGTGAACTTGTACTTCTCCACATAGGCCTATGTGAGGGGGGGTGGCGCCTGAGCAGGCCTGGAGGGCTGGGCACGCCTGGCCCCTGTCAGAGCTGGGGCCTTCATAGCAACTCGGGGTGTGTGCCATGGACGTGAGCAGCCCAGGGCCTGTAGAGCGGCCCACTGGGGTGGACAGGAGAGGAAGGACGTGGTGTCTCAGCAGGCCAGGTCCTGTTAGGGCTCTGGGTGTCCCTCCCGACTCCACCCTCCCCCCAAGACAGGCAGCCCTGTGTGCTGGGGCGGGGCTCAGGCAGGAGGCGCAGGTGCAGTCTGCTCACGCGGAGAAAGTCGTCAAAGCGCTGGGGGTCTCCACAGAGCTGGGACAGGTAGTACACGAAGCAGTAGCCCTTCTCATAGGTGAACAGGTTCATCAGGTGGCTGGGGTTCACGCCTGCAGGGAATACCTTGTCTGGGCTGGCAGGGGAGGGGGGGCTGTGGCCTGCATTGAGGAGCAGGATGGGCAGAGGGCCACTGTCCCTCATAAGGTCAGGATCCTACTAGCACCCTGGGTGTGCAGGGGTGGGCCTGGCCCTTCCCTGCCTGGGGGCCCGGGCACCTGAGGGTCTACATCTCAGGGATGGGCACTTGAAGGCATGAGACAGTGGCAGGCCAGGGTAGCCCAGAAGGCGTTCCCTGGGCTGGGAACACCCATCCTGACCTCGATGGGGACTCAGCCTGGCCTGAGCCAGCCAGAGGCAGGGAAGGAGGCCTGAGGGGTGGGTGGCATCCACAGGGTCCCAGGCACAGGCCTGGTGGGAGCAGGCACCTGGCTCCAGCTTGACCTGCAGCTTGCTGACTGGACTGTCCTCTCCAAGGAGCCTCATCTGCCTGTGTAGGGCGTCCAGGCGGAAGGCTGTCTCCAGGCAGGTGAAGGCGGCACCTGGGTGGGGAGGACCAGGCAGGCGAGAGGAGGTGGTGGAGTCGGGAGAGCTGCCACAGTGGAGCCACGCTGGCCCTTTAGCTCCCTGCCCTGAGCCTGTGGGCCAGACCCCAGAGGAGAGCAGGACACAGAACACAGGAGGCTGGGCCAGCTCTAGCCCCTGGCAGAGGGCAGTGCCCCATCTGCCCGAGGCTGCTCCAGACTCCTCCCCAGGTGGTACCATAGGTCTCTGTGGTGATGCGGCGCTGTGCGTAGGTGGCCAGGCCCTCGCTGAGCCACATCTCCTCCCACGTGGCGTTGGTGACGGCATTGCCAAACCAGCTGTGGGCCACCTCATGGATGACATCAATGACCAGAAACTCGTCACTCTCCAGGATGGAGGAGATGATGAAGGTGAGGCAGGGGTTCTCCATGGCCACGATGGGGAAGGAGGGTGGCAGGAAGACGATGTCGTACCTGTGCCGTGAGTGCAGGTGATGGAGGGCATTAGCAGGCCTCACAGGCCCTCCATCGGGGGCAGCACTCCAGCCCTGCAGGGAGTTCCCTTCTTCCCAGGAGATGGGGGACAGGGCCTAGGGCATGCCCCTTCTTCCTCCAAAGGGCAGGGACGTGGCCTCCCTCATGTGGTGGCAGGCCGCCAGGGGACAGGACGTACCTGCCCCACATGTACGGCCCGTAGAGCCGCTCTGCCGCACTCAGCCACTGCTCCACCACCCCTGACAGCTTGCTGGTGGCCGTGGGGAGGAGACATGGTTCTGCCCACACGCGGCTCCTGCAGAGGGTGCAGAGCGTGGGCTGAGGCCTTCCTTCTGCCTCCTCTGGCTGGGCTGACTGCCTTAGCCCACCACCCTGGACAGGGGCTACAGTGGCCCTTCCCTCCAGAGTGCAGGGGTGGCCCCGCACTCTGCGACCATTTGATCTGTTCTGTCTCTGGGTAAAGGAACCTGCGAGAGCATGTGGCTGCATGTGGCCTTGGAAGTTCAGGCTAATAGAGCACTGGACAGGTCAGGCTGTCTGGTCTGAGAATGTGTGGATGAGCAGGGCCTGGCAGCAGGCCACATACCTGCAGCCCAGGGGCCTGGGCAGGGCAGCTGTGGGTGCAGGGTGCAGACCCAGGCTGTGGGGGCTCTGCCTGAGGCCTGGACCACCTTGCATGGGAGCAGCAGGACCGGAGGCCTACCTGGGTCCGATGTCTGCTGGCTTGAGGTCTCCAGCCACAAGGGCCACGAGGTAGGCGGGCACAGGGTGCTCCATGTGGAAGCGGTAGACACCTTCCTCCTCCAGGTACACACTCTGGGTGGCACTCATTAGCACCTGTACCCCTGATGGGGCCTGCAAGGGGGCCAGCTGAGGATAGGCAGTCTACCAGGCAGGGCACTCACCCCCAGGGCAGGAGACCCATATCTGTGATACGGACCCAGGTCTTCACCAGGGAGCCCTATACCTTCCAGTGGGGGGTCCTGCACTGCCCACCTGGTGTCCCCACCTCTCCCCTGGGTGGGGGTCCCACAATCTCGGTCAAGGAGCTCCCCATCCATGAGAGGGAACCCAACACCCCATCAGACAGCCCTACAAGCCATGCTCCTGACAGAAGGCTTCTTGTCCAGGCAGGGCCTCACTGTGGTCTAGGAAGGGCCTCATCAGGAATGCAACCTGGCCACCCTCCCTGCAGAGCTGTCCTTCTGCACAGTGGGGAGGTGGATTTCTCTAGGACAGTGGCCTAGTGGCATCTGGGGCCACAGCCCAAACAGGCAACAGAGAAGAAGAGGTAGGCAAGCTCCCCAGTGACTAGCCAGGCCAGTGGCCTCGGCCCTTCATGCAGCCCCTGAAGGAGGCACAGGTGGGCCCCGACCTTGACCACAGCTGAGTAGGTGCACTTGACGGCAGGTGTGTCGAAGCACGGGAAGAAGGAGCGGTTGCACACGGAGTGGCCCTGGGTGAAGACGAAGGGCTTGGCATTGCCGTAGGTCAGCTCTGGGTCCAGCCACCAGATCTGCAGGCGGGGTTGAGTGTCAGCCGTCACCTGGCCTGAGGCTGTAGGCCAGAGCCTTGGGGCCAAGGAAGGGGCAGTGGCAGGGGAGGAAGGCAGTAGGGGTCTGGAAGGGGATGGAAGGGGACCACTGCTGGGCTTGTCACAGACCACAGCTCCTGTCCATAGCCTGCACTGCCTACCTGGTGTCCTCACCTCTCCCTGGGTGGGGGGAATAGCAAGAGTCATTAGCTGGAGCATGGCCTGTGGCCTGCCCTAGTCCCCATAGCCAGGCCTTGCCAGGAAGGAGGCCACGTGTCTGGGTCCAGCCCAGTCCTAACAGGGAGGAGAGAAGAAAGCCCTTCCTGGCATTACCTGAGCTCCAAGGGGAGCCAAGGCACAGCAGAACCTGGTCCAAACCCCCACAGCGGGCAGCCAACATGGTCTCAGCCAGGATCACAGAAAGCGGGAGAACCAGAGGCTCCTGTGACCAACACTGCCAAGGAGTCAGCCTGTGCCCAGGGCCAGCATTCAGGCCAGGGCAGCCTGCCAGGACGAAGGCCAGACACCAAGTGCCAAGAGGACAGGAGTGGCCCTGGAGGGCTTCTGGCTGTGCCTGGAGGCAGGGCTGGAGCAGGTGGCTTGGTTTGCTCTTCTGGCCCACCCTCAGGGCCAAGCCTCCCTCCCACCCCATTGCTGCTGAGACTTTCTGTACCCTAGAGGCAGAGGCCAGGCCCACCCTGAGAGCTGCCACTATGCTGCCTGGTCCTGCACCCACCCTGCCAGCGACTGGGGCAGTTTGATTGCCGAAACAAAGTCAAACAAACAGGCCACAACTGGAAGACATCTCCAACTCTCCTCCAAGAGTGGGCAGATCTGCAATTGAAAGTGGCCACTAGGGCTGGGGATGTGGCTCAAGCGGTAGCGCGCTCGCCTGGCATGCGTGCGGCCCGGGTTCGATCCTCAGCACCACATACCAACAAAGATGTTGTGTCCGCCGAGAACTAAAAAATAAATATTAAAAAAAAATTCTCTCTCTCTCTCCTCTCTCACTCTCTCTTTAAAAAATTAAAAAAAAAAAAGTGGCCACTATCATAGGGGGTAGTAGAGGCCAGACCTGGGAGTCGTCACCCCCAGACCAGGGGGCTGGCTGCCTGCCCTGCAGACCCCACGCTCAGGCGGGTCCCAGGTCCGGAAGTGCTGCCTTCCACACAGATCTGACTCCTGTCTGTTGGCAGATTTCTTCCTTCTGGCTGTCCTGTCCCTGTCTCCTCACCAGAGCAAGCCTGCGGAGGTTCTGTTTATGGTGGCCCAGGGCTGCCCTAGAGACCTGTCTTGGGACCTTGTGCAGCCTCCTGGTCCTGCCCCAGAGCTCTGGGGTCTGCAGGCCCAGAACCTAGGGACCTCTGTGGCGGAGTGTCCCTGCAGTGCGTGAAGCCCTCTGCAGGTGTTCCCTGACCATGCTGGAGGACAGGCCCTGGCCATTCTCCACGTGCCTTTAGCCCCCTTCCTCCTCTGCATCGTCTCTACTCCTGGAGTGCCCTCCCTCCCCAGGGGCCCCTCAGGCTCTCCCCAGCTCTCACCCCTTAACCTCAGCTGTCTGCTCTCCATTGAGAGGCTGGCCCCTACCCCAGAGGTGGGTCACTGAGCCCCAGCAGGGCAACCTGTTCAGCCGCTGAACATCTATCTGGTAGGGAAGGAACAGACACTGTGGGTCAGGAAAAAAGCTGTTCTTGCTGGGGTGTGAGGGCATGGACCAGAGTATGCAGCCCCTCTGGAGGGCCTACTGGCAGGGAGTGGGACAACCCAGCTGTCCCCCTGCTTGGCAGAAGGACAGGCTTAGGGGCATGACCCTGAGCTCTGCAGTGCTCACATGCAACAGTGAATGCCCAAAGCTAGAGGCCACTCTGCTTCTGCAAATAGACTAGCTCACACATCAAGCCTGGTCCCCAGCCCACCAATCCTGGATCTACTCAGTCTGAAGGGACTACCTCACCATTCCCTGTCTGAAACAATCAAGGGACACCCTGCAGGGCAAGGGAAGCCCAGAAACAATGGCCACACTTTATGCACTGGCCCTGTCTGCACAGCCTGGCAAAAGCTCTGGCCCTCCACTTGGCTGGCACTGGTAGAACAGACACATGGGGTCCAAGTTCAAGATGAGGTCCAGGGAAGGAAGTTGTTCCTCAGTTCTCACTTGTCGTGTAGAGAGGCACACCTGACACCAGAGAGCCCTGGACTGCACATGCAGGGTCCAGCCCTGCGGGCCAGCAGCTGGCAGACCCACAGGGCTCTGGGAGGACAATGAAGTGGCAGGCTCTGCTCAGAGCTCCTGGGAAAGTGCAGGAGGCCCACAGGTGTACCTCCAATCTGGGCTTTTCCTGCCCAGTTGTCACCTTGGCCCATCCTGATTTCTGACCTGTCCATTTGGGTGTCCCAGGCAGTGAAAAACCAGACCCTCCAAGACTCCCAGAACTGTGAACATGCTGTGTATGCACACTGGATGTCATATGTGTGCTTTATGTGCTTCCTGGGGACCTGGCATGAACTGCCATGCTTTGGAACTGAAAGGCTCTGCTCCATCCTGCAAGCCCCACCATTGGGCATGCAGTCATAATGCCTGACTTGGATCACGTGGCTTTTCTGGCAGGTCCTCTGGAGTGGTGGGGTGCCTTGTGCCAAAAGCCCTGCAGAGCCTAGTGCATCTGTGCTGGGAGTATGAGGCCCACCCACCTCAGCAGACTGCCGGCCCAGCGCTGGAGCCCAGAGCCAAGCCCCACGGTCCACGAGCCTCTCCTCTGCCTCCCACTGGGACTGGCCTTCCCTCAGCCCACCTCCAAAGAACAGATGTGGGTGTTTGAGCCCTCTGAAGGCAAGGTCACTAGGAGGCCCTTCTGCATCTTACATCCCCAGCCCCTCAATGCCAGGCTCCAGTATGGCTTGGCAGGTGCCCATCAGAAGCTGCTCTTGAGCCCAGACATGGACAGAACATCTGAACAGGGACCTTGCTGGGTGACATGCTGTCACGGTCCCCACTGCCACCGGGCCTGGACCTGGAGCTCTACCCAAAGTTCCTAAGTGTTCACAGGAAGCAGCTGGGAATTGCAGAAGGCACTAGGGCAGGACTCCAGAGCCAAGCTGCCCCCACGTTCTCTGCAGGTGCCCCATGTGCAGGGTGCAGATTAAGGTCTCCTGGCCTGGCAGCGCGGCAAGAAGCCACCTGGAGAGCCCTGCGGACCACCACCACCACCACCACCCTGCCTTGTAGCCCCTGCGCGCACCGGGAGGGACTCACGGCGGGGGCGTCGGTCGAGGTGTAGCGCAGGATGACCTGGAAGGGATGGTGCGCCTGCAGTTCAGGCGGCAGAGTGACCGTGAGCGAGGAGCCATAGTCGGTGAACGGGTCCAGCCTGAAGGCCAGAGGGCAGGAGGCGGGCTCGGTGCCGGGACCCTCGGGGAAGGCGGGCAGCGGGGGCGGCGGGGGCCCCGGCCCTGGGGCGGGGAAGGCGAAGGCGCAGGGCGTCTCGGCGGCGGCGGGGGCGCGGCGGAAGGCTGCCGAGTGCAGGCGCAGGGCCGGGTGCGCGTCGAGCACGAGCGCGCGGGGCGCGGGCCGCAGCGCGCACAGCTCGAGCACCAGGCAGCCAGCCAGCTCGCGCGCCTCGGGCCGCAGCTCCAGGCCCAGCTGCAGGTGGCGGAGGCGGAAGAGCTGCGCGCTGGAGGCCGAGGCCACGTCCAGGGCGGGCGGCGGCTCGGGCGGCGGGCGGGCGGGTGCGGCCTCCGCGCCAGGCGCCTTGCGGCAGCAGCACTGTGCCGCCATGGCCGCTGGCGCTAAGTGAAATCCATGGGCTGCGGCCACGCCGGGCCGCGGGCGGCGGGCAAGGGGCGCCGGGCTGCGGCGGCGGCGGCGGCGGCGGGGCGCGGGCACAACAGGAAGTCGCGCCGGGAGCCGCCCGGCCCGGCCCCGCGCCGTGCGCCGCCCCGCTCGGACTCCGCTCGGCGGCCGCCGCCGGGGGCGCTGTGCGCGGGGCCCGGGCCTGTGCGCCAGCGGGGCGGGCCGGGCTTGGGGCGCCGAGCGCTGAGTGGAGAGGGCGCAGGAACCAGGACGCTGTGATCCCGGGCACTGTGTTGGGAGCTAGGGGCCACGGCGCGTGAGGTACCTGTGCGCGCTCCCCAGCCCTGCTCTCTTCACTTTCCACCTGGCCGCGCAGGGGAGACTCCGGAGGCGGGGTCACCGCTCTTTCAGTTTGTAGCCGGCCAGCTACTGCAGCGGCGGCTACTGAGCCCCGCGACACCTGCGGTACCGGGAGGGTTGTAGCTTGTGTGGTCTGTGTCCGGGGAGTGCAATGTCGGGAACTCGGCGCTGACTGTCTATTCTGGGTGCAGACCCTGGGAGTGATTCTCTTGGTCCCCGACCCACCTACTCGCGAATCAGACAGTTGGCCTGTGTCTGGCACGCGGTGTTAATAGAGCCCAGGAGCTTCAAGATGAGAGCTAGCAAGTACCACAGCCCTTGCGTGTGTGGCTGTTTATATTTAAATTAAGTACAGCTGTCACTTACACAGCCGTATTTCGGAGTCTACCTGTGTGTTGCAGTCAGGGAATGGACAGCAGACGGGAAATGCTCCCATGGTTAGGGAAAGTTCTCTTAAGCCCGGCTGCCTTAAAAACTGGCCTGGCTGGAGGGCAGACTGTTTTGAAACTGCATTCTGTGCAGCTCAGCCACTTTTCCCAGAGCCTGCTTGTACTAGGCCTGGACTCAGAGACCTTCTCACCTGGCGGGGTCTGCCTGGTGCCCAGCACTGGCTGTGGACAAGGGTGTGAGAACGCAGGTTCTTGGAGTGTCTTTTCTCTCCTGCTGGATCAAGGTGTGCCTGTTCATTCCTAGGTAGTGCTCAAGCTGTCTGGACCCAGTCTTTCAACCTGTAACCAACGTGGCGCTTCCTGCCGCTCTGGTGGAAAGACCCCTTCCCAGATGTGGGGTGTGAGCACTGAGGCATCCCTTCACATTTCCTGTGGCTCCATGTGACCTCTTAGCTGGGGAGCACTCCAAACTCCAGGAACCCCAAGGCTCTGTCAATGAGACACAGAGGTCAGTCCTGATCCAAGACAAGAGGGAAGAGAACTGAGGTGGGATCACTCTTTGCTGCCTTTCAGGGATCAGTTACCTGGGGTCCCAACACCCTGCCCAGGTGACAGCCCTGGATTAGACTGTTTTAGATGGCACTGTCAGTTTGGCTCATCTTCCAGACCCCACCCTGGCTAGTTGGCCTGGGTCTGGAAGTCTTCAGGCCCTTGTTGCCCTTCTTGCCATCAATGGAGCATGGGATCTTGCCACCCTAGTCTCCCCAGTTGGACTGGCGGGGGGCAGGGGTTGGGGACTCATCCCTTCCCTCCTGGAGAGCCCTGGTCACCTCCCCACAACTGGTTCTGCACGTTGGGAGGGTGGAGTGGGGCAACCCTGCCAATCCAAAGGAGCTGTTCTATCTCTTCCCTAGCTGGGCAGGGCCGTGCCTCCATACCACATTTATAAGGTGCTAACACACAGGAAGTCTTCTGAGACAAAACACTGTGATTATTGAAGTCAGCCCACCAGGACACCTTGCAGGTGCTGGAAGCTCTATGTGACTTGGGAAACCAGTAGGCTGCAGAGGCAAGCCCATAGGTGCCTCCAGCAGCGCCCCTCCCAACCTGAAACCCCACCCCCACCAGGGCGACTGCCTGGATTGCCCCCTGGCTGCTGGACTCAGCATTGCACCCAAGGTCCCCTGCGGCTTCATCCTGACTCAAGAGAAACCTGAAATCAGGACTGCCCCCGGTTTCTCCCAGAGGAACTCCAGCCTTTTGGTGATCAGGGTCAGTGAAGCAGCTCTGACAAGCATGCACCCGGGCATTCTAATGCACAGATGTTCTGCCCCCTCTTAACCTGGGTGGGCACCCAGGGGACCAAGTGGGTCCCTGGTCTCACTAGGAGGTGGGTACCAAGATGGGCAGGGCTCCAGCTCGCTGACAGGACAGCAAAGGCCTCCAGAAGGAAGCAGTATTCATTCAGAAGGGCCTTACTATCCTTGGGACAGGTGCTGGGAGTCTGATAGGAGTAGCAGCTGGATAGCTCTGCAAATGGAACTGTTGGGATAATGTCTGAAGTGACCTATAAATATTCAGCCTTGCCTGAGCCTGTGGCTCTTCTACCCTTGTCACCTAGAGCAGGTCAGGGGGTGTGTCTAGCCCTGATGAGAGGGTGCAGGAGGCCTCACTGAGGGTGTCATGTGCAAGGATCATCCAGGCACACTAGGTAAAACCCGGGGCCAGGTTCCCCTTCCCAGCAAGCACTGCAGCTGAGCCAGCCAAATGGAGACAGGTCAGTAGCAACCACAGGGTTGATGGGAGGGTGGAATGGCTATGAGAGACCAGGGGACGAAAGCCTGGACACAGGGATGGACATTGCTGACAAGTAACAATGAGCAGGGTTGGGTGGCACCCTACACAGCCAGAAATCTAGGTCCAGGTGTACAGGGGCAAGGAGGGGTGGGTCCCTCAGTACTACCACAATAATTTTCACAAATTATTGTGAAACTGCTTCCTATCCTTCAGCTTCATTCCGTGGGTGGAAAGCTGTAGACAAGTGTCCTCTTTGCAGGAGGTTGACAACACCCAGCTATTTGGACTCCTCAGAGGCAAACCCAGGGCTGCTCTGCAGGGCGGGGACTGATTCTGACCTTCAGGGAGTGGTGCAGCTTTGTGCTGATCATGAGGCAGGAGGAAGATCTCCAGTGCCCAGGCTGT
The DNA here is from genome assembly GCF_964194105.1 of Spermophilus citellus. NCBI lineage: Eukaryota > Metazoa > Chordata > Mammalia > Rodentia > Sciuridae > Spermophilus > Spermophilus citellus. The sequence goes on along the minus strand of NC_138192.1, from coordinate 135,485,444 downwards.
GTGATGCAGGTGTGGAGGCCACTGCGCCCCAAGGGAATAGCAGAGCCAGGAGGAGCTGAGGGCTCTGGACGAGGGTAAAACAGTGAAGGAATGGAGAGGCACACAAACACCAACTACAGCACTTTACTCTTTGCTTTATACATATTAGCCAAAGACTGCAGTATCTGTAATTCATGGAATCACCGAGTGCTGTTCTCCTTCCCCACTATCTTATTTAAGGAGTGTGGACTGTGACTAATTTCCTAGGAGTTTAAAGGCCAAAGAACATCAGATGGCCTATCTGAACTAGGGAGTCCATCCTCCACAAGGAGGCCGCAGAGGGCTGCCTGCTGCTGGGTCAGGCGCCTGAAGAGGCTTATCCAGCCTCCCTAAGCACTGAGGCTCCAGCAAGTCCAGCCTCCCTAAGCACTGAGGCTCCAGCAAGTCCAGCCTCCCTAAGCACTGAGGCTCCAGCAGGCCTGAGCAGCGCATGCCCTCAGCTGTGGGTCCCGCGCTCAGCGCTGGGAAAGGGCAGGAGGAGTTCTGGCAGCTGGGACCCGGTCCCGTCCCCACCTCTGGTTTAGATTTGACCAAAACCTACGAACAAACGAAGCTGACCCAGGGTGAGAGGAAGAGATGGTCGGTCTTGGCAGCGGCTTCCCAGTCCCCTCCTTTGAACTGCACTTCAGGTAGACGCGGCTTGGGGGAAGTGGAGCCCGGCCGCGGCGGTGACCAGGGCACGTCCCGCCTCTCGTTAGCAAACGCCCTTCCCGCCCGGCTTCAGGAGACGGCTACCGCGCGGCTGGCTGGGGTCCATGTCGCGCGCTTCCGGGGTCAGCGGGCTCCCGGGCCTGGCGGGGCTGGCGGGGCTGGTGTGCCTCGCGGGCCTGGTGGGCCTGGTGTGCCTGGTGTGCCTGGTGAGCCTCGCGGGCCTGGTGTGCCTGGTGTGCCTCGCGGGCCTGGTGTGCCTGGTGTGCCTCGCGGGCCTGGTGGGCCTGGTGTGCCTCGCGGGCCTGGTGGGCCTGGTGTGCCTGGTGTGCCTCGCGCGCCTGGTGTGCCTGGTGGGCCTGGTGTGCCTGGTGTGCCTCGTGTGCCTGGTGGGCCTGGTGGGCCTGGTGGGCCTGGTGTGCCTCGTGTGCCTGGTGTGCCTGGTGTGCCTCGTGTGCCTGGTGTGCCTGGTGTGCCTCGTGGGCCTGGTGGGCCTGGTGTGCCTCGCGCGCCTGGTGGGCCTGGTGTGCCTCGCGGGCCTGGTGGGCCTGGTGTGCCTGGTGTGCCTGGGCCTGGATGATCTGCTCGTACTTTTCGAGCTGACACCAGAAACCCGGATTGGGTTCGGCTACCGGGCGGGCGATCTTGACAGTCTGCGAACAAAAGAGGAACCGAACGTCAGCCCGCGCGGGTTTCGCAGAACTCCAGGCGCGACCAGCCGCGCGGAAGGCCCGCCCCTGAGAGCAGGCCCCGCCCAACTAGGAGGCCCGCCCCCGAGTGGACCCCGCCCCGGCCGGAGAGACCACGCCCAGTCAAGCCAGAGGGCCTTCTCTGGGTGGGCCCCGCCCCGCCCCCTACCGGAAGACGCGCCCTCGAAAGCGGGCCCCGCCCCGGAAGCCCCCACCTGAAAGGCCCGTTCCAGGGAGAGGCCGCGGTATCGCATGAGGTAGGCAGTGCAGACAGCGGCTGAGCGGCTGCGACCGTTCTTGCAGTAGACCAGGCAGGCGCCACCGGCGCGCACCGCGGCCTCCATGGCGGCACAGGTGGGCTCCAGATGCACCAGCAGGTCCTCGTGCGGGTCGTCGAAAACGGGCACCCGCAGCTCGGCCACTCCGGGCGCGCTTGGGCCGGGCTGCAGGCGGGAGACGTTGACACACAACGTGATACCCGAGCGCTGCAGCAGTTCCGTGGCGCCCGCGGCGCGCGCGTTTCCGAGGAAGAGCGCGGGGGCGACGAGCGTGAACGTCGGCGGCGCGACCTCGGGGGACCTGCTGTGGGCAGCTCTTTCCGGGCCCATCGCGGTGACCGCCCCCAGGGTCCACTTAGGGCCGATGTCCCGCCCGCGCCTGGGCCCGCCGGGCGGGGTTAAGGTTAGGGTCAGCTGCGGGTGGCTAGGGCGGGACCTAGCATTGGCCCTCTGATTGGGCGTGGCCTGGCATTGACTCCGATTGGCCGTGGCGTGGGTGGGGCCTTGCGCCCGCTTTCTGATTGGCGGAAGGCAGGCGTCTCAGGACCCCACAGTGTTCCCTAAAGCTTGAGCCATGCGGCCCTGTGCTGGAAGGGTGGTTGGTAGACGTGGACATGGACTGGATCGAGTAGCAGCTAATCCAACACTGACCGGCGTCCTTCTGGCTTTCATAAGGACCTCATGGTTGTCCTATGGGCTATTGACAGAAGGCCACTTGGTTTCCTGTGGGTTTTTTTTTTTTTTTAATTCTCATCAGGTATACATGACAGCAGAATGCTCTTTAATTCATTGTATATAAATGGAGCACATTTTTTCACTTCACTGGTTGTACACGAAGTAGGGTTACCTTCATGCAATCATACATGTTTCTACGGTAAGGATGTCCTCCTGTGGGTTTTTGTTATTGTTGCAGAGTTATACCTTTATCTATTTCCTAATAAATTGTCCTTTGTCATCTTTGAGTTTATTTCCCTTTTTATTGCAAAACATGGTTCATATAAAGTAAAACTATTTACCATTAGCTTTTTGTCATTTCTTCATAGGACGGGATTATTTCTGTTTTTCTTAATAACTTTAGGCGTTAGCCCTGTGACTTTTTAAATTTATTTAGAGTCTTTTAGGATTTCTTCATCCCAGTGTTGTGGCACATGATTGTAATCCCAGCAATTCGGGAGGCCAGACAGGAGCATTGCAAATTCAAAGCCAACCTCAGCAACTTAGTGAAACACTGTCTGAAAAAGAACTGTTGATGTTGCTCAGTGATTAAGCATTCCTGCTGGGTTTAATCCTCAGTATGGAAAAAACAAGAAAGAGAAGATCTCTTGAGTCGATTTTTCTGATATTTAGTATTTCTCAGGGAACAGTCACAGCGAAGAGCAACTCGTAGCCTCACAGACATTTAGTTGATTGTAGTTTCAATTTTATTGTAATAATAGTAAAAACAGTTCCTCTTCCTCTCTGTGCTTTGCTTAAGATTTGAAATCATTCTGCCAGAAATCATTCTTCATCCTTCCCCCAACCTAGTCTTACATATATCACACAAAATGTGTCTATACAGTCTTCTGGCGGTATGCATTCTCTCCTGCAGGTACCAATTGTGGATAACTGGTCAGATCGTTATGGCAACCTGGGTCCCTTTTGAGCTAAATACTCAAATATCTTGAAGCCAGTCTTCACTGGCTGCAGTCTCATTCCCTGGAGGCCTTACCAGCATCCATTTCCCTCTTCTCCATCCCAAGGAAGGGGCCTGCTTTCCTGGGATGAGGAGGGAATGGTATCTCCCTAGAGTTCATGGGATTCATCCAATGAGATGGAGATTCCCTGTCTACCAGCTCCAGGAGAGGTTCTGATTGCTCCTGCAAATCAATGAAGGCCATACTCTCTTCACTGCTGCAGGATTAGGTCTGGTCTCTGATATGGGCCAATAGGAGGGAGGAATTGGGAAGGCACCTCTGTTCTCTCCTTAAGGCCAAAAGGGGAAGCCAGCTTTAGGTGAAAGCAAAGGAAATGGGGAAAATTGGATCACAGCATCCAACCAAACCTGAAAGCCCCTCAGCTCCTTACTGGAGGGTGTTTGAGGTGGGTTTTCTCTTCTAAAGTCTCCTACGTCAGACTTCATTCCTGTACTCCACTGAACTAACAGACTGGTCCCCAAATTGTCCCAAGTGCCACCACCTCCATTGCCATGCTGTAGTCTAAGTCACTGAGATCTGGCTCTGGAGCCCCCTCCCAGCTGCTGAGGTACAGCTGGAACATGCCTTCTGGGGTGACATTCCTGGAGATTTGTTCCCACTTAGCAAGTCACGGTGATTCACAGGATTCATTTCCTAAGTTATTAGTCTGCTAAATTTGCCAGGCTTGCCAATTTACCACAAACTTTAATATTCCTAAATATTTTCAGTATATTAATATTATGAAAACATTCCTTTTGAACATATTTGTAGTGATATTTGTATCAATTTGTGGAAATAGAGCTCTTCAATCTTGATATGCCTAGTTTTAAAAGGCACTGGTGCATATACTTTATGAATATAAGCAAAATCTCAGCATTTCATTTTGAATTATCCTCATTGTGTAGAAGTTTCCAGAACACCTTTTCTTTTTTTGCCACATTGTAGTTTTCAGAATCCTTTCTAATCTGACCAAATTGTCAAATTCTTTCTAATCTGATCAAATTGTCAGGCTAGAAAGTTTGCCACGAAGTGTTTTTTTTCCCTCCACACTTTTTTCCTCCTATTGAATAGTGTATTCAATTCCTAGAGCTGCTGTGGCCACACCAGATGGTTGTCTCACAACAGAAATGTCCTCCCATTGTGTCTGTGTCTCTGCATCTCATAGGGACACTGGACATTGGTTTAAGACCCACCTAAATAGCCTCATCCTTATTTGATCATGTCTGCAAAAACTACCTCCAAGAAAAGGCTGCATTCCCAGGAATGGAGGGGGTAGGATTTCACCTTATCTTTTGGGGGACACTATTCAATCCACAACAGATGGTTTGGCTTCACAGATTTGTAGGGTGATTTGAAGTTTTAGTTGACTGTTTTCCTTCCTTCCTTTCTGTGCTGGGATTTGGACCCAGAGCCTTGAGCAAGCTTGGCAAGCACACTATCACTGAGCTATCCCCTGTCCTTGACTGTTTTACGGCTCTCAATAACAAATGGATCTTAAACAACTCAGTTTGCCTCTGCTCAGCTCCCACGATGCAGCTGGAGGGAGGGGGGCACCGGGAGATGCCAGGGGTTGAACGGTCAAAAGTAGAGGACCCAGGAACCAAGGTGGGTACCGAAGGGCTAAAGAGGTCCAGGGAATAGACAGGAACTGGGAGAAACTAGAGCATGCAGGAAGGGACCCTAAGATGGCAGAGTCCTGGCTCCGCTGCTTTTTTGCCCAGAAAGCTTGCCTTTGGGGAGGCCTGGGGGCGTGGGCTTCTCGTGCTCTTCCCTCTGGTTCTGGCAACCACCCCATCCTTGCCTCAGAGGGCCGCTCCTTGTTGCAGGACGCCTTCCCACCGCCGGCGCCTCTCCACGACCCAATCCAGCTCCTGTAACGCGCCTGTGGACATACACTCCTGCGCACCCTCTGAAGCCCTGCTCCAGAGTCCCGGGTCCCTAAGATCTTCCCCAGGCCTTGCCCTGCACCAGGTTGCAGCTCCCGCTGTGCCCTCTGCACACCTATTCCCCAAAGTCCCGCTTTGCAATCAGGCGGGGCTTGATCAAGCCTAGGTCGAGTCCTAGAGTACCTTGGTTCTCTGCTTCCCCGGTCTCCCTTCCGCGTTCTCCCCCTCGCAGGTATTGGCAGTACTTGGCCCAGACTCTGAACCGCGGTGTTCCTGGGGACACTTGAAAGCCAGCAGGCTGGTGCAGCTACCGCACTAACGGTAGAGGCGGGACGGACGGTGCCGCCCCCAGCGGGGATTGGTGGGCGGGGCTGGAGGGCGGACCTGGAGAGGAGGGAGCGCAGCACCTTGCGGGGATTGGTGGAGGTGGAGAGTGGCGTGGCACGGGGCGGGGCCGTCTCCAGGGGAACCCGACGCTTTCCGCTAGCCTGGACTCCACTGCGTGGGCGTGCTGCTGGTGGCCGCGGTGCCGCTGGTGCTAGTTCTGCGAGCTCGGGTGCGGCTCCAAGGGCCAGGGCGGGGGCGCGGGGCTGGTGTTGGAAGGGACGGTGGCGTCCCTGGGCGCGGGCAGACTTTTCCCGGTGGCTCCGACCTTTGAGGGCCAGCTGCAGGGACCACTGATCGGCCAGCGAGGCGCGGCTCCGGGAGGAGCGTGATGGCTCGACCCGGGCGGGGGCTGTGGGCGCTGTGGGCGCCCCCGGTATCCGCAGCATCCTGAGGGCGGATTGTGGTCCCTGGGTCTGCTTCCAGGTTCGGAGAACAGACACGGAAGGTGGTGGCTTCTAGGTCCCCCTGGACTACGCAGCCTCAAAGGCTTACAGCTCCAGAGGCGCGCTGGAGGAGCAGGGCGGCCAGTCCCCTGCTGCCAAGGGACTGGACAGTTACGCCTTCTTCACCGAAAGGTGCAGGGGACCCCGGGCAGGGAGGTCAGACCATGACCCAGGGGCCAGAATTAGCCAGGTTTCACAGTTGGGGCCAGACTTAAAAATCACTAAATATTTTACAAAAACTGGTCTCTGTAAAGAGAGAAAAGCCTCAAAATTGTATTAACAAGCACTGAGGGAAATGTCATATGTTATGGGTGACTGGAATCCTATGCCCCAACTCGCTGCTCCCTTTTAGCCTGCAACACTGCCTGCTGGTCCATTTCACTTCCTAGTCCATGGAAGGAACTCTTCCCCAAGTTGACACAGCTCCCTGACTGCTGTGTTGTTAACAGTCAGGGCTACTTTGGGTCAAGGACTGCCCCAGAGCCTTATCTGTAGCATCTCATGAAATCCACCTGCAACTGACCCTATCATGCCTGTCTTTGTGTGGATCCAAGGCCTCTGGACCCCAGCATCCTCAAGTTGAAGCTCCAACCCCAGTGTGATGGTATTCAGGGGCGGGCCTTGGGAGATGAGTGGGTTGAGGTGAGGACAGGAGGGTGGGGCCTATGATGGGATCTGTGAGGAAAACAGAGCACTCGCTGCTCACCCTCTCTCTGCCATGAAGTCACTTTGAGAAGGTGACATCTGTAAGCCAGGAAGAGAGCGCTCACCAGGAACCAAGTCCACTCGCTTCATGACCTCAGACTTCCACACTTTAAACCTGTGAGAAATAACTGTCATTGTTTAAGACCTGACCTGGTCTGTCCCCAGTCTGTGGTGGTTTGTTATAGCCTCCTCAGCAGGACTAACAGAGTTTCCATCTTACAGAGGAGGAGACAATCAGGAAGGGTGAGGAGCCCATATAGGCCAACCAGTGGGAGGTGCCAGACACAGGTGACCATTTCCAATGACCCTCTGGTGGGTTTTACAGCTGACTGCTTGTGTTACGATTGTCTTGATCGGCCTCAAAATTATCTCCATTTTTCTCAGGAAAAAATACAGTGAAATTTCTGTTTCTCCTATTCCTACCATAGATCATCTTTCCCCATTATGGTTAGCTTTTATTAAACAACAGTACCTATCCCGTGTAGAAGAATGAGAAAAAACAGGTGTATGAGTTTGCCAGGGCTGCTGTAACAAGCACCACACAGACCAGCTCTGGAGGGGGAGGCCAAGGTCAAGGAGCCAGTAGGCTTGGCTCCTTCTCTATCATGGCTGGTACATGATCATCTCCTCCCTCCACCCAGTCCCGTCACCTTCACCATGTCCAGGCTTCCCCCTCTCATGGAGTAGGGCTCATCTGATGACCTCACTTTAAAGGATTAACTCTGTGAAGACCGTATCTCCAAATAAGGTCACATCTGAGGTGCTGGGTTTGGGACTCCAACATTAAAATTTTGAGGGTGGACACAACTCAACTCAACCTGAAATAGCAGGTAAGCAAGAGAGAAGACAAACCCCATCCATGCCCCAGACACTATCCTTGCTGTCTTGGGTGTCTGTCCTCCATAGTTAACCATATACCAAATGTAGAACTCGTGTTCTCAGCAGCAGGATCTCTTGTCGGCAGATAATATTCTTGGCCTCTGTGGGCCATAATTGGCATTCCAGGGCTGGCTGGTGGAGGGGTCAGGACCTGAAGGTTCCCAGGCCCAGAGGTATAAGCCAGACATTGGGACAGGTCTGTAGCCCAGATACCAGCTTACAGCATTCCCCAGGGAGTTGGAGGGCGGCAGAGGGGTGTGTGTGTGTTGGGTATCCATGTCTAAATCATGATGTGTACCTTTAGATAGAAGAGCAGGAAAGAATAAAATGCACCTTGTGCACACCCCTGTGCACCTCAGAGTCCGCATGCAGACGCTCTGCCCTCAGTGGTGCATCTGGAGGTGGAGTACCTGCTGTTGTGGTCGCCCGTCCCGGCAGGCGCTGTGCAGGTGTTTCAGCCTGTTGTGACTGCCTCCCTTTGCTCTCTTCCTAGGGATGGGACAGTGCCCCCCAGAGACGAAGGTGAGGAGTCTGAGGGCCCCCTGAAGGAGCAGAGCCTGAAGGGGACCTACATCCAGCTTGTCCAAGGGGTGCAGGAGTGGCAGGATGGCTGTGTCTACCGAGGGGAGTTTGGGCTCCACATGAAGCTTGGATATGGTGAATTCTCTTGGCCCACGGGTGAAGTAAGTGCCTGAGCTGTGCTCACACCACCTCCCACAGGGGGTAGGGGCTGGGCCTCTCTCCCAAGAACCAGGTGGTGGGCGTCTTTGGACACCTCCTCAGGAAGGATTTCGGCTGACACCTTCCTAGTGAGGATGCCCAGAGGAAAGTCCCTCCAGACTCCCCACAGTACATGGTTTCCTGGGGTGCGTGGGAAGAAGTTTGGGAAACTGATTTAAGAAGACAAATTCTTATTCTGGGCAGATGTTTTAGAATTGTGAATTACTGCAGCAATTTGTAGGCTTATACTGGTGAAATCACCTGTATTCAAGATGAAACAGATGGGGAGCACATTCTTAGAGACAGAATGAGGCACATTCTTGCACTCTGAGCTAGGCCATGCCCAGGACTTCAAGGGCTGAGACCAGGAGCCCAGAACCATTTGTGTCTCCTGGTGTCCCTGGCTGGGAACAGTAGCTAAGTGGGCAGCAATTCTGGGGCATGTGCTGAGTTCTGGGGGCTCAGACCATCTCCCCTGTGGGATGGAGGGTCTTGAAGATGTCCAGGTGGAGGATTCTGCCCTGGCGGTGCCTAGCCATGGTGCAATTCAGCTGAGACCTCATCAGGAGGTGATGCAGGGCTGTGTGTGTTGGGTGGGTTGTGAAAGGGTGCAGGGTGGTCCCGAGTGCTGGAGCCCTCTGGGAAGGTGCTGGCTGGTGAGGCCTCATGGGGGATCACTGATTCACAGCTCCACCCATCTGTTCCTTGTGTGAGTCTGTCTCTGGATACCTGGTTTCTCTGACTTTTTGGCCCAAGGCTGGGGACACGTGGGCCAGCCTTTAACGTTTGCCCTGGCTCCCCAGCTAAAGAAACAGTAGGTGAAATAGGACCCTCTCAGCCCAGTTCCAAAGTCCTGGGATCCTGCTGGCTAGCTTCAGTCTGGTGAATGCTCCTCCTGGCACGTGCGGTCTTGCATGGGACCACAGCAGACACAGTTGTGGCCACCTGTTCTTTTCAACAAGGGCGGTTCAGAGTATGGGTGTCACATGGAGGGTGGTCAAGCCATGGGAGGGACACACTTGTCCAGAGGAGAGCAGCAACGGGGAAAAGATCAGCCATCTCCCAACAGAGTCTGAAGAATGGCCAGGTGTAGGGCCAGGAGTCCTCCAAGACCGCAGAGCGGGACTGTGCATGGAGCACCTGAGACCGGTGCCTGTCCACCTGGAGTGTGCCCCCAGCTCAGGGAGACCCCAGCCTCCTCAGGGCCCTGGTGGGTGCTGAGCCCCGGCACAGCCGTCCTCAGGCCTCGACTTGTTTTACTCACACGGTGGCTGCAAGGCCTGGTTCCTTGTCCACAGTCCCCGGTTCGATCCTTCCAGCCCAGGTTTCCCCCAGGGATGGAAGAACATGGCCGGTGTATTTAGGTGGGGGCCAGCTTTTCTACCCTGGGGCCTGGGCCATTGGGTGCAGGGCACAGATGCGTCCAGCTGCAGCAGCTCTTAAACCAGAGGAGAGGACAAGAGCACCCCTTGAGGGCCTGAGCACATTGACTGTCTTTTGAGACACGTGTGTAGCCTGGTCCATTCTGAGGACCAAGGAGGGGCCGAGAGATGACCCGTGTTCTGAGGAGGACGCAGCTGTCTCTCGGGTATGGAAGTGTGAGGCCCAAGAGCTGAGAGTTCCCCTGACAATTTTTTTTAAATGATTTGCACTTGGTTTTTGTTGGTGAAAGGTTGGACTCAGATAATCTGCTCCAATGTCCTACAAATCAAGGGAGCATTGGCAGAATGGAGACTCCATCCTGACTGCCTCCCTACTCACCGAATGTCCTTCATGGGCCAAACTCTGTCACTAATGAAACCCAAATTTAATCCAGTGGAATTAAAAAAGGTCTTTCTTGGTTCTTGTTACAAAAGTTCAAGGGTAAAGTAGCCTCAGGCTGGGCTGGATCCAGGAGCTCATCATCCAATCAGGCAGGCCCTCGATCTTCCTTCTTCATATGGGGGGCCAAGACTGGCCTTCTACTGCCTGGCCAGTCTCTAAAGGTGGCTGCACATGTTCCTAAAAGAAGTCCCTCGCTGAATGCAGGTGTGCCTTAGAGTCAGGTTAGGTGACCAAACCAGTCCAGGCCGAAGCTGGGGTGAGGAGTCCTCGCGTGGGGCCAGGGTCACATGGGGGCTGGGGCCTGCAGAAAGGGTATCATCATGGCCTCCTGTGGGGCACCGCGTCCGGCTGCCTGAGAGCTCAGGCCCAGCCCTTCTGACAGAAAAGTCAGGTCCACCTGCTGGAATGCCCGGGCTGGGTGTGCGTCAGGAGTGGCACTGAGCCCACCCACTGGGGTTCCTGAGCTGGGGGGGAGCCCCCAGGCCCAGCCCCCAGTCCAAGTCCTAAGAAGTCCCACCTCCCCCCCATCCACCTGTGACCTTATAGGGGGCCCTGTGGGTTGGGGCGGGGGTCCTGAGCTGTCAGTACCCCAGGACAGAGAGTCCACCCTTCCTGATGCCCCATCTCTAGCCAGCTCTGAAACCTCCAAACTCCCCACCCGAGTCGAAGGCAGGAGAGGGGCACGGTCACCAGGGGCCTCACTGCCAGGCTCCCCTGGTGCTTGGGGTGACCACTCTGAGGTTCACGTTGGCCACCTGGACTTCAAGGGGGGCGGTGGCTAGTGCAGCCCGCAGCCCCACTCACAGCACAGAGGTGGTGTTTGGGGTGGTGGTCCCCAGGCACCAGGCCTACTGACCTCTCCACTTGACAGTCCTACCGCGGGCAGTTTTACCGGGATCACTGCCACGGCTTGGGCACCTACATGTGGCCTGACGGCTCCAGTTTCACGGGCATGTTTTACCTCAGCCACCGAGAAGGCTATGGCACCATGTACATGAAGACCACACTTTTCCAGGTGAGGGGCGTGGCTGCCAGCAGGGGTGGGCCTTCGTGGGTGGAGGTGAGGAGCAGGGCCCTGCCTTCAGGTGAGCCCTGGGTGTGCTGTGTATCTAGACTACTGGATAAAAAGATATCTAGGTCTCGGCCGGCACGGTGGCACACACTTATAATCCCAGTGGCTCGTGAGGCTGGGACAGGAGGATCATGAGTTCAAAGCCAGCCTCAGCAAAAAGCGAGGCGCTAAGCAACTCAGTGAGACCCTGTCTCTAAAGAAAATTCAAAATGGGGCTGAGGATGTGGCTCAGTGGCCAAGTGCCCCTGAGTTCAATCCCCAGTACCCCCCCCCCCAGAAAAAAGATATTTAGGTCTTGAGGAAGTGTATTTACATATAAGCATCCTTCTTAATGATTGTAGTGATACTAACAGTCAGGATATAAGTAGCAGATGAAAACCTTATTTCATTTCTCAGAAGGATAACAGCAAGTCATACATCCCCTAGATTAATGAAATATACTCTGCATTTAACTTTCAGTATATAAACTGGATCATTCTATGCATATTATTTGAAACTTGCCTTTTTTCCAGAGAACATGCCTCGTCTTTCAAATACACAGGCCCTTTTCTCCCCTTTAATTTTATTGCAGTATAATTTTCGATAATTCTTTTTAATATAGAGTTCTGAGCCTTTGGACAAGTATGAGGCATGTACCCACGGCCCAGAGAAGGATGGGGAAGGCCTGTCTCCCCTGCCCGCCTCCTGGACCCCCCTTGCCCTCTGCGAGGGGCCAGGTGTGGAACCTGCCGTGAGCCTGGGGTCCCTGGCCTCTGAAATTCCGCCTCCTGGGCCTCTTCTCAGTCTGTTCCTTTTTGCATCCAAACAGTTTTCCATGCTATGAAGCCACCACAGCTTAACTCCTAAGACACTGAGGTTGTTTCCCGTTTGAAGGGATGAGGATAAAGCTGCACTGGGCTGGGGCTGGGGCTGGGCTCCGCGCAGAGCGCTTGCCTGGCATGGGTGCGGCCCTGGGTTCGATCCTTAGCACCGCATAAACATAAACAAATGAAAAAAGAAATGCTATCCATCGACAACTCAACAACATCTTGAGAGTAAAAGCGGCTGTGAGCATATGTATTTGTATGAACAAGCCCACATTAAACCTAGGCTGGGGCTGGGGCTGGGGCTCAGTGGCAGAGCGCTTGTCTACCATCCGTGAGACACTGGGTTCAATCCACAGCACCACAAAAAAGTAAATGGATAAAATAAAGGTATTGTGTCTATCTACAACCAAAACCAAAGTTTAAAAAAAAAGCAGGTTTTCACTTCACCTGGGCCTGGGCTTGTGTGTCATGTGGCTGGTGAATGCTCTGCGAGTTCCAGCGAACCCCCACTCTGCACCCCATGTCCCCACCGGCTCTGTGGGGGCTCCAGTGGTGGGCACCCTGGCCCTCCGTGTTGCATGGATGCTTCCTTCTCAGCAGCTCCAGTGATGGAGTGACTCACGGGGGGCTGAGAGGCACCCCGGCCACAGTGCCTGCCTTTTCCTTGGCCAGTCCTGCTGGGGGTCTCCCGTGTTATTCTTCTTTTCCCCAGAAAATCAGCTTCTGTCTCAATGGATCTTCTCTGCATTTAGTTCTGTTTCATTGCCAGTTTCTTTATTATACCCCCTGGATAATTTGCTATTCTTTTCTAATTCATTGACTTTCTGTTTTGCTTTTTATCTCATATACATGTTGGCTCTGTTTTGATTCTATAATGTTAGTGTTTATATTCAGTTCAAAACATATTGTGACTTCTACGGTGACTTCTCTTCCACCCAAGGGGTCTTTGACAGGAGTATTGCTTCCTGTTCAGAGTTTGGGCTCGGGCTGCCATCAGGCTGGTCCCCTGTGTGCTCCTGTGCCTGGGACTGGTCCCTGGGTGCTCCTGTGCCTGGGACTGGTCCCCTGGGTGCTCCTGTGCCTGGGGCTGGTCCCCTGGGTGCTCCTGTGCCTGGGACTGGTCCCTGGGTGCTCCTGTGCCTGGGGCTGGTCCCCTGGGTGCTCCTGTGCCTGGGGCTGGTCCCTGGGTGCTCCTGTGCCTGGGGCTGGTCCCCTGGGTGCTCCTGTGCCTGGGTGGTTTCAGCTCTCTGGGACCTGGGAGACTTGCTCTAGGACCCATCCTGCCTCTTTCAATGTTTGTGGGCCATCCAAGTCAGGTGGTGCCCTCTGAGGTTGTCTAGATCTTATATAAACTCACCAAGGTTTTTTATAGGCTCATTCTGCCTGTGACAGAGCCAGAATCTCCCACGATGATTGTCGCTTCTTTATTACTCCATAATTCTACATTGTATGTTAGATATTTGGAGACAATGTTATCGGATTAGGTAGAACTTTAGACTCATTGTATCTTCCTGGTAGGTTGAACATCTTATTATTATAAAGTAATAACTTTTGGTTTATGATCCAAAGTCTGATTTTTAGATATTAATAAGGCTGTATCAGCTTTGGGGGTTTATTTTTACTATGGTATGTCTTTCTCTATGGTTTTACTTCCAACCTTGGTTTTTGATTTGGATATCTCTTCTCTTTATTCTTAAAAAGTGTTTGTGTGCTGGGGTCATGGATCAGTGGCAGAGCACTCGCCTGGCATATGTGAGGCACAGGGTTCGATTCTCAGCACAGCATATAAATAAAATAAAGATCCAGGGCTGGGGCTGGGGCTCAGTGGTAGAGCACTCGCCTAGCACGCATGAGGCACTGGGTTCAATCCTCAGCACCACATACAAATAAAAAATAAAAATATTGTGTCCACCTAAAACTAAAAAATAAATATATTTTTAAAATAAAAAAAATCCATTGACAGCTAATTTTTTTAAAAAAGTGTATGTGTGCGCAATAAAATTCTGACAAATCACATACAAGAACATATTAAAAAGATAATGCACCACCATCAAAGGGGTTCATCCTAGGAATGCAAGGCTAGTTCAACATACGGAAATCAATAAAAGTAATTCATCACACCAATAGACTTAAAAACAAAAATAATATGATCATTTTAATAGATGCAGAAAAAACATCTGACAAAATAAAACACACTTTTATGTTCAAAACACTAAAAAACTAAGAATAGTGGGAACATAGCTCAACATTGTAAAAGCTATCTATTCTAAACCCAAGGCCAGCATCATTCTAAATGGATAAAAATTGAAAGCATTCCCTCTAAGAAACAGAACAAGACAGGGATGCCCTCTTTCACCACTTCTATTCAACATCATCCTTGAAACTCTAGCCAGAACAATTAAACAAAATAAAGAAATTAAAGGGATATAAATAGGTAAAGAAGAACTCAAACTATCACTATTAGTTGATAACATGATTCTATATTTAGAAGACCCAAAAAACTCCACCAGAAAACTTCTAGAACTAATAAATGAATTCAGCAATGTGGCAGGTTATAAAATGAACACCCATAAATCAAATGCATTCCTATACATCAGCGATGAATCCACTGAAAAAGAAATTAGGAAAAGTACCTCACACATAGTAGCCTCAAAAAAAGAAAGAAAGAAAGAAATGGAAGAACATCTCAGAAAATGGAAAGATCTCCCATGCTCCTGGATAGGCAGAATTAATATTGTCAAAATGGCCATACTACCAAAAGTGTTATACAGATTTAATAAATTCCTATTAAAGTCCCAATGAAATTCTTCATAGAAATAGAAAAAGCAGGGCTGGGTTGTGGCTTAGAGGTAGAGCGCTCGCCTAGCATGTGCAAGGCTCTGGGTTCGATCCTCAGCACCACATAAAAATAAATAAAATAAAGGTGCTGTGTCCAACTACAACTAAAAAATAAATATTAAAAAGAAAGAAAAAGAAAAAGCAATCATAAGGGGCTGAGACTGTTGCTCAGTGGTAGAGCACTTGCCTAGCATGTGTGAAGCACTGGGTTCGATCCTCAGCACAACATAAAAAAAAAAAAAGATACATAAAAAAAGAAAAAGCAATAATGAAATTTGTTTGGAAAAATAAGAGACCCAGAATACCTAAAGCAATCTTTAGTAAGAAAAGTGAAGCAGGAGGCATCACAATACCAGAACTTAACCTATACTATAGAGCTATAGTAACAAAAATGGCATGGTATTGGTGCCAAAATAGACTTGTAGACCTATAGTACAGAATAGAGGACACAGAGACAAACCCACATAAATATGGTTATGTCACACTAGACCAAGGTGCCAAAAACATTCACTAGAGAAAAGACAGCCTCCTCAACAAATGGTGCTGGCAAAACTGGAAATCCATATGTGGCAAAATGAAATTAACCCTCTCTCTCTCACCCTGAACAAAAGTCAACTCATAGTGGATCAAAACTTAAGCACTAGAATAGAGACCCTGTGCCTAATAGAAGAAAAAGTAGGCCCAAATCTTCACTATGTCAGCCTGGGATCTGACTTCCTTAACAAGACTTCTAAAGCTCAAGAATTAAAATCAAGAATCAATAAATGGGATGGATTCAAATTAAAAAGTTTCTTCTCAGCAAAGGAAACAATAACATGAGGAGAGAGCCTACAGATGAGAGGAAATTTTTATCACATGCACCTCTGATAAAGTATTAATCTCCAGAATATGTAAAGAACTCAAAAACTTACACCCCCCCAAAAAATCCAATCAATAATTGGGCTAAGGAACTGAACGGATACTTCACAGAAGAAATATAACCAATCAGCAAACATATGAAAAAGTGTTCAACATCTCTAGCAATTAGAGAAATGCAAATCAAAACTACTCTAGGATTTCATCTCACTCCTGTCAGAATGGCAATCATCAAGAATACAGGCAACAGTAAATGTTGGTGAGGATGTGGGGAAAAAGGCACACGCATACATTGCTGGTAGGACTGCATATTGGTGCAACCACTATGGAAAGCAGTATGGAGATTCCTCAGAATATTGGGAATAGAACCACCATTTGACCCAGCTATTCCACTCCTCGGTTTATACCCAAAAGACTTAAAATCAGCATATTACAGGGACACAGACACATCACTATATATAGCAGCTCGATTCACAATAGCTAGACTATGAAACCAACCTAGGTGTCCTTTAATAGATGAATGGATAAAGAAAATGTGGTATATATATTCAATGGAATATTACTCAGCTTTAAAGAAGAGTGAAATTATGGTATTTGCCAGTAAATGGAGTTGAAGAATATCATGCTAAGCGAAATAAGCCAATCCCGAAAAACCAAAGGACAAATGTTTTCTCTAATATGGGATGCTAATTCACAGTAGGTGGCGGGAGGAGGAACTACAGAAGAATAGCTTTATCTTAGATTAGGTAGAAGGAAGTGAAGGGAGGGGAAGGGAGAGGGGATGTGGGGATAGGAAAGATGGTGGAATGAAACAGACATTATTACTGTATGTATATATGTGACTGCATGACCAATATGATTCTACAACATGTACTCTCAGAAAAATGAGAAATTATACCCCATCTATGCATGATCTATCAAAGTGCATAAATGCATTCTGCTGTCATGTATGACTAATTAAAACAAATTTAAAAATAAAAAAGTGTATGTGCATGTGTGTTTATTTAAATATGGTCCATTAGCCACTTTGGGATACTTAGACTTGCGTTGTCCCCACGGTGGACCAGCCACACTTGTCTACGGAACACCCGAGATGTGGCTGGTCCAAATTAAGGTGTGCTGTACACTTGAGGCTCACACTAGACATGGAAGACTAAGCAGGAAAAAAATGCAAAATATTTCAACAATGAATATGAAGCATATGTTGAATCGATAGTTGAAAAGATGGAGTTAAATAAACGTATTATCTCAAAATTAATTCCACCTGACTTTTCACTTTTTGTAAGTGGCCACTATAAAATTTAAAAATGATATATGTGGCTAATGGTTTTCCCGTGGCCTGGCTCTGATGCAGACCACGGACAGTTCCTCTCAGTTGGCGACTGAAATTAATCTGCCCTAGGCATTCCGTTCCCACCCGTTCAACACTTCTCTCCTGTCTCGCCTCCATTTGGATTGATACTGTTTTAGAACTCGGTTGTTCTCAGATCATCCGTGTGGTGGTGTGGACATGAAGTGTGTTGGAGCTCGGTCTCCAGGTCAGCGCCCCTGGACCGCACACTAGTGACTGCAGGTCGCCAGCATCAAGGCCTGCGTCAACCGACCTCCCTTCCCAGGTTTGTCTCACAATAACTGTGCCTGATTCAAACGTGGGAAATGAAGTTAAAATAACCTGGAGCAAAGGAAAGGTGTCATTCAGAGTAGAATTACTCGTCCAGCACTCACACTGGGGTTTCTGGATAGTGCTAGAAGAAGTGAAAGAGTTCAAGATCTCAAACTGATGGTGCACGTCAGACTTTTGTCGCTGTAACAAAATGTGTGACGAAAGAAGAGATTTATTTTGGCGAGTGGTTTTGGAGGGCTCGGTCCACGGTCAGCTGGTGCCATTACTTTGGGCCTGCAGCTAGGCCATGGTGGAGGAAGGCTGGTCAG
Source organism: Spermophilus citellus (assembly GCF_964194105.1). Taxonomy (NCBI): domain Eukaryota; kingdom Metazoa; phylum Chordata; class Mammalia; order Rodentia; family Sciuridae; genus Spermophilus; species Spermophilus citellus. Next base: position 135,467,770 of record NC_138192.1, on the reverse strand, counting down.
CTCATGGCAGCCCCGAAGCAGCGAGAGGGAGGACCAGGGTCAAGATACAGTTCCCAAGGAGACAGCCCCAAGAACCCACTTCCTCCAGCGGGGTCCTTCTCCTGTGGTTCCTACTACCTCCTGGCAGTTATCAGCTAGGAATTCCTGGGTTAATTCACTGATAACTAGATCAGTCCACTCCTAAGGTCAGAGCCCTCGCGATCCACTCACTGGTGCCCTTCCTCTCTAAACCACCACACTGATGCTCTGCACACAACCGACTCTCAAAAATAAAATGTCAGTCCAAATGAAGGAGAGACAGAGAAGTGCACAGTGGGAACCGCGTGCACAGGCAGACCTAACGTCAGACACCCGAGTGCTGATCTGAAATGTACGTGGTCTAAATCAGAGCCAGGCCACGGGGAAGTCATTAGCCACATACATGATTTTAAATCAGTGGCACATTATAAAAAGCAAAAAAAAGTCTACGCTGACTCGTCCAGTATGCACATGAAATGTGCACAGCTCTCGCATCCCTCAAACATCGGCTTTGTGGGATGTCCCAGAAGTCGCCACCATCTCTGCTCTCCTTCCTTACCAGGTCATTTTCTTCTTGCCTGAATATGACCCTTAGAGTCTAAATGTGTCCTGAGATCGGCTTTGCCACCTCAGTTCTTCAGGACCGCCTCTCAAGGAGAGGCTGGGAGATTGGCGGCCGATTCCCGGGCACAGCTCAGGTTCTGTGCCGTGGTTCCTGGACATCAGCTAACAGTCCCTCTTTGGAATATAATCTGTCCTTGGCTACTTTAAGGTTTTCTTTGGGTTCCTAGAGTTTCATTATGATGTTTTCATGGATCTGGAAAATTCTCACTGTTATTGCTTCAAGTGCTGCCTCTGGTCCTCTTCCTGGGAGTCCAGCTACCGGGGTGCAGGCGCCTCACGGAGCAGGACTCTGCTCCTCACTTGTGTGTCTTCGTTCGCTGGGCAGTGGCCCCGGGGATTGAACCCAGGTCTCACTCTTGCTAGGAGATCCATCACCAACTTTTATCTTTTTTCAATTTTATTTTGAGACAAGTTGCCCAGGCTGCCTGGGACTCGGGGCTGTCCTGCCTTAGCCTCCTGAGTCACTGGGGTCACAGGTGTGCCACTACGTGGGCCACATCTTCCAGTTTTATGCTATTTTATTCTTGTAGTTGAATGATTCTCCTTTTTTTGTATTTTTAGCCCAATTTTATTGAGATATAATTGTACAGTAAAATTTATGGATTTTTGAGCAACTCAGTACATTTTGGACAGATGCGTATCAAGGCCACCACCCGGATCAGGACTTAGCCCATTTCCTCTGCCTCTCTGGAGCCTGCCACCCTGTACCCTCCAGCCCTAGGCAACCACACCTGGCTCTTCATCTCGGCAGCACCCTGTTTTCTGTGAGTGTCACGTTAATGGGATCCACTGCTTATAGCATTTGGAGTTCCCCTCCCTGCCGTGTGGCGCTGTGGGCTCATGCATGTCCTCCTGGTTCAGAGGCCACTTCCTTCTTGTCATGCAGTGTCCACTCTATGGCTATCACATGACATTTTGTTTTAAATTCACCAGTAGATGCACATTTAAGTCCTTTGAATCCTTGGTTATTACAGATGAAGTGGCTGAGAACGTGGAGTGCAGATCCTCTGTGGACACGTCTCCATTCCTACCTAAGAGGGGTTGCTGCCCCTAATGAGAGTCCTACAGAAGTGGCCACCAGGCTCTCCCCAGAGAGGCCTTGCCCTTCGCAGTTCAGCCTCTGGGGACTGGGGACTCCACGTCCTTGTTAGCACTGACCTGGCTGTGGTTTTGATTTTGGGGGTCCCTGTGGTGTTATTTTGTTATGGTTTGATTCTGCAGTACCCTAAGTTGGAAATCCAGGTGCCACAGGAATCCAACACATGCTCAGAAGCCGCTCAGTGAGGCCAAGGTTACTTCTGCAGAAGGGTGTGCTACAGAATCTGGGGACCAGCACAGCTGGGCGGCAGTCCCCTGTGGTTATGCCTAATGCCGCTCTGTCCCCTGCTCGGACAGGAGGAACCAGTGCTACAATCTACACGACTGGCTAATTTTAAATTTGGGAGGGCAAAGGGAAGGGCTACAGTTAAAATGGCTGTGACTGGATCTTACCTCCCAGTGAAGGCTGAATGCTGTATTCTGAGGCGGGAACACGGAACTTCCTCCTTCTCACTAGTCCCCCTTTTTCTTTCCTACCTTTTGGTCTCATTTTCATGTTTGTCCTTGTGCCCTTTGGCATTGCCATCCATCCTAGACATGTTAACGTTTTGGGGTGGAAGTGACCCTCGGTAATGAGCTCGCCCCTGGTTAGTCGTTGAGATGGCTGTCCTGATGATCAGGAGCACGCGGTGAGGCCCTGCCCAGCTCCGTTGTAGCTGGTCTTCTTTCCAGGTCTTGATTAAAATCAGGTGGCAAGTGGCCAGGGTGGAAGTGATGAGTCGCCAACTCCAGAGGGGGAGTCTGAGCAGCAGCTCATAATAATTGTAAGATCAGGCGAGGTGGGCGGCGACCAAAGAGGCAGATTTTAAAAGGCCGCTGAGCGAGGCTTTATTGAGATATCACTCCCGGACGGAACTCTGTCAGACCCACAGAGTGGACAGGAGAGGGTCTGAGGAGAAACCGCGTGGGAGCTCAACCGAACTGGGATTTTATGGGGCTCACAGCAGGAAGGGAAGGGCTTGGGACAGGAAAAGGTGTTTCTAGCGTCCCTTGCCCCCTTGGAGTTGGTCAGGGGAGCTTGCTGAACTTCAGGATTGGCCAGGGGGTCCTGCTGATTGACAGGTGTTAGTCAGGAGATCCTGCTGATTGACAGGCGTTTCTGCCGGCGCCTGATTGATGTTCCTTTCCCGCGTAGGCTGCTTTGTTCTAAGTCACCACCACCGACCTAACACCCCGGCCTTTTTGTTGATACAGGGCGGCGAATTTTGTCTAGCTACTTCCTGCTTGCTTAGGGGCACCGAGGGAAGGGGTGGCTTGGGTGTGGATTCGGTGGGGAGGTGACTGTAGGGGTGTAGGAGCATCTGGTTGTAGGTCACTCTGGTGATTTCAGTCACGCGCTTTGGAGAGAACCTGAGGAGGCAGGGAGCAATCATTAGTAGAAGCCCTATTACTAATATAGGAGTGAGAATGGGAGTCAGCCCCGCAACGAAGGTTGAGTTTAGCCAGCCTGGCCAGGAGTCATTTGATGGTTGCTGTTTAAGCCTTTCACCCAGACGATGGAGGGTGTCAACATTCTCTTGGACCAAGCCAGTTTCATTGATATAATAGCAGCATTCTTCTTTCAGGAACAGACAGGCTCCTCCTTTGTCTGCTGTCAACAGATCTAGGGTTTGACGGTTCTGCAATGAGACTTGGGCAAGAGATGTTATTTGCCTTTGTAGGGAGGTGAGAGAGGCGGCTGATGCCTCTACTGCTTCCCGAAGTTGTTGTTCAAGCTTTTGAGTAGCGGTTACTGCAAAACCAAGTCCTCCTGCCCCAAGTCCAGCGCGGGAGGAGGCCAGGGAGAGTCCAGCTACTACTGGTAGGAAGACAGCCCTTCTTGTCCTGGAAAGGGAGGTGGTGACAAGCCACTTTAATTCAGCCTCACTGGACAGTTAATTGAGGGACCAAGGTGGAAGGAACACACAAAGCAAACGGCATGTTGAGGCTTAGATTTTTGTCAGGTACCATTGCACCAGAAAAAAGAACCCAGGCAGAGCAAAGGTTGGGGAAGAAATTCAAATGACCTGGTCACAGGGTGCTGAACCTGAGGAAGTGTAGCAGCAGGGAAACTCCCTGACGACTTACGAGAAAGAGGTACTTCCTCAAAGGCTGGAGAAGGGGGTCCTTGGGGTCTAGTCGAGGTATTGAGCAGAAAATCAATGGGACTCACAGTTAACGGAGTACGATCCAAACCTGCGCAGAGGAGACAGTCTGAAATGTTATTCACTTTGGACACATTGAGAAGCTGAAGGCCCCCTCTCTGAGAAAGGGTCAGCCCTAGGATGGGCACCTGCATCCAGCTGGTGTTGGAGTTCCCTCTCTTGCTCCTGGGTGGTTATGTGAATTTGAGGGAGCTCTTGTATGTAAGTTCTCCAGATTCTGAGAGAGGCTGAGGGGTGTTTGGCAAAACCCCATGAGTAAAATTTACCATCCACACCAGAAGCCCATTTTGGGTCCCATGGGTCCTAAATAGTTAATTTAGTGTATGCTTGATTCTCATAGCAAGGCTTATCTAGGAAGTGTTTTTTGCATGAATTATAAGGGCACCCGCCATAGGTGTCAGGCCAGCACTTACAGGATTCCTCAGTTTGGACTGCTATGAAGCATAGCGTGCTGAACATAAGTGGGACGGGTGGCCCTGTTGAATCCAGTAAGGATGACCCCCAGATTGCCACCAGTGAAGGGGCAATCACCTTGACCCATAAACTGAGAGCGGGTGGTGCCACCCTGCTGCCATGTTGCTTGGATGTAGACGCGCCATCTGTGGTTGGGATAGAAGCTTGAGAGAGATTAATGATTAGTAAAAGTAGAACAAGGTTAGCGAGAAATAAATATGACTGTATGGGGTCCCTGTCCAGCGAGGTTGCAACAATTGAGGATGCAGCTCTCGAAGTAAGACTTCGTCACCCGGTTGAAGAGGGTCTGATTCAGTTCCTGGTTGTGCTGGGACAGAGGTAACGGGTGGTGCAGGAAGACACCCGTCTGCGTGTTCCCTTAGGAGTCTGTGTAGAAGGGTGAGATAGGGCAGGTAGGACACAGGGGGGGAGAAGTGATGGAAAAGCTTTGGCTGATCAAGAAAGGGCGCCCAAGGAGTAGCTCAAAGGGGGCTAAGGCCTGAGGGAGCTCTGGGGGCTGCCCGAATTCAGGTGAGGGCGGACGGCAGGAGACTGGGCCGGGACAGCCAAGTTCAATAGCAAGTTTAGTGAGATGATCCCTGAGAATGCCGTCAGTCCTGTCAACCTGACCCAAGGATGGGGTCAGTGGGGGATGTGGGGCCTCCAAGTGACCTTGAGGCCTTTGGAGATGGTTGAGCAACCTAGAAGTGAAGGCTGGAAGGAGGCGGGAAGTCCGAACCTGGGATGGTCTGCGACGCTGTCAGCAGTTTCCCTGGAGGTAGGGAAGGCTTCTGTCCAGCTATCCCCAAGTCGCAGCAGTTAGATCCTGTGTCAAGGCCTGATCAAAGACGTAGGGACTGTCCCTGAAGCCTTGGGGTAGGCCTGTCCATGTCAGCTGTTGAGACCTAAAGGATGTAGGGTCTTTGTGAAGGCAAAGAAGTAATAAGAGTCAGGTGCCGCAGTCTGGCTGGGCACAAATCACAAGCCACTCAGGCAGGAACAAACTTTATTTCTGAACTCCACCAGCACACTCCACACACGCTCCCGGGAACTCTCCCGAACGCCACCCACGTGGCTCCTCCAGGCACACCACACACCCACCGGAACTCCCACCACCGGAACTTCCCCAACCCACGCGAACTCTTCAGGAATCCCCGCGAGAGCTCAACCGGAACTCCAGGGGAACTCCGCGAGAACTCAAAAGTCATCATGGTCATGGCTCGCTGGCGTCACCTCTCAACCACGACTTCTGGCAAAAATGCCAGGCGTCATCCCGACTCGGCTGTGGCCCTCAACAGTCAGGATGGAGGGCGCTGTCAAGAAGGCCAAAGGGGGATATGAGAAAGCAGAGTGTGAGGGTTGGGAACCACCGGGTGGGTGGGAATGACACCTCATTAATTAGGCGCAGGTCCTGGACTAAGGGATCGGCTCCTGAGGGTTTGCATGCCAGAAATATGGGAGTGTTGCGGGGGGTGTCTTGGGGACACAAAGGAAATTTAGTTTGGGGTTTCAGCTGGATACAGACTGGCTTGTGGTGGGAGGCTATGACCGGCACGGAGATGTCCCAGTCAGGGGCAATGGCCCAGTAGGTACTGTCAGGTCATTAGAGAGGGTAAGAGTTAAAGGCAGAAGGAGATGGGTGGTAGTATTCTTGGGGTAGAGTTAAAGGGTGGCTCCTAGTAATTGGAGAACATCTCTGCCTAGGAGAGGAACTGACAGGATGGAATGACCACAAGAGTGTGAAAGGGTGTCCCTCCAGGGCACAGGCCACCTTTACAGTTCTGTTTGGGAGAAGGGTTTGTCATCAATCCCCATAACTGAGACCTGGGAAGGAAACAGAGGCCTAGAGTGGACAGGCAAGACAGAATAGGTAGCCCCCGTGTCCACAAGGAAGGTTATGGACTTACCCGCTGCCTGGAGCATTACCCTGGGCTCAGAGAGGGATGAGGGGGTCTTTGAATCTGGGCTTCTTCAGTCTTCTGCAAACCCCAAAAGTTCAGGAGAGGGGACTGCCTGACTGGTCATACCCCTGTGTAGAGGCGCCAAGGAAGGGCCAGCCATGGGGCAGTCACTCTTCCAATGTCCTGTCTGCTCACAGGTGGGGCATGGCCTGGAAGGAGGCTGTGGGTTTGGGCATTGGCGAGCCCAGTGACCTTCGCATCCACATTTGAGGCAAGCCCCTGGTGGAGAGGGATGCTGGGTCCCCCAGAAGCTTTGCTGGAGACGTAGGCCTCTGGGCCGCTGCCAAGGCCTGGGTTTGGGGTGTTACCTCTTTCTGCAATGGAGCCTGCTTTAAAGCCATCTTCAGCAGATCTCAGACAGGGGTCTGAGGGTCCTCCTCAGCTTATCGGGGCCGATTGAGTGCTAAAATGGGTTGCTAACACTGTAGCCCTGGTGGGAGACCCAGGATCCAGCCTCGTGTGTTTGGTGAGGGCCTCTGTAGGACGGTTGAGAATTCAGGCTGGATTTTCATCTGGATTCTGGGAAACATCTTGAAGTGAGAATGGGACACGTATTCAAATGATCCCTTCAGCAGCAGCAGCCATTTCCTGGAGAAGACAAAGGAGCTTGGGTGAGCTGGTGGGAGGGCCTGGTGGGACTGGGTGTGGGACTGAGGGAGCAGAGAGGCTCGAGTGGGGGAAGGGAACGGACTTGTCAGTAGAAGAGGTGAGCAGAGCGGGGAGGAGGCTCCGAGGGGGAGAGATAAAGAATGTCCGTGCGCTTCTGCCCCTTTCAAGGCTAGTGACAGCCATTCCCTCTGTGTGCTAAGTTCAGAGGTCTTCAGCCTGAGGCTCTAAGTCCAGCAGATGTGCACTCACTCAGAGTGTGACCAGGTCCGGGACCAAGGCAGGCTTTTCCTGGTGTGGAGTGGACGACTGGTTGGTGAGAGGGTCGTATGAGGAAGTTGTGACTCTCCCCAAGGTCCAGACCAGGTGGTAGAGGTTGAGAGCAGTGAGGATCACGCAGAGGATCAGGAACGGGGACAAGTGATGGGATGTCGGGTCCTCATCAGGCTCTCCAGCTCGAGTGCATCCTTTTTCGGCTGCTGAATCCCTGTTCGTTTGCTCTATCATTTATACTGAATTTTGAGGCTTTTGACCCCCCTTTCAATCCTCATCAGCTACCACTGGGTTGCTCAGTGACATCATTTACCCTGGTCTGGTGTCTCCCCCGATCTTCTCCCCTTTCCCTCTTATCAGATGAGGACAGCTGGGGCTTCCCTCTGTTATCAGGGTGAGGGGAAGGGACTTGTCTGAGGCCACATGGAGGGCTCTGTGGGTGGCCTGGTGGCACTGCAGGTTTCAACTGGAGTTTTTAAAACGGAGTCGCTCAGGCTCAGGCCTCAGGCCATGCTCACACCTGGCCATCAGGAACTGCGTCTGGAGACCAGGCCCTGCTGCACCCTCACGATGACCTGGGAGAACATGGGTGGCCTTGGGAGGAGCCACTGAGATGCAGAATATGACACAAGAGTTCTGGTGTTCCCGCTGCACTTATTTATGTGACTCTTCTATTTTGAAGGGATCCGCCGTCCGCTGTCCGGCTGCCTTGAGGGGGTGTGGGTAGAAAAGGCTGACGGCCCCTGCCCCCTCTCTCAGCTTTCCGAGCGACCCCCTCAGTGCCGATTGGGAGGTCAGCTTCTCTTCAGTGTCTCACACTCTGGTGTTCAGCGCATCTGTGGTGTGACTCAGTGCCCAGCCTCCAGGTGCTTTCTGGTGCCCGCTATGCCCGCTGCGGAGCAGGGAGAGCCCTGTCGCTGCCCAGAGTGGGCACATCTCTGGCAAGCTGGGTGCTTTCTTGCTCACTGCCCCGGCCAGGAACTACAGGCTTGGTTTTTACCTAACAGCGATCCACTGGGTTTGTATTTCTCTTAGGCTGAAAAACTTCATTTTTAACCATCAGCAAGTATTTTTTAAACCTTTATTTGATTGCTTGATTGATTGACTGTTATGTGGTGCTGAGGATCAAACCCATCACCCCCCCATGTGCTAGGCGAGTACCTTCTGCTGAGCCACAATCCCAGCCCCACAGCAAAGATCTTTGCTTGTTGTATTTCATAAAATGAGGCTCACTGCTCCCAGGGCACAGCTGGTGGCGTTGCACCGTGGCCCTGTTTGCACAGTTCAAGCTCCTCCATTCTTCCCGCCCGTCCCTCAGGTTGTCCCTCACGTCCCAGGTCTGGAGACACACGCGCAGTTCCTCTCAGCTCATCCACCACCTGTGCAGAGAGCTTTCATCTTCTCATCTTTCCTTTCTTTGGGGTTTTATTTTTTAAGTCTTTCTTTAATTTTGTTTGTAATAATGTAGAAAACCGACATTCTTCCAAAGTCGATCCAGGACACAGTTTGCCCAGTGCAGTCCTGCACGGCGTCCTGCCTTCCCCCTGGCGACCATTTTCTGAAGTTCTGAGTGTATCTTTGCATTGACAAAGACAAGCAGGTGTCGGTGCCAGTTGCTCCTCTTCTCCAGGAGGTAGGAAGGGTGCCCCCTGCAGCTTCCGTGCCCTGCCGCAGCTGGTGTGAAGGACGGGCCTTTCCTCGTGAAGGCTTTCCAAGCTCATCTTTCTGCGTTTTCATTGGTGATCCCTGGAAGGGGAGAGTTTGGTTAAAAGTGGGTGCATTGTGCCTGTCGTGTTCTGTGGACAAGTCTTTTGTAATCAACATTTGGGTCATGAGTTTTACTTGCTGTTATAAATACTGTTGTGGGGAGGAATTGGTGCCCGGGACTCTGGGACACCTGGACTCCTGGGAAGAACAGCCCGCTCAGGTGCACGAGCACTTTGGCTCTGCTCGAGTCATTTGCCCCTTGCTGGCTGCCAACACACTGCCCTCAGTCTTTCTCCCACCTACCTGCTCTTGCGGCCCACACCCCAGGGCTCCCTAAAGCTTCCCAGGTAACAGGTACCCCTGGCTGCGCCTGCCAGACTGGCCAGAGCCCTCTTCCTTGCTCCACTTCACACTCCTGTGACCTCCTGCCCCACTGACCCACTGTGCAGGCTCTTTTGGAAGTGCCCCTGCTGCCTGCCCCAGCTCCCTTGCCCATGGAGGCCACCCTCAGTGCACTCCTGGCCTCCAGCTCATTGCCCAAGGCCTCCCGCAGACTGCAGCTCCTTGTGGGCAGCACTGGGCAATGTGAGGCCGAGGATCCCCAGTGCCCGGCCCAGGACTGCAGCCCAGGGTGCTCTGGGGAACTGACCCAGGAGGCTCAGACGCTCCCGTCTCAGATTCCTCCCCACAGCAGTATTTATAACAGCAAGTAAAACTAACGACCCAAATGTCAATGCAGGCGCAGGCTCCTGGGGATACAGGTCCACCAGCTCTTGGCCTCAGGCTTCTGCCCCTGGTCTGGGCTGCTTCAGGCGCCCTGAGGGCGTCCCAGGGGAGGCACCTCCTCGGGAAGCTGGGTGCCGTGCTGCATGCCACACGCCTGACCCAGAGACCCTCCTGATATCCACAGGGTGGGAGATGCTTCCCCGTCCCGTGGGAGAGACTCAGGAGAGGCCTGAGGAAGTCGCTGTCTGGTGGGGGTCGCTGGAACCCGCCTTTCCCCCTGCTCCTTCTCCCCTGCTGTCTTCCCCCCTCGAGGCTCACACCTGGCCTCAGGGGCTGTCAGACCCATTGCCCACACCTCCACCCCCTTGCCACTGCCCAGCTGGTGGGGCTGTGGGGAGGCCTGCAGTGTGAGTGACAGTCGGGACCATGGGAAGCTGAGGCAGTGCCAAGACCCCTCCTTCAAGCCCCAACTCTTAGGATCAACTCGGAAAGCTTTCACGCGTGGCTCTGAGTGACAGGCATGACTTTATTGAAGGGGTGGGAAAGGGAAAGGGGACACTCTCAAGGGAGAGAGTATGTCCTCTCAGAGAGGAGAGGGGCCACGTGCCTGTCCTACACTCCAGTTTTACTGGGGTCTCAGAGAAGTTCTCCGAGAGTCCTGCCCAGGTCCACCTCTTGACTTTTGACTGACATTAAGATGACATCAGACTTTTAAGTCCCACTGCCAGGGCAACTCCAGGTCCCCTTGCCCATGCCGACTGGTTCTAACTGGATTCTGACCATACATTCTTAAAGATTTTGTGGTTAGGAGGAACTACCCTTGTCTCCCGAGTTTCAGGATCTGGTCTGTGTAAGGGTCACAACAGTTCCCCCTTCAGGGTGACTGGGGTTCCTCCACAGGCATTGTTTGGGGCCTGCATGTCTCCTGCAGATAGGCAGTCTGCTGAGGGACGTCCTGTCCCCTGAGGCCAGCAGGGCTGTGGGCAAATTGCTTCTTGGAGAAGCAACCCTTGGGGGTCTGCACGGTTCGGTGGGCCCAGTTTTCGGCCTTACTCCCTTAACCTCATGTCCTCACCATCCTCGTCTGTCTGTCCCCTGTCATTAAGGGACCAAGTGCAACTGGTTCACCTCTCTGCTGTGCAAAGCAAGCACGTGACGTCAGGAGTGACCGTGGACAGAGGCTTCTGCCTTGCTGCAGGCGAGGAGAGCTTGGAGGGACTCTCAGCAGGGCCCTCCTGGCAGAGCCAGCTCTCCCAGGGGCCTGTGCATGTTGACATTGAAGAGCTTAGCCACCTTCTGCTGTCACGTCCCGGAGCTCCCTCAGTGCCTGGTCATAATCACATGCTCAAAGGAAATGGCAGAGGGACCGCTGGGTGAATGAGTGACATGTGGTCAGGCCACAGGAGAAAGCATGGGTGGAGGGGCCCCGTGGTGGGACGGGGTCCTCGCAGGGTTTTCTGAAGGGCCTTATCTGAAACCCACAAACCAATGGAAAGCAACTTCCAGTCATTTGAAGGGGTAGCTGCTTCTCCCCGGGTAGGAGCTTGTCTTGAAAGAGCTGCCTGGTGGCTGACCCTGGCCTAAAGCCACCTTGTGTCTCCCCCACACCTTCACCTCGAAGCCCTGGGTCCTGTCCTCACCCTTGCAGAGCGGTGCCCCAGTCCCCACTCCCTCCTGCACGCCTCTCTCCAGGGGTGCCCCCACATTTATGCTGCCCTCTGTCTAAGAGCCAGCCTGTCTCGGCCCCTGCCCAGTGCATCCCATGCCTCAGTGAGCGAGTGCTGAATGAGCGAGCACGTTTCTCAGGAATACATTTTCTTTTGATTTTACAAAGCTGGCCACAAAGTGGGCAGCTCTCTCAGCCTGTCACTTTCCCCTGCAGGGGCTGTATAAAATGGACGTTCGGTTTGGGCCGGGCGTGGAGACCTACCCCGATGGCAGTCAGGACGTGGGGCTGTGGTTCCGGAACCAGCTCATCAAGCTGTGCACGGAGACTCCCAGCAGCTTCTCCCTGCTCAACTTCCCGGAGTTCTCCGCCTTTCTCGGGCACTCGAGAGAGAGAATCAGCCTCTCGGATGAGCCGAAGGCCGAGTGGGGCCCGCCCGAAGAGCAAGACCCCTTCTTCTATGAGTACAAGCGGTTCCTCCTGAATGACGACCTGGCGCTTCCTCCAGAGATGCACGTCTACTCCACCGACCACAGACACCTGCCGCTGACGGCCGCGCTCGCCAGGGAGCTGGACGCCCGCGTCTTTGCTAACGAGATCCCACCCTTTATTGAGGATGGAGAACCCTGGTTTATCACAAACCAGACTCCATTGTTGGTCAAAATGCAGACGCAGACTTACAAGTTCAGGTGATGGGTCTGCTCTCCCTCCTCTGTCCCTGGTGCCTCCCTGGACAGGCACCCTTCTGCGTGGGGTTTGAAGTCTCTCAGTGCCCAATTGTCGCTACTCAGGGCTGCATGATTCTTGACCTTGTTCACCAGGTGAACATGGGCATACAGCTCTTTAAGTGGCTGATACAGTCCAGGAACGAAGATGGACAGGATGTCCCCACTGTGGGAGGGGCTTCCTGAGAGTCAGGCCACGGGCCACCTGTATCTACGCAGGGAAACAGGGACGGGAGCACTGCTTGTCCACTCTCTGGGGAAGGAGTGGTGTGAGGGTGCTTGGTGAGTGGGCAGCCAGGATAGTCCTGAAGCTGTGTGGGACCTGGGAAGGGGTGTGGCTGAGGATAAACCCCTGAGCTCAGAGAACCGGAGCAACTCCTGGCTTTCGACCTCTGCATGCTTCCCCTTCTGAAGGTCAGAGTTAGTGTCCCCCGAGTCCAGGTGCATGTCTGTGATTAGACGTCCCATGAATCGAGTCCCTGCATGTTCACCATGAAGAGAAGGGATTGTATTTATCATCACCTCAAAGCTTGGCCTCTGCCAAGCTTTCATTCATGCACCCAGCTATCCATTCTCGCAGTCATCATTCCATTTGCCATGACCAAGCCATTAAAAAGGCCATCTACCCATTCATCCATCCACCCATGCATCATCCACTTATCCCACCAACCCACCATCCATCTACCCACTCACTCATCCATCCATCTGTCCATCCATCCATCCATCTATCCATCCATCCACCTATATCAATGCATGCATATATCCATCATCTACCCACTCACTCATCCATCCATCCATCCATCCATCCACCCACACACTCACCCATCCATCTATCCATCCATCCATCCACTCATCCATCCATCTATCTATCCATCCATCCATCCATCCACCTATATCAATGCATGCATATATCCATCATCTACCCACTCACTCATCCATCCATCCATCCATCCATCCATCCACTCATCCATCCATCCATCCACTCATCCATCATCCATCTATCCATCCATCCATCCACCTATATCAATACATGCATATATCCATCATCTACCCACTCACTCATCCATCCATCCATCCATCCATCCACCCACACACACACGCATCCATCTATCCATCCATCCATCCACTCATCCATCCATCCATCTATCCATCCATCCACCCACACACTCATCCATCCATCTATCCATCTATCCATCCACTCATCCATCATCCATCTGTCCATCCATCCATCCGCCTATATCAATGCATGCATATATCCATCATCTACCCACTCACTCATCTATCCATCTATCCATCCACTCATCCATCATCCATCTATCCATCCATCCATCCACCTATATCAATACATGCATATATCCATCATCTACCCACTCACTCATCCATCCATCCATCCATCCATCCACCCACACACACACGCATCCATCTATCCATCCATCCATCCACTCATCCATCCATCTATCCATCCATCCACCCACACACTCATCCATCCATCTATCCATCTATCCATCCACTCATCCATCATCCATCTGTCCATCCATCCATCCGCCTATATCAATGCATGCATATATCCATCATCTACCCACTCACTCATCTATCCATCTATCCATCCATCTATCCATCCATCCATCCATCCATCCATCCATCCATCCGCCTATATCAATGCATGCATATATCCATCATCTACCCACTCACTCATCCATCTATCTACTCATCCATCCACCCATGCATCATCCACTCATCCCACCAACCCACCATCCATGTACCCATTCATTCATCCATCCATCTGTCCATCCATCCACCCACACACTCATCCATCCATCTATCCATCCATCCACCCACACACTCATCCATCCATCTGTCCATCCATCCATCCATCCACCTATATCAATGCATCCATCTATCCATCATCTACCCTCTCACTCATCCATCTGTCCATCCACTCATCCATCCACTCATCCATCCATCCAGCGACCCATCCCACCAACCCTTCATCTGTCCATCATCTACCCAACCATCTGTCTATCATGTGAATGTCAACAGAGTGCCCTAATCAGTGACAACAGTTGAGTACAACAGTTGTCATAAACCATGGGCTGTTGATTGCAAAAGGGGGCTCTATGCACACAGGCGGCATCAGCGCTGTGTGGTGTTTGGGCCTGGGACACGAGTTTTCCCAACGGAAAAGCAGATGAGCAGAGGGCAGAAGGTGGGCGCTTGGTACTGAGTAGTGGACCCATGTGTGTGCTGCCTCCTCCCCATCCAGGGCCCTTGCTGTGGGAGTCTGTTTCCAAGCACCCCATGAGTGGCCCAGCTGAATCAGATTCACAGGGTCCCTGGCAGCCAGCACACTGCTGCTGGTACAGGCACTTAGTGTGAGCATCTTTACGCCCAGGTGCAAAGTCCCCACCGCCGTGTGCTCCATCCTGACCTTGACTGGCTGGCAGTGCAGCCACTAGGGCTTAGGCTGCTCACGGAGTGGATTGTTGGAGTATCTGAGGATCCAGGAGAGCAGGAGTCACAGGGAGACAGCGCTGGGCGCCCTTTCTCATGGACGGTGTTGGGCTGTCGTCGAGTGGTCCAGGGCCTGTCTAACCTCACTGAAGCCTGCTCTGTTGCCAGGGACAAGAAGGTTCACACCAGCTGGCACATGGATGCCATCCTGGAAGGCCACCGCGAGGGCTTTGCACGCTCTGGACCTAGGGAGCGGCTTTCTAAAGAGATGATCCTGAAGGCCGAGGAAGGGGACCTTGATTGGATCTCTGGAACCCTGAAGGACGACCTCGTCCATCCCGACGTGGCCGACGCCAAGGGCTACACTGTGCTTGCGGCTGCTGCGGTAAGCCCCCACTGCCACCTGGTGGATGCCCGCAGGAACGTCGAGCGGGGAGGTCACTGCGGGCAGGAAGTCACTGCGGGCCGGGCCCTCGCTGCTGCTCTGGAGAAGCCGAGGCGCAGGAGTGCCACACAGGTCCACTCCTGCTCCCACAGAGGGCGCGGAGGCATCCGCCCGGGTGGGGCCCACAAGGTCCTGTGGAAGGGGAGGGCATGACCTTGTCCCTTCACCAAGCTCATCACAAACTTATCAGAGCCTGCCAGGCTGCCACCTCAGAGGGGCCTCCGCAGACCCCAGCGCCACCTGCTGTCCCCTAGGCACACTGTCACAGCCGCATCGTCAGCCTTCTCCTGGACCTCGGGGCGGACGTGAACAAGCGCACAGACGAGGGCCTCACGGCGCTCAGCATAAGCTTCCTCCTCTACTACCCCAGTGGGTCCTTCAAGCCCAACATTGCCGAGAGGACCTTGCCCCAGGTCAGCCCTGCCAGCCGCTGGCTGCCTGTCTCTGTACCCAAGTGTCCACCTGCACCACCCTCCTGTGCAGACCAGGCTCACACTGGCCAAGTGACAAGATGAGGCTGGGGGAGGGGTCAGAGGATGGATGTGGCACTGCCTGATGCCTCCTGAGTGCGACAGCACGTCCCAGAGCCACGCTCTGCAGCTCAGCCCGACCCTCTCTGTGCTGGACAGGGTGGCACCACACAGCTGCCTCCGGGCAGCGCCCTGTTCCTGCCAAGTTCCTGGTGGGATGGAGCTGCAGGTGGGATGGCACTGTGTGCCGTGGCTTGACGGGGAAGCCGACCCAAAGCAGTGTCATTTGGTGGGAATCAGATGCAGGCCACAACATGACCTTGAACCTGTAACTTGAACTTTTCACATTAAAAAAGTAAACTTGGTGCATGATACATTGTATTCAGCTGACAGTACCTCAAATAGGGTCCTTTCTGTGTGTAGTCACTGGGAACAGCATGGGTGGGGCCCTGCCTCGAGATGTTCTGTGAGCTCAGGAGCCATGTGTGGCACTGGTGTCCCCAGTGGTGGCCAGCTGACCCCAGGCTTCTGGTGGGCACTGCAGGGCATCTGCCTCTGAGGTCTGTGGTGAGGCGGGAGCCGCTGCTGTGCTGGGCCGTGCTCTGCGTGGCTCTGCAGGGGTGCCGCCCTCGCTGCGGCCATGTGGGGGCTGCCTGCTCTGGCCTCCCCTGATCTGCTTTCCTGGCACTCTCCAAAGGCACCTCCCAAATGCCCGGTCACCCCAAGCTGTTTTCTGGATGTGAACGTGGAGTCTGTCCATGAGGCCAGCAGGCCTGCCCAGGGCCTCGAGGAGGGCAGCCTGTCCCCGAGTGCACAGCCGTCTCCAGAGTCCCCAGGCCAGCAGGGCAGCCCTCCAAGGGAGGAGTCGCCCACCGTGCAGGGCAGCGCC
The DNA here is from genome assembly GCF_964194105.1 of Spermophilus citellus. NCBI lineage: Eukaryota > Metazoa > Chordata > Mammalia > Rodentia > Sciuridae > Spermophilus > Spermophilus citellus. The sequence goes on along the minus strand of NC_138192.1, from coordinate 135,451,514 downwards.
AGCGACAGGGACAGAGAGCTGGGGGAGAAGGCCGAAGACCTGGGTGTGTGCACCCTGAGCAGCGAGGACTCCAACTTCCAGTCCATGGCCTGTATGTACAACTATGCCCTCCGGCTGTCCAGGGAGGTCTTGGAGAGGAGCGCCCAGGCCTACAGCTTGCTGCGGGTGCCCTGCATGGACAAGGGCACCGTGCGGAGGATGGCACAGGGCATAATCAAGTAGGTCTCCGCCCGCGCTGCCGGGGCGGGTGCGCTCTGAGAGCCATGCCTCCTGTCCCCGGGGCGCTCGCCACAGGGTGTCTCCAGAGGTGTGAGTCTGTCCTTTGAGCATCCGCAGGGCCGGCGTAGACACTGACGAAGCCTGTGCTGAGCGCCACAGCAGAGCGTTGTGTGTGGTGTTGTGCAGTGTGTAGTGTGTGAGGTTTGCTGTATGTTGTCTGTAGCGTGGTATGTGTTCTGTGTGTGGTGTGTTGTGCGTGGTATGTCGTGTGTGGGGTGTCTGTGGGTGTGTGGTATATGTATTGTCCTCTGGTTTATGATGTGTGTGGCATGTGGTATGTGTTCTGCATGTGGTGTGGGGTGGTTGTTGTGTACGGAATGTGTGTGTGTTGTTTATTGTGGTATGTGTTGTGAGGTGTGTGTATGGAAGTGTGTGTTATAGTGTATACTACATGGTATGCATTCTGTGGCATAGTGTGTGTGGTAGGTATGTTGTGTGTTGTGGTGTGTGGCGTGTAGTGTGTTGTGGGCACGGTGTGTGCTGTGAGGAGTGGGTGCAGAGTGGCTTCTTGCCAGACTGGTGTTGAGTGTGGCTTGGTCCTGGAGGGGCTGGCCTACCCCTGTCCCCAGCGTCTGGTGACATCAGGGAGGCTCAGCGGCCCCCAGGCTGTAGCCTGCAGTCCTTTGCCCCCAGGGGATGGTTTGGAGATGGCCACACTGCCCACCTCCCCTGGTAGGGACCAGGGCCTTGGAAGGGGGTGACCTTGGGTGTTCTCCAAGTCTATGAAACTTGGGGCTTGGGTGTCTGTGGTGCCCACACCCCTCCCAGAGCACCCTCCACCCTGCAGCATGGCGCACCTGTCCTGGGGGTCCTGTCCACACAGCCGGGGTTGGGAGGCCCTCACCTTCCCTGCAGCCTGTGACCCCTGGCGCTGACCGCTGCAGACAGAGAAACCGGTGGCTGACCATCCAGCTGCTGCTGCGCCGCGGCGCTGACCCCAACCTGTGCAGCGTGCCCATGCAGGTGCTGTTCCTCGCGGTGAAGGCGGGCGACGTGGACGGCGTGAAGCTGCTGCTGGAGAAGGGGGCCCGCACGGATGTCCAGTACCCGCCGCAGGTAGGCCACCGGGGGCGGGGACGAAGCTCAGGGCCGCGCCTACGTGCAGTGGAGCTGTGGCCCGGTGGTGGAGGCTTGGTCTGAGTGGACCTAGGGAGAGGCCCGTGCTGGGGTCGCCAGAGGGTGCGGGAGCCGTGTCTTTTCTAGGCGGTGCCGTGGCTTCCCAGCCCCAGCCAGGACCCAGCGTTCAGCACTGCGCCTTCTGCAGGAGCGTCCTGGGGGAGCGAGGCCACAGCCCTTCCCAGGGGCTGGTGCACTGCTGCCCGCAGCTGCAGAGCCGTTGCTTAGCTGAGGAAAACAGGGCTTTCCTACACAGAGCCCTGCACGCTTCTTCTCTCGCACTCGCCCGCGGGCCTCCTGCTCTGCCCAGCGTGGCTTTGGGGCCATACCACCGTGCAGGCCAAGCCTCTTCCTGGCGACAAGGAGGCATTGAGAAGTGTGTTCAGGAGGGTCTTCCTCTGAGTCAGCTGAGCCAGAAGTGCTGTTCTGTGAAGGTCTAGTGCTGCGGCTCTCTGGGTTTCTTCTTTAGCCTCTCCTGCATGCACTGTGCCCCTGGGCGGTGGTGCCCTCCCAGCCCAGCTCCAGGGCCTTCCAGCTCTCTTCAAACCACAGCTCTGGAAGGACCTCCAGGCCCTGCCTCTGCCTGTGGGCCTCCTCTCCCTCGAATCTGGTGTTATTTATCTTGTTTCATCCTGTTGCTCAGTTCTGGGGCCTGAGTTTTAGAGGAGCGACATTCAGACCACAGCAAGGTCCCGGGGCTCATGCTGTAACCCCCAGCAGGGGCTGGCTGGGCTGCCTGGAGACCCATGAGTCAATAAAGCTAAAATGGCCTCCAGCCAGTCCACGTGCTGTTAAGATGAATTTGCACCACACTTGGGAAATCTTGAAGAGAGAAGACATCCTGGTATCAGACTGTGGAGGAGGGGCCCTGGGCTGTGTGGTGCCGGCTGCTCCGAGTGGCCCTCCCCCGGACCACTGCACACCGCACACACACTTCTGCTGCTTCTAGTGTGACACCGGTCTCTGGGGACTTCCACTCCTCGGGTGCCTCTTTGGTCCTGGTGGATGGATGTCCCACCTTGCAGCTTTGCTGAGATGGAGGCGCCGTGAGTGCAGTGGCAGCCCCCCAGGGCACTTGCTCAGTCATCGCTGGGAGAACATGTTTCCAAAGCCCTCTTCCTGGCTGCACCCCCTGGAAGTGAGCCTTCCTGGTAGGCGCCCACCTGCAGAGCAGGTGCCCACTGTTCCCTGCCCACCTGTGGGTGAAGAGTGGCGCCTCAGTGAGCTTTGACCTTGCATTTCTCCTTGGGTGCAAGGTTGAGCCTCTGCTCCTCAGACCAGCCTCATAGGGCACAACCACAGACCAGAGGCAGGGGTTTTAAGGGAAGAGGTCCATTGGGCTCAGGGTTGGATGGTTCCTGGGCCTCACTGCTTGGATCTGGGCCAGGGTGGCACCTGAGGAGCCAGGAAACAGAGAGCAAGGACAGCCTTGGATCCCACTCCCCTTTCTGAGTCACAGCCCTAGAGACCTGAGGACCTCCCACAGGGCCCCCTTCTGGAAGGTTCCACCTTCTTCCAACACCACCTGGGACCAAGCCTGTGACTCAGGCCCTCTGGGGGTCACTAAGCCTTTTTGAACATAGTATTCACATACTTGAAGCCACCAGCGCTTCACTGAGAATTGCCCCAACACGGCCCCTTTGACTCTTGGGGCTGGTGGTGGACTCAGTGCAGGGCATCGTTGGGATTCTGTTGGAGAGCTGGGCACAGTGACCTTGTGGGCAGCAGAGCAGGGCCCTGCTCTTTCACATAGAATGGCTGGGAGTTCCGGAGCATGGCCAGGTGTGTGAGCTTGTCTGGGCGTTGACATTGGTGCGATGGCATAGCTGTCCTCTTGCTATGGCCAGGGCTGTCAGAGGTGGAGTGCCGGCTCCTCAGCAGTGCGGGCTGGGCCAGACGCTTTTCTCAACAGGACATTACAGATATGTAAGGAAACCCAAAGCCAGGCGAGAGGCTCCGCCCCTGCCCTCGGCCGTCGCCTCTGTGCGTGGCACCTGCCTGCCCTCGCGTCACAGCTCTGGTGACCTTGATCTGGAGTCCGTCTCAGGGTCTGTGCCCTGGGGACTCTGCTTGGGCATTCCTCTTGGCTTTCTTTTGTGCTCTCTGCAGATCATAGTCTGAGCCTCCTGCCGAGAGGCTCTGGAGTGGGAAACTGACCCTTGTCATCATTTTGCCCTCTTGCTTATCCGGTGATGGAGAATTCTGGTTCAGAACCGTCCCCTGAGAACTCTGGTGGTGTTGCTTGTATCCATGGCCTTCAGGCCAGTGTGACCCCCTGACTCCCCCCGTCTGCTAGCCACTCTTCCTGGGCACTGGTCAGCCCCGGGGGAATTTTCTTCTCTTGTCTCAGGAGTCCTTGTCTTCGTCTTCCTCTCTGCTGTCCTCTGGGCGCCCCTTCTTTCCTTTTGCTCTGTCTGGATTTTGGGGTGTGCTTTCTCTCCATTTCTTTGTAGCTTGATTGTTTGGCGGAGCTCCCTTGGGCCTCCTCATACCGCGGTTCTCCCTGCCTTTCAGCTACTGTCATTTCAGTGTTTTGTTTGGAAGTTGGAGACCTCCAGGTGGTGCTGTGGATGTGAGATCCTGCTGACCTCCTGACGATACGAGGCCAGGATCACTGGGAAACCCTTGTGGTGCTCATGTGGGCCAGCGCTTCCCGTGGGCCAGTCCTTGGGCCCTCAGTGCTGGCTTCTCCCAGGATCGGGCAGAGGCTGGTTCTCAACTGCGTCCTCGTGCTCGGTGCTCCGTGGAGTGCTGGCTTTGGCTGCGCGGGGTCCCCAGAGGCTGCCCTCAGGCTGTGGACTCCTGTCCTTCCCAGAGTCAGCACCTGGAGCCCACCCGTCCCCCACCGGAGGAACTGTGCCACACTGCCCCTGCTCCCCAGGTCCTCTGACTGGCCCTCCCACCACTAGCTCTGTCTGCTGTCTGAGTCATCTGCGTCCTGCCCTGAAGGGCCTTGGGGTGCTTACCTCTGGGACACCTCCTGATGAGCTAGGTCCTACTTGGAGTGCTGTGCTGGGGCTCCATTTCGATGCAGGCAGGGCGCGCTCAGTGCTCCTCTGAGGGCCAGGTTCCCTGTGCCCATCTCTGTGCTGCCAGTACTCAGGGACAGTCCTCCAGGGACCTCAGCTGATGGCCAGAAGGATGTCCGGGTGAGAACAGGCAGATCAGGAGGCCAGACAGGGGCCGCATGATTGTCAGGGTAGGGGCACCTGGGCCGGGGCCGGGCAGGGACAGGGCTTCTTAGGAGAAGGTGTTGACCATTGGTCAGTGTGGCCCTGACCAGGATGGACTGCATGGCCTGCCGACAGTTCCCGTGCACATGTTCCTTAGTGGGCACGGCCTCCCTCTGCCCTGGGGGCCTCCCTGTCCTGCACGAAGTGGGGCTGGTGAGGAGGTGGGGTGGTGGGGATCTCAGACTGGTACGGGAAGAATGTGTCCTTTCCCCCAGGTCAGGCAGAGGGGTCCTGCACTGGCCCCACCCACCGGGGACCCTCACCTGCTTGGCTCCAGGACGGTGTGCCTTACCCCATCCGTACTTCCTCTGCAGCTGGGGGCCCTGACCCCGCTCCACATCGCTGCTGCCCTTCCCGGGCAGGAGGGGGTCAGGATCACAGAGCTGCTGCTGCATGCCATCACCTGTGTGGACGCCAAGGCAGCTGACGAGGGCCACACGTACAAGCTCAACAAGGTGCGGCTCTCTGAGGCACAGGGCGGGACGGGGACCTGGCTGGGTCTGGGTTCTCCCTGAGTGGCTCTGAGCTACAGAAGTGCCTGATTGTCAGGGACACTCGCTCCACCTGGGCCTGTGTCCTTCTCCTGGGGAAGGTGCTGGCCTGGCCTGGCTCCTTAGAGCAGCAAGGACACAGATGTGCTCGGGGCTCAGGGGACTCCGATCTCCCAGGCCGGGGTCAGGCGGGGCTGGTCCCACTCACCAGAGGCTGTGAGGGGGCGTGGGGGCAGGGTCTCCCTGGGGTGCAGTGGTAGCAGCCTCTGGGCAGCTGAGGTGGGGCTTGAGCTCTGGTGTGCGTGGGGGACAGGTGTGGGCGTCCAGGTGAGCACGTGGCTCCAGTCCACATTGTGCTGTGTCTTTTCCACCTGCAAAGCCGTCCTGAGCCTCCTGAGCTCCCAAAGACTCCCACAGCCCACTGCAGAGGTCTGAGACCAGACCCCAAGGTGGACTGCTCCCCGTCTCCTCCTCATGCCCACAGAATCTCGGGTACCACCCCCGCTCCCCGCACCAGGTGTGGCAGCAGGATGTGTGGTGTGCAGCTCTTGGTGTGTGGGAGCCCTGAGCAGAGGGCACAGGGTGCCTCTCACCCCGTGGAGTCGGGTGGCTGTGGCAGCAGGCAGAGCCAGACACAGCAGGGCTTCGATGCAGAGTGGGCAGGAAGCTTGCCGTCTTGGTGCTCACGGCCTCTCTAGCCAGCAAGTGGCATGTCCCTGGGTGTTGGCCAGGGGACCCAGGCCAGTTCTTGAACCCTCCTTTGCACACAGATGGACCTGCCACCCTCAAGCCTGAAGCTCAACAATGAACCAGGCCCACCCAGCACCTACTATACCACGAACACCTGTGTCCCCATAGAGGGCGGCAGGACAGCTCTGCACGTGGCCTGTGAGCGGGAGGACAACAAGAAGGCGAGTGACCACAGGGCCCTGGCTGGGGTCCGCTGGCCTGCCCAGAGCTGGGGTACTTTGTGGAGAGCGTGTGCTGTCATGCTAGAACTAGGCCACAGCCCGGAACAGGACCGGAGGAGGGCGGGCAGGGAACGCAGGGTCTGTGCCCAGAGCCTCCTGAGGTTTCTGTGCCACCACTGCATGTACAGGGCTGTGTGCAAGTGTGTGTGTTTGCAGGTGTGTGTGTGAGCAGGTGTGTGCGTGCAGGTGTCCATGTGAGCAGGTGTGTGTGTGCAGGTGTGTGTGTGAGCAGGTGTCTGTGCATGTAGGTGTGTATGCAGGTGTGTATGTGTGCAGGTATGCAGGTGTGTGTGTGCAGGTGTGTGGGGGGCAGGTGTCTGTGTGTGTAAGGGTATGTGGGGACAGCTATGCAGGTGTGTGTGTGCAGGTGTGTGTGTGTGCAGGTGTGTGTGGGGCAGGTGTCTGTGTGGGTAGGTGTGTGTGTGGGTAGGTCTGTGTGGGGGCAGAGGTGGCCACCTGCTACACTCCTGGGGAAGAAGAGGAAGAGGGAGGCACCGAGGGCTGCCTGTGGCTCTGCGGGGTCGGGCCTGTTGCTGGCCTCTGAGCCAGAGAAGCAGAGGCTTTGGGCAGGAGGGCGGCCATCTTCCAGCCTGACGGTGCCTGTCAGGCTGGGCCTGGGGAAGACGGTGCCTCCAACACCTGCCAGGAGCCAGGCCCTGCTGGTGTGGGCGGGGGCCCTGACGCTCCTGCGCCTCGGAAAGCAAGCCCTAGGTCACTTGGGCCTCAGCGCCCTTCCTGTTGCCCATCTGGAAAGGAGGAGCGTTGGGAAGACATCTTCTCAGTGTGCGGAGCTCTGACCTCCCGTAGTCTGGGTCAGTGTGCGCCTCCTGGTGCTGGTGGGAGGAAGGCGTGTGGCTCGGCGGGCTCCAGGCACCCGCGGGGCTGCAGTGCAGGGCTCCTGGGGATGGATGCCTCTCGCACCGGGGCGGCTCTCTAACCTGAATTGCTTCGTCCCCCACAGTACGCCAGGGACGTGGTCCAGCTCCTGCTCTCCCACGGAGCGGATTCCAACCTGCTGTGGAGTGGCCACTCCCCACTCTCCCTCTCCATCGCTAGTGGGAATGACTTGGTGAGTACTCCCACCCCAAGGACGTGCACCCTGCCCGTGGTTCACTGAACTCTTCTTTACTGGGCACCTGCTCTGTGCAGGCAGCACGGCCACAGGCAGTAGGTGTGGAATAAGATGGACTCTGCTCCCCAGGACCCCACGTTCTAGCCGGGGAGCCAGACCCTCGCCCAGGGGTAGCACAGTCGCAGGCTGTACAGTGCTGAGGGGCAGAAAGCTGGGGCAGGGCACACACGGCCGCCGGTATGTTCTTGACCTTGTGCTGGGCCTGTCCAGGGCTTAGCTCTGCCTGGCTAGAAAGCAGGACAGGAGTCAGGGTTGTTGGAGCTGCTGTGTGGACTGTCCATGAGAAAACACCAGAACTGGGCTCAGGGTGGAATCCCGGCTCTTCCCTAAGGAATCTCCATGTGACCCCTACATGACATGGTCCTCTGTATATGGGCTCCGTGGAAAGTGCCCAGGGATGGCCGCAGGAGACTGCAGTGAGGGGACGTGACATGGTGGCCACTGTGGAACCCATCTGTTGCAGATCGTGAAGGAGCTCCTGTCCCAGGGAGCTGACCCCAACCTGCCCCTGACCAGAGGCTTGGGCAGTGCCCTGTGTGTCGTGTGTGACCTGGCCTATGAGCATCAGAGGAGCGTTGACAACAAGATAGCGCTGGTGAGAGGTGGACAGGAGGGCAGGAGGGGCCTGGGATGGGGGCGGAGGGTGGGCTGGGCCTGGGATGGGGGCGGAGGGTGGGCTGGACCTGGGATGGGGGCGGAGGGCAGGCTGGCCACCCTGTGCCTGACTGAGTATGGTGGGCAGCAGTTCAGAGGGCTGGAGCTGCTCTTGGGACGTCGGGCAGAGGAGGGAGGGAGCAGGCCAAGTGAGCGGCTGTGGGAGCTCAGAGGGGTGCTGGCCATGCACTGCCTGGCCCAGCTGCCTGGTGAGACCTGGTGCCCACTGAGGAAGGCCCAGGGCTCCTGTGCCTGAAGGCAGAGCTGGGGTGGTTAGCCCCCAGCATCATTGTGCTGGACAGGAGGAATCATTGTCCATCCACCTGTCCATCAGCCGAGCACCTGCAACTGCCTGCACCCCGTGGCTCACCCACGGTCTGCCCCTGCCTTCTGGTCATGTTTTTGCATCACTGGGGACTGAACCCATGGCCTTGTGCGTGCTAGGCAGGGCTCTGCCACCAAGCCACACCCTGGCACTCTGCTTTCTTTGGAAAAGGGCAGACAAGGTGGTAGACCTTGGAGGGCTGTCCAGCACTGGCTCTTTTGGAAGGGTATCATGGCTCCAGCAGGGAGAGGGGAGAGGGGAGTGGGGAGAGGGATGGGGATTCTTGTAGGGGGGTCAGGACAGTGGGAAGCTCGCTCTTTGCCCGATACGCAGCACAGCGTCACTGCTGCCTGGTGCAATCTGGTATGCTCCACCCTCCGCCCCTGCAGAACCACACGGTGGACACTGATCCGGCCAGACTGCTACCCCCAGTGCCAGGTGCCATACCCGCGATGCTGCGCTCACAGCCTTGTTGAGAATCCGGGGCTCCTGTGTTTGTGCAGGGTCAATGCTAAACCAGGCACAGGCGTGAGACAGCTGCCATGCATCCCTGAATCGGGGTCCCACTGGCACTTAGTTAGTGAGTAGGCCACATGTCACCTTGTGTTCATCCAGCCACACTGGGCCCCCCAGGGTGTCCTCCTGGTCTGGCTGGGGTGGGGGTGGGTGGTGCCGACTGTTAGGTGCCATTTGCTTTGAGTGGAATCCATGGTCAATCCTGAGCCAGAGCATTGCTGTGGCATGTTGGCAATGCATACACGCGTGTGCACGCACACACAGTGCACATCTGTCCACACCCATGCACACAGCATGCCCACCCCCACAGTGCACACATGTTCAGAAATGCACACATCTGCACTCAGGTGCATGAATGTCGCTTGCAACCCCCAGTGTGCACGTGTGTGACCACACACTTGGACCTACAAAGCCCATACTGCACGTGAGCGTGCACACGCCATCACACACATGCGTTTGCAGTGTCACCAGCACCCCGGCCTTCGCCTTCACACTGCGTACCTTGAAGCCTGGCGGGACCCCATGGTGCTGCTGGGCGGTCTTCCAGGGAAGTGCCCCAGGGAGTGGTGTCCCTCAGACGTGTGTGGGAAGGCCACCACACCACGGCCACCACGCCACGGCCACAGCCACCCCGCCAGGGAGTAGTGTCCCTCGGACGAGGCTGAGACCAGCCTGTTTTCCTGTTTGCCTCTGGTTCTCCCTACACCCAGAAAGTGGCCTCTGGGCAGAAAGCAGGGGACCAAGCCCTGTGGGCAGCCCTGCCCTCTCCCTGTGCTGCCCTCTGGCTGCCTAGAGTGTCTGCAGAGCCTCCGGCCGTGGGCAGGGGCCGCCATGCACATAGCCCAATGCCATGGGTGGCTCTGAGGGTCCCTGCTGTGGCTTCTAAGTTTGATGGGTTCTGTCTCCCACAGATTGACCGGCTCATTAGCCACGGGGCTGACATCCTGAAGCCCGTGACGCTCACACAGGGTGACAGGGTGGCCGTGGGCACAGCGGTGGACTATGGCTACTTCAAGTTCTACCAGGTAAGGCTTTGTCTTGAGCAGGGCCACCCGGGGACTTGGCTTCCCTCTGGTGGAGCCAGGCACACCTGCAACCCACCCTAGTCCTCGAGGCAGGAGGCCCCACGGTGGTGAGCGCGTGCTGGTGTACACCCTCACAGTCCCTCGTCACTCTGGATGGAGAGGTGGCCCCTCACCCAGTCACTCTGCAGCTCAGGCTGGGGGAGAGGGGAGGCCCTTGGTGACTCTAAGACTGTGCCTTGGGTGGGGGATAGCCCGAGTCCGTGGTGACCCCACAGTGTGTCACAGGACCGGAAGATCGCCCACTGCCCCTTCCACGCGCTGACGCCCACCGAGAGGGAGACGCTTCTGGCCCGGAAGAAGCTGCTGGAGCACATGGGTGTGCAGCTGCGGCAGGCCGTGCTCACCAGGGAGCAGCAGTGGGACGCCAGGGCTCTGCAGCTCAGCAGGAAAGGTGTGCAGGGCAGGGCACCTGGGAGGGCCACCACGCCACAGCCACCACCCACGGCCAGCACAGCACAGCCACCATACCACCCCACGGCCACCACCCCACAGCCACCACCCCACGGCCACCACCCCACGGCCACCACCCCACAGCCACCACACCACGGCCAGCACAGCACAGCCACCATACCTCCCCACGGCCACCACTCCACAGTCACCACCCCACGGCCACCACCCCACAGCCACCACACCACAGCCACCACACCACGGCCAGCACAGCACAGCCACCATACCTCCCCACGGCCACCACTCCACGGTCACCACCCCACGGCCACCACCCCACGGCCACCACCCCACAGCCACCACACCACGGCCAGCACAGCACAGCCACCATACCTCTCCACGGCCACCACTCCACGGTCACCACCCCACGGCCACCACCCCACAGCCACCACACCACAGCCACCACCCCACAGCCACCACACCACGGCCACATAACATGGCCACAGCCATCACACTAGGGCCACCATACCACCACCACAGCCAGCACACCACAGCCATGGCCACCACAGCACAGCCACCATACCTCCCCACGGTCACCACCCCAAGGCCACCACCCCACGGCCACCATCCCACAGCCACCACCCCACTGCCACCACCCCACGGCCACCACCCCACGGCCACCATACCATCCAACGGCCACCACCCCACGGCCACCACCCCACAGCCACCATACCATCCAACGGCCACCACCCCACAGCCACCACCCCACAGCCACCACACCACGGCCACCACCCCACAGCCACCACCCCACGGCCACCACCTCACAGCCACCATACCATCCAACGGCCACCACCCCACAGCCACCACCCCACAGCCACCACACCACGGCCAGCACAGCACAGCCACCATACCACCCCATGGCCACCACCCCACAGCCACCACCCCACAGCCACCACCCCACAGCCACCACACCACGGCCACCATCCCACAGCCACCACCCCACAGCCACCATACCATCCAACAGCCACCACCCCACAGCCACCACCCCACAGCCACCACACAACGGCCAGCACAGCACAGCCACCATACCACCCCACGGCCACCACCCCACAGCCACCACCCCACGGCCACCACCCCACGGCCACCATCCCACAGCCACCACCCCACGGCCACCACCCCACGGCCACCATACCATCCAATGGCCACCACCCCACGGCCACCACCCCACAGCCACCACACCACGGCCACAGCCACCACCCCACGGCCACCATACCACCCCACGGCCACCACCCCACGGCCACCACCCCACAGCCACCACACCACAGCCACCACACCACGGCCACATAACATGGCCACAGCCATCACACTAGGGCCACCATACCACCACCACAGCCAGCACACCACACCCATGGCCACCACAGCCACAGCCACCACACCACAGCCACCACCCCACAGCCACCATACCACCCCACGGCCACCACCCCACAGCCACCATACCACCCCATGGCCACCACCCCACAGCCACCACACCACAGCCACATAACATGGCCACAGCCACCACACACCACGTCCACACCCAGTACACACCCACAACCATGGCCACCACACACCATGTCCTCAGCCACCACACACCACGTCCACACCCAGTACACACCCACTTCCATGGTCACCACTCACCCATGTCCTCAGCCACCACACACCACGTCCACACCCAGTACACACCCACATCCATGGTCACCACACACCCATGTCCTCAGCCACCACACACCACGTCCACACCCAGTACACACCCACTTCCATGGCCACCACACACCATGTCCTCAGCCACCACACACCACGTCCACACCCAGTACACACCCACTTCCATGGCCACCACACACCATGTCCTCAGCCACCACACACCACGTCCACACCCAGTACACACCCACAACCATGGTCACCACACACCCATGTCCACAGCCACCACACACCACGTCCACACCCAGTACACACCCACTTCCATGGCCACCACACACCATGTCCTCAGCCACCACACACCACGTCCACACCCAGTACACACCCACTTCCATGGCCACCACACACCATGTCCTCAGCCACCACACACCACGTCCACACCCAGTACACACCCACAACCATGGCCACCACAAACCATGTCCTCAGCCACCACACACCACATCCACACCCAGTACACACCCACTTCCATGGTCACCACTCACCCATGTCCTCAGCCACCACACACCACGTCCACACCCAGTACACACCCACATCCATGGTCACCACACACCCATGTCCTCAGCCACCACACACCACGTCCACACCCAGTACACACCCACAACCATGGCCACCACACACCATGTCCTCAGCCACCACACACCACGTCCACACCCAGTACACACCCACAACCATGGCCACCACAAACCATGTCCTCAGCCACCACACACCACATCCACACCCAGTACACACCCACTTCCATGGTCACCACTCACCCATGTCCTCAGCCACCACACACCACGTCCACACCCAGTACACACCCACATCCATGGTCACCACACACCCATGTCCACAGCCACCACACACCACGTCCACACCCAGTACACACCCACATCCATGGTCACCACACACCCATGTCCACAGCCACCACACACCACGTCCACACCCAGTACACACCCACAACCATGGCCACCACACACCCATGTCCACAGCCACCACACACCACGTCCACACCCAGTACACACCCACATCCATGGTCACCACACACCATGTCCACAGCCACCACACACCACGTCCACACCCAGTACACACCCACAACCATGGTCACCACACACCATGTCCTCAGCCACCACACACCACGTCCACACCCAGTACACACCCACATCCATGGCCACCACACACCATGTCCTCAGCCACCACACACCACGTCCACACCCAGTACACACCCACTTCCATGGCCACCACACACCATGTCCACAGCCACCACACACCACGTCCACACCCAGTACACACCCACTTCCATGGTCACCACACACCATGTCCTCAGCCACCATACACCACGTCCACACCCAGTACACACCCACAACCATGGCCACCACACACCCATGTCCACAGCCACCACACACCACGTCCACACCCAGTACACACCCACAACCATGGTCACCACACACCCATGTCCTCAGCCACCTGCCCACCTGTGTCCATGGCCACCCACGCCCATCCAGGCACACTCACACCTTCCACACCCACCGTCCAGTGCACTCCCAGGCACATGGCCACCAAGCACTCCCGGCCCTGGTCCCTGCCCTCAGACGCTCACTCCTGACACAGGCATGGCCTCCCACACTCCTGCCACACATGGGCCTGCTGCTGATGCTGCATCCTGGCCAGTATGACTAGACGTGACCTTCACTTACACACGCCCACTGAGGGACCAGGCTCTTCCCTGAGCATGGCACCCTTAGATGGCTGGGCTCTCGGCCAGGACCCAGGCTGGGAGCAGGCGGAGGAGACCAGAGCCTCTGCCTCCTGTATTCTGTCAGAGAGGGTCCTGCACCGAGTGTCACTCTGGAGATGCCTGCCATCGCTGCCACCCAGCTATAGAGCGTTGGTGTCCAGGCGCTGCCCAGGGAGAGTCCCCTGTGAAGTCGGAGCTTTGACAGAGAAGCTGAGTGCACTTCCAGCAGCACATGGACAAAGTCATGCCCAGAGGGAGGCAGTGGGGGGAGAGGGGGGTCCATGGGAGGCATGGGCTGAACGGCAGCATGACCCATGGCCAGAGAGCTAGAGAAAGAAGAGGAGGGGCCATTCAGGGCCAGGACAGATCCCAAGCACTCACCATGGGGACAGTCCCCCAAGATCTCTAATTTGATTGTCCCTCTAAAGGGCAGGTTATGTCTGCAGACATTTTTGAAGCCTGGGAGCAATCAGCTCAGCACTAGTAGAGCTGATATCTGGGTATGCTCACGAAGACAGATGGCCATCCAGGGTGACCTGGGCATACAGACCCAGGCCTCACCCAGGAGGTCGGCATCAGGAGTGGGGGTCGACGCCCACCCAGTTGGCCACTGGACAAGCAGCCAGCAGCCTGGGGAGGTCATCACCCCAGCGGCTGCTGCGTGTTAGGGGAGGTGCCGTTTCAACATGTGACCGCGAGACATGCAGAGAGGTGCCAAGGCACACATCGCCCTGCAGGATGTCACCGGCAGCTGCCAGAGACCAGAGTTCAATGGGACAGGGAGGACTTCACAGTAGCCTCACGGGCACGTTCAAGAGTCAGGGAAACCATGGTTAAGAGGTAAATGAAGGTGCGAGGGAACGTCTTGCCAACAGAGGAGACTGATGCAGGGGAGAAGTGACCAAGAAGGGCAAAGTGGACATTCTGGACTTCAAAATCCCACACTCTGAAAATGGAACAGTCTGCGAGAGGGTCCCAGCTGTGGCAAGAGGAAGGAACCCATGGTGGAGACGGTGCCATCTGAGGAGAGGAAAAGCACAAGGACAGACCACGCTTGTTGGCGTGGACGCCTGTGGTGGCACTGCCCGAGCGAGGAGGAGAGAGTGCACCAGAGGGCTCAGGCGGGTGGACATGGGGCCACACAGGTGCCGGAGGGCTCCGTGGAGACCCTGAGGAGATCGGGAGCTCCAGGAAGGACAGGCCACATCTCCAGGGCCGCGGAGGAGGGCACAGGGAGCCAGCGAGGCCAGCCTGGAAGTCAGGTCTTCGCCTCTCCTCTGAGTCTCAGCTCCAACATGGGATGGCACTGTCCCCAGCACCCTCTCCAGAGCCATGGCTCAGGGAAGGGCCCAGAGGAGACACACATGACAGAGAGCGCTGACTGCCCAGGGAGGCCACTTCCTTCAGCTAACCATGGAGAGGTTCAGGCTGATGGTGCGCTCAGCCACTGGGGTCCTGGCAGACCTGTTGCAGAGATCAGCCAAGCTGCCACACGGCGAGGTGCCGACAGCTGTCGAGTCCGCCTGGTTAGAACCTCGGGAGCCCTGACTTGATTGGATCAGCCTGGGAGTGATTTATGTCCCAGGGTTGAGTGGACCTGGAGCATCAGTCAGCAGTTAGGAGAACTGCATGGCAGGGTGTGGTAGGGGCTGGTCAAGGAGAGCCCTGCCCAACCACTGCCAGCCCAGGGTGACCATGGCATCCCCTAGGTGTAGATGTCTCCAGTGAGCTCATCTGGTCACTAAATAGACAGGCAGAGAAGCATGACCACTCTAGGGAGGACAGGAGAGGTGTGCAGGGCCTCATGCGAGGGCGCTGAGGGCTGGGGCTGGGCAGGAGGGAAGGAGGCCCTGTGCTGGCCTGTGGCCATGGTCACCTGGACGGGGATGGTGCAGGTTTGGCAGGAGGCCTGAGGGGGTCTGGGGGGAGGCCCTTCCTGCAGGCCTGCTGCTGGCACTGAGGGCTCGGCCTGCCCCGGGGCTCAGGCGGGTCTCTTTCTGACACAGAGGAGCTGGCCCCCAGCCACAGGCTGAAGAAGAGGAACTCCATTGTGGCGAAGATCCCAGCCAAGGAGGAGCAGGAGAAGTGAGTGCTGGGTGGCCCCTTCTCGGGGACAGCATCTGTGGCTCGGATGTGCTGCTGGACCTGGCCTCCTGGTCAGGCTGCCCCCCTTGTCCTGAGAAGCGTGGCCTCCCCAGGCAGCCCTGCTCCTGGGCATGGACTGCAGGCAGGATGAGGGTCTCAGGGCCCACTCCTGGAGCTGCTCGGGCTGCCCTGGTCAGGCCACAGATGGGCTCCATGTCCTGCAGAGGGCAGCCTCCTCCCTGGAGAGCAGGGCTGGAGCCAAGGCTCTGCTCTCCGGGACGCCCCAGGAGTCTTCTCTGTACTCACATGGTGTCCCCAGGATGAGAGAGCAGGGGCTGGACCTAACTCGTGGGGACATCCTCACCAATCAATCCCTAGGGACCAGATTCAGGGAGAGAGGTGACCAGGGCAGGCCCGTCCTCCTCCTGAAGCAGAAGCCAGGCAAGGCCTGAGGTCTGCCCGGAGGAGCCAGCTTCTCTCACCAGATCAGCACCCAGGCATTTCCCCATGTGTGTGGGGTCCCCTCAGCCCTCACACTTCGGCCACTGCCTCCAGGTAGATGTCCACTGTCCACGTAGCCAGCCCTCACGGGAGGAGTGTGCCCGTGCCTCCCAGGGCTCCCAGCGCGTCTGTCTCCTGTCTGGGGCACTCGCTGGATGCCTCCACCTGTGGCAGCTGCCCATGGGTAGGGGTGGCCGAGAAGGCCCCAGCAGCTCAAGTGTCCCCTGCCAGGGGGCACCTCCTCCTGACCCTGGGCTTTCTCACAGCCTCCCCTTCTTCAAGTTCTGCTACCAGTGTGGCCGCTCCGTCGGGGTCCGCCTCACACCCTGCACCCGCTGCTATGGGATCCTGACCTGCAGCAAGTACTGCAAGGCCAGAGCCTGGGCCGAGTCCCACAGGAAGGACTGCAGTGACATTACGGCCACAGGTAGGCCGGAGGCCGGGCAGGCGTCCGAGAGCCCTTCCCAGAACTTCAGCAGCATCGGGGCCCTTTCTAAGTGCTCCTTGGGCCATGGCATGTCCCCATCCCCACAGAGTTGGGCATGCTCTGCTGACCCCTGGGCTCTGTTCTCAGGGGTCAGGAGCTCTCCTGGACACCACTCCCCAGAGACCACAGTCCATGGGCTTCTGGTCCATTTCTGGAGGCTTCTTTGCAGCACTCCCTCTCAGATATCCTGGCTCTATAAAGGTGGACAGGTGTCTTCTGGAATCAGCCTGGTCTGCCCACCCCACCTGCCTTGGTGCCATCAGGGCCAGCAGAGGGAAGGGCCCGGTGCCACACCAGGAGGGGGGTTCCAAAGGGAGCAGAGACTGGAGCTGTCTCTGAGCTGCCCATGGGCCCTGCCCTGGCACACTGCTTTGAGTCCATGTGCTGTACACCTTCAGGTCATCCCTCATAAAATGGGACTTCTAGTGATGGCCCCTGCTGGGCGCACGCAGAAGTGGGCCCTTCCGTTTGCAGACCTTGCTGCAGACAGCTCAGGAAACACTGGCCAGAGCACACAGGGCCACTGCAGGTCCCCCTGGGGGGCTCCAGCACTCCCCTGCTGGGGGGGATTGGCGCAGCAGCCCTTTGACCCAGGTGGCAAGGCTCAGTGGACACTGAGCCAGGCTGAGTACCCAGTCCTGGGCCTGGCCTCCCTGGGGTTGGTCTAGGCCCCCCGCAGCGCCTCTTCCCCCCAGCAGCATCCCGCTGGAAGGATGTGTTCAGGGAGACAGAAGACGGTCAGTGAAGGAGCAGCACTGGACCTGGGCCAGGCGGGGCAGGGTTGTGCCCACGTCTCACTGCCTTGGGCCACCTCCAGGCTGCTGGCCCCTGTGGGAGCTGATACAGGAAGTCACTGAGGCGCCTCGCTCCTGACCCCACAATAAAGTGGCCCCCCGCAAGCTCTTCACTGTCTGCGCCCACTCCGCCCGCACAGGGTGACGTCCCAGGCCCTAGGCCTGTGTGGGCGCCAGCCGTGAGGCCTCACCGGTCTCCCACGGGGCCTGGGCTGGCTGTGCTTTGTCTTTCAGGTCAGGAGGAAGGCTGGGAGTGTTACTGGGAGCTCAGTCCGTGTCCCCCTTGCTGCTCCAATACTCAGGACATGGTTTTGATAAAAAGGAAGAGGAAGTTTGATTGCTCTGCTAGCAAAGGAGGAGCGCGGGGACTCAGGTCCCGAGGCTGGGGCTCTGCCCCTCAGGGGAACGGAGGGCTTTTACAGAGCCGTGCAAAGGCTGCTTCCAGGTGGACAGGGCCACCACTCACTGCGGCCTTGAGAGCGAGCCGCTCTTGGGTCTCTGGGCACCGTCCCTGAAGCCTGAGTCGCTCCCTGGTGTACTTGGGGTCAGGCAACCCGGCCTGGGCTGGAGAAGGGTGGTTTGCTTCTCCCAGGGCTGGGGAGGTGGGGGGAGAAGAGAGGAGAAGCCATCAGCTTTCAATAAGCCCCGCGGCAGGGCAGCCGGGGTCATGTCCAGAGTGAAGTGGGCCCTGCTGCAGGAGGATGAGCGGGTAGGGCTGGACTGTGCTGCAGAGATGGCCTCTGGACCAAGGAGTTCCCAGTGACTGGCAGATCCCGGCTCAGACGGGAGGCTGCATCTGCGTCCTTCCCTCGGCACAGGGTCTGATGGGGCCCAGGGTCCATTTCCTAAGTGTCTGTCATGTGCTGGGGCCTGGGGGCCACCTGTGCAGCATCCTCAGTGATCTCCTTGATGAGAGGGAGGTGGACGGCAGCCACGCCATGTAGACCAGGGCTGGCGGGACCCCCAGTCCTGCCTTGGTGGAGACGGGAGGAGGGTGGGCCGTGACCTGGGAGGGGGCTTCCGGGGGCTGGGACCCTGAGCTGAGGTTTGCTGTGGCCAGCAGAGTGGCCGAGGGTGGGACTGGTGGCAGAGGAAGAGGGTGCGCCCTCTGGGGTCTGGAGTGGAGCAGTGCGGGGGGCCGTCCAGAGGCTGCGTGAAGGTTCTCCCTGTTCTCTTGGTCTCTGTCGAGATGGGCTCCGTGGGCAGCAGTCTCGCTGGGGCTGTCCCAGCCAAGGTTCCCGTAAGGGTGAGGAGGGCACCTGGGCAGAGCGAGGAGCCCCTGCGCGGAGCTCTGCCTCCCGGGTGCTCAGGGCTCCAGCAGGGGTGGCAGGCCAGGCTGGTTGTCAGCAGGGGTGAGCTGGAGGGTCGCCGCTGGCCACGGCCCAGGGAGGGGCTGCACTGGGGGTCAGCAGCTGTCCCTGTGGGTAGGGAAGATGCTGCTGGCCTGACCTCTTATTTGCAGTTACACTTAATTCTCCACATTAGAGAACACGAAGCCCAAGAGAGCAAGTGCGAGGGTCAGGTCCTGACCCCAGAAGTGGCCGTGGCCAGCCCGAGTCCTTCCAGAGACACTCAGGCACACAGGCAGGCATGCACACCTGTGTGTAAAATGGGGTGCCCTCTGCATGCTCCAAACAAGACCATGGACACCTTCCCATGCTCTTAAGGATTTTTCTAGAACATTATTTTCCCCAATGAAAATGGCTTCACGTTTTTTATTCTGTGTGGAAAGTGCACTTTTTGTTAAGACAGGGGACAAAGGCTAGGGTGGCAGTGACTGAGGGCGGCATCTGGACGAGGAGCGTGTCCCTTCGGACTTCAGTCTGTGCACAGCAGCCCTTTCCCCACACACCCTCACACACGCCCTCCAGGGACTGCTGTCGGAGAGTCATCGTGTCCTGCTGGTCATTCTGCACTCTACGTGGTGACCGAGTCACCTGCCCCACGCCTGCAGGTGGTCACTGGCCCCTTCCACCGCGTGGCTCCCAGGCTCTTCCCACTCAGATCTGTGCCCTCTTCACCCATCAGCTGAGCCCCGGGAAGCCAAGCCTTCGATTTCCCAGGGCCAGTCCTGTGCCCTCCGGGGCTCCGGGGAAGGTGGTGTTGGGAGCGGTGGGCCCATGCCATAGGTCACGAGTGCCAACCAGTGTGACCGTCTGATGTCCCTCTCCCCTCCTGTTCCTGGACGGTTGTCTCCTGATGGGGATGGACCCTACAGCATAGCGTTCCTCTTCTGCCTCAGTGTGACCCTCACTGCTTGAAAGTGTCAGTATGTGTTGAGCCCATCTGTCCCGTCCTGCAGGATTGGGCTGACGGCAGGCACAGGGAGCCATCCCCAGAGGAGACCAGGACACAAGGATGACCTTTGCCTGGGCTTCACAGCCGTCTCAGTGCATTGCTGTTACCTGTGGTTTTAGAATCAGCCCAGAATTAGTTTTGTGTAAAGTAGGAGAGGCACCTAGCGAGGTCTGTCTGGGGACGACCAGTGGTGACCCTGTCAGGACCTCTGTGGGCGCTGCATGCTGTGGCGGCTGTTCTGAGCTCAGTGGTGTCCGCCTGCGGCTCATGTGGCTCCTGCCAGCCAGCTAGCTCTCCCATTCGCTCCCCCACAGCCCAGCTGTGGGCACGTGTCCTTTCAGAGGAACTGGGGCTGTCCAGTTCAGAGTGTCTTGCTGGTCACTCTGCCTGGCTTGATGGGGAGACCGTGGCACCGTGCCAGGGCTGACCACAGGTGACGGAGGGTGCTGTGGTGCAGTCGGCTTCCTCTAGAGGGGAACCGTCCTGGATCCTCCCTGTCACACGGCACGTCCCACTGACGCCCCTGGAGCCACTTAGGGACCCTTCTGCCACAGTGTCCCTGCCTCCCTCCTGCCCTGGAGCATGCTGACTCCTGCGTCCACACGGGGACAGCCTATTCCCTTCTCGACGCTTGGTCCTGTGGCCACCCACTGAGGCTGCTCAGGCTGCCCTCGGACTTCTCAGGCTCCAGCAGGGAGCCTGCTGCCGGTGCCTGCCAGCACCTGTGGGCTACAAGCTGTGGGTCAGCTCCTCTTCTGGGTCAGCTCCACAGTGAGCCCTGGCCCTCTGGGGCAAGGGACAAGGTGACTGGTCCCTGTGCTGGGAGCAGGTTCCCGCAGAGTGGGTGGTGTGGGAGGGTGGCCATGCTCGCTGGATGGGGTGATGGGCACTGGGAGAGAGTGGAAAAGATGGTGCCAGGCCTCGTGCCTGTGGGGTCACTCGCCACAGCAGGGAGGGGCTGTGGGGCCCGTGGCGCAGGTGCTGGAAAGACTCTCAGCTTGACGGTTCTCCCCATCGGAAGTGGAGGCAGGTGGCTGGGGTCAGGAGAGCGGCTGAGGCTGGGGAGGGACCATGGACAGCCATTGCCCAGAGCAGCCTCCGCGCCCCAGGGGCCTGGGCCACCTGTGCTCTGTCTTCCCCACTGTGGACCAGGTGTCTGCAGGCCTTACTCCAGGGAGCTCTGAGCAAAAGGCAGGCTCCCTGAGGCCTGGCTGTGGCTCCCTCCCCAGAAAGTTCTAAAGTAGCCACGGGCCTGATGTTGCTTGTGCTCATGCACATGGAGGGTGGAGGCCACCCAGCACTCTGAGTGGGCCTGCCTCCCACCTGGCTGGTCACAGTGCTGGCCCCAGCTCTGGGCACACGGCTCTGGGACGGCCACTGAGAGCGGTGATCTCATTCAGGAGTGCAGCAGGCTGGGGCAGGGCCTGGCCAGGTGGGGGGCTCTCCTGCCGCCTCTGGACCTCTTCAGCGTGTCCTGTGCCTCCCTGGACTCTCAGCACCCAACTGTGGCTCTGTGGTCCAGCTCCTTCCTGTCCTTCAGCCCCTGTTGGGCCCCAAGCTGGGAAGGGGGACAGGAGGGTGGGGCAGCTTCCCTGCCTGTCCCAGGGTGGAGCGCGGAGCAGGGCAGGAGCTGCCTGTGTTCGGCCGCTGGTGGTCTTCAGGTCAGGAAAGGCAGGGGGATATCTGTACCGTCCATCCTGTCCATGCCCCTGGCCGTTCAGCTGCTGGACCTTGACTGCCAGTTCCAGCCTGGCCGTGAGTGCCTCTTGTTCTAGGCCAGCACCTCTTCTGAGGTGCCCACTGGGTGAGCAGCCCTTGGGGCCCCCCACCTGCCCCGGACCTGCATGCCTGGCCGCCGTCCTTGGGGTGGAGACTCTGGGGTGGGTGGGGCTGAGCTGGGCAGCGGGGCCTGCCAGTGGGGCACTCAGAGGAGGTGAGCCACGGCCAGTACTCCATGACAGCAGCTGGGGACGGCCAGCCCTCTGGCACTGCTCCCAAGCTGCTGTTCCTGAGAGGTCAGACGGGGCCTGGGAACCAGGACGAGGGAAGGACTGGAGAGGCCCTCGTCCCCGAAGGAGGGATGGGAAACGGAGAGAAGGGGGTCGGGTGGGCAGGGGCAGGAGGAAGGTGGTCCTGGTGAGACAGACAAGGAGGCAAGGACAGAGCAGGCTGGCCCACTCGCTGAGTCGGAACCCTGGGGCTTGTCTTTGGGGGGCTGGAGGAGGGCTCCTACCCCGCAGCCCATGCAGCCCTGGGGCAGCAGGGGCCCTTGCTCGTGTGGCCCGAGATCCAGGACTGGCCTCCCTGAGCGTGCTGTGGCCCATGCACTCCCTGGACCCCACTTGTCCAAGCTCTTGTGGGGACATCACCTCACACACACACTTGTGACCCACATCAGGATGGCTCAGGTGGCCTCTGCCCCTGCCCCTCAGACTCCACACTGAGTCCCAGTCCCCTCAAGACCTGGCCTCAGGGTCTGCCCTCTGGAAGGGGAGCCTGCCTGTGTGTTCTGGTCCACTGTCTCCCCCTGCCTCCCCCTGCCTCCCCCTGTCTCCCATTGTCTCCCCCTGTCTCCCACTGTCTCCCCCTGTCTCCCACCGTCTCCCCCTGTCTCCCATTGTCTCCCCCTGTCTCCCACTGTCTCCCCCTGTCTCCCCCTGTCTCCCATTGTCTCCCCGCTGCTGTCTCCCGCTGTCTCCCACTGTCTCCCGCTGTCTCCCACTGTCTCCCCCTGTCTCTCCCCGTCTCCCACTGTCTCCCGCTATCTCCCCACTGCTGTCTCCCACTGTCTCCCCCTGTCTCCCCACTGTCTCCCGCTATCTCCCACTGTCTCCCACTGTCTCTCACTGTCTCCCCCTGTCTCCCACTGTCTTCCACTGTCTCCCCACTGCTGTCTCCCCCTGTCTCCCACTGTCTCCCCCTGTCTCCCACTGTCTCCCACTGTCTCCCCCTGTCTCCCACTGTCTCCCCCTGTCTCCCCCCGTCTCCCCCTGTCTCCCCCGTCTCCCACTGTCTCCCCCTGTCTCCCCCCGTCTCCCCCTGTCTCCCACTGTCTCCCACTGTCTCCCCCTGTCTCCCACTGTCTCCCCCTGTCTCCCACTGTCTCCCCCTGTCTCCCACTGTCTTCCACTGTCTCCCCACTGCTGTCTCCCCCTGTCTCCCACTGTCTCCCCCCGTCTCCCACTGTCTCCCCCCGTCTCCCCCTGTCTCCCACTGTCTCCCCCTGTCTCCCACTGTCTCCCCCTGTCTCCCTCTGTCTCCCTCTGTCTCCCCCTGTCTCCCCCTGTCTCCCCCCGTCTCCCCCTGTCTCCCCCCGTCTCCCGCTGTCTCCCGCTGTCTCCCACTGTCTCCCACTGTCTCCCTCTGTCTCCCTCTGTCTCCCCCTGTCTCCCCCTGTCTCCCCCCATCTCACACTGTCTCCCCCTGTCTCCCACTGTCTCCCCCTGTCTCCCCCCGTCTCCCACTGTCTCCCACTGTCTCCCACTGTCTCCCCCTGTCTCCCGCTGTCTCCCACTGTCTCCCTCTGTCTCCCTCTGTCTCCCACTGTCTCCCCCTGTCTCCCCCCGTCTCCCCCTGTCTCCCACTGTCTCCCCCTGTCTCCCCCCGTCTCACACTGTCTCCCGCTGTCTCCCACTGTCTTCCACTGCGGCCCTCCGTCTTGTGAAGGTTCTGAGGTAGGAAGTGGCCCTGCAGATCTAGGCTGGCTCTTTTCCCTGGCCCTTCCCCCTCCTGCTACCCCGATGTCCCCCACTGATTTGTGCCCTGCAGAGCCACACGGGGGCCAGACTTATGCTGGGGTCTTAGCCAGCAGCTGTGAGGGGTCAGTTCACTGAGGATGTGTCTAAGGCCAGTCCCTTCCTGTGGCTCAGAATGGGCCCAGATAGCCCCCTGGCCCCCTATGACCCTTGTTCTTGATTCTTCAGGCTCCCCTCCTAAGTGACTGGACTCTTGGGTCTTCTCTTGGGCTAGACTTAGCCCAGCTCAGGCCACCCTGTCCCCTGTCTGGGTAAGAGGTGGCCTGCCACCTGCCCCAGCCTGAAGAGGCCTATTGGGTGGGGGAGGCTGAGGCAGAGAGGGGAGAGGGCAGGAATGAGGGGTGTGACATCCTGATCAGGCTGGGATGAGAGGAAGGCCAGTGGGGCCATCGGAGTAGCCAGGCAGGGACATGAGACTCGGGGGAGGTGGGGACGGGGCCAGCACTCTGGATGGTGCTGTCAGGTGGACGTGCTCTGGGGGAGGTGCGATGCCGGCAGGCCATGTTCCCAGGGCCTACAGGGCCCCAGAGAGACCAGCAGAGCCAGTAGGCAGGGGCAGGCCTGGAGGTTTGGTGGACTCTGTCTGGGAGCAGGGAGTGTGGGCCCCACCACCTGGCTTCTCAGGAGGACGGGAAGCTGCTCTGGGATGGCCAGGTGGCCGTCAGGAGCCTTGGAGGAGAGGCTGGGAGCGGGGGAGGGGCCCAAGGGGGCACTGAGGGAAAGAGTGGCTGGTGTTCCGCCCAGGAAGGCCACCTTGGAGACGGCCTGGAATCTGCGGGTGCCAGGATTCCCCGTGGAAGCCAGGGCTCCTGTGTTCTCTGGGTAGCCAGAGCGTCCTGCCGCGGCACAGCCAGCGTCACCGGCCTCAGGCCCTGGCTTGCTCTGTGAGGCTGGGCAGCTTCTTAAGGAGCCTGCAGCCCCCACCTCAGCTCCCTGGACCTCTGAAGCCTGGATCTGACCTGATACAGACCGTTAACCCAGAGGGTGACAGTGCCCAGGAGCCCGAGCCTCTCCATCAGAGCCCACGAGACGTGGTGGCGCCCTGCTCCAGTGCCTGACTCCAGGGAGCTGGTGTGGATGCAGCCCCACCTGCCCTGTTGCCGCCATCCCAGGGGACTCCCAGCAGTCACTTCTGCACGTCCCCCATGACCGCATGACTCACGAGGGGGTGCATTTGGGGGGCACTGGCCACCTGGAATCCATGCCTGGGCTGTGTGTGATCTTGCTGCTGCTCCTGCGGCACTGCCTCGGTGGCGGGTCCCCGTGTGTGGGTGGCCTGCGAGTCCTGTGCCTCCTGGTACCAGCTGGTGAGCGAGCGGGCAGCACAGCGTCCGCCTGTCCTCTGGGCCCGAGGGCTTGCACCTTTGGGAGAGCTGGCCCCGGGCGTCTCTGTGGTTCCTTGCTCTGAAGGGTTCTTCCGCAGGTCACTTAGTTTTGGTTGCTAGTAAGAAGTAGGGACTCTGTTTCAGCCTCTCCTGTGGACAGCCAGTGGCTCAGTGTGTCCATGTGAGACCTTTATCCACCCCCTCTTGGCCCGGAAGCCACTCCTTCCAGAATGCCATGCAGATGAAGCCCAGAGTCAGGCCTGTAGTCTGGGGCTGTGGCTCCATGGGGGTCTTGTTCCCACCCCTCCCCTCCCACTGGGCCCTTCTTGACCACCTGGTGTCCTTCCTCAGCTTCGTGCAGGTCATCAGCACGCACAGTGCACACACTCTGGTGATGATTTCCTCTGTGTACATCTAGATCAGCACCAGAGTCGGGTTGTGGGAATCAGGTGCCAAGTGGCAGAGGCACAGGAAGAGCCGAGAACCCAAACTTGACCCCCTCCGCGCGGGCCCAGAGGAGGTGAGCCCCAGGTTCTGAGCGCTCCTCACAGGTTGTCCCGGTGTTTGTACGCGTCTAGTGTCGTCAATGTTCTAGTCTAAATGACACAGGGTTGTGCACAGTGAGGGGCCTGAGTCCTCCTGCCAGGCCTTGGCGACTCTCCAGCCTTCACAGGGACATCTATACTTCAGAGGAAAACAGATCCTGCGGAAAGTCCTTTAGGACCCAAAAGGTAGGAGGGAAGGATGCTGATTAGGTCCCCTGAAGACCAGCGGGGGTGGGGAGCAGGGGAGGGGGAGGGAAACTGAGTTCCAGACAGTCGCCCTACAGAGTGACAGGCCTGTCACCAGAGTTACCATTGTGTGAGTGCGCACAGGAGCATGCGTGTGTGGCAAGGACCGTGTGGCCTCCTCTCCTGAGGAGTCTCGAGTAGATACTACTGTGCTATCGACTACAGTGGCCCCGCTGCCCACCACCTCCAGAGCTTAGATGCCAACTGAAGTCGGTGCCCTGGACCAGAGGGTCCCCACTCCCGCCCGCTGACCTCAGCCACCCACAGGGTCTTTGTGCTGTGTCCCTGGGTCTGAGATTTGGGTTTCTTGGAGTCGTCTTTCTGTGTCTGGCTTCTTGGGCTCCGTGCCCTTCCCAGGAGCATCTCTTCCTGGGCTGAGTCGTCTCCTGTTGGGCCATGCCCACGTGACCCACGGACAGACCTGCAGGGTGATTCTGTGGGGGCCGCTGTGGGTGCTGCCTGCCACTGTGAGAGCAGAGACCTCAGCGCACTGACTCGGCCTGCTTCGCGCTGGACCCTGAAGTGGACTGTGGGTCTCAGGTGGCTGTTGGAGGTTTCGCGAAGCCTCCTGCTGTGTCCTGCTGTGGCTGTGTGTCCACCCAGCCTGACACACACACAGCCCTCGCTCCGACTCTCCCCCAGCTTGCTCTCTGGTCTTTTTGGCAGTGGCCATCCTAAAGAAGTGGCTGTGGAGCGCCTTCGTCCACTTTCACATCAGGTTTCTTTTGTTTTTGTTGTCGGTGGATTTCATTTGTGTGTGTGCTGAGACTTGGACCCAGTGCCTCAGGCATGTAGGCCAGCGCTCTCCCACTGAGCTACAGCCCAGCCTCAGGTTGTCTTTTTATTACCAAGTTGTATAAGTGTCTTATGTATTCAGGACATTCACCCCTTATCAGAGACATTGTCCCCAAGTGTTCCTGCCCACCCATAGATGGCCTTTCACTTGTTGGTTATTCAATGTGCTGTGCAGAAGCTTTGGGGTTTGATGTAGTCCCACTTACTCATCTTTGCTTTGATCTGGAGATTGTCTGGGCTAGTATGGCTATTTTATCAGTATAAATCTTTCCAATCAAAAACATGAACTGTCCTTCCATTGATTTGTATCTTCAATTTTCTGACTTTCAGTTTGTAGATCTTTCACCTCCGTAGCTAGCTTTATTCCTG
The DNA here is from genome assembly GCF_964194105.1 of Spermophilus citellus. Classification (NCBI taxonomy): domain Eukaryota; kingdom Metazoa; phylum Chordata; class Mammalia; order Rodentia; family Sciuridae; genus Spermophilus; species Spermophilus citellus. Next base: position 135,424,680 of record NC_138192.1, on the reverse strand, counting down.
AATATTTTATTTTTAATGCTACTGCAAATGGGGTTATGTCCTCGGTCTCTTTTTCAGAGAGTTCGTTGTTAACTTGGAGAGCCTCAGTTGAGTGAGGATGCTTCTGTTTCCTGGAACTTTACTAATTTGTTTATTAGTTCTGACGTTCTTTGGTGCGTCTTTAGGGAAATACACAAGATCATGTCTGTGCAGACCGAGACGACTTCTTCCCTTCTGAGCTCAAGTCTCACTTTTCTTCTTGTCTAATTGCTCTGGAAGGACTTCCCGCAGCAGGTCGACGAGAGGAGCTGAGCGGGGTACCTTTTCCCTCATCTGGGCGGACGAGCTTTCAGCTCTTCACCGTGGAGTGATTCTGACTTGTCCTCTGGCTGGTGTTGTGCTGAGGCCACCTGCCACCTCCCTGCTCCCTGGGACGCGGTCTGTGGTGTGGGTGTGTGGGTGATGTGGCCCAGGAAGGTGAGTGGGCTTGAGGAGGTTGGTATGGATGCCTGAGTTGTCCACCTGTCCGGGGTTTCCTGGCTGGCATGTCTGCGGCGGCCCTTCCGCATCCTTCCTCGGTACTGGTCTGCCCGCCTTTCGTTTCTCCACGGCATGGTCTTGGTAGACGGATTTTTCCTTCTCTTCTAGGTCATCCAGTTTGTCACCGCCGTGAGATGCTTCACAGCAGTCCCTGAGGGTCCTTTCTGTCCCTGGGGCACCCTTTGTAATGTCTCCGCCTACATTTATAACTCTACTTATTTGTAAAGAGCTGAAAGACTTGTTGATTCTGTCTTTCCACAACACTAACTCGGGTTTCATTGATATTCCTGTCATCTTTCCAGTGTCCATTTCATTTATTTCTGCTCTGATGTTTACGTCCCTCTTCCTGCTCTCTCTGCTTGTCTTATTCTGGTCTGTTCCTGGAGACGTGAAGCCGGGCTGTTGGAGATCTCTCTTAGTGTAGGCATTTACCACTAAGGGTTTCTCTTTAGAAGTGTCTTTGCACCTGTATCCGCTCAGGTCTGGGAAGTCGAGTTTACATTTGCACTGGCCTCAAGATTCTCTTTAAAATTCCCTTTTAAGTTTCTTCTTTGGTCCATTGGTTTTTCAGGAGTGTGTGAATTTCTGCATATTTGTGAATTTCCCCAAATCCCCGTGTTATGGGTTGATTGCTTTGTGTTGGAAAAGGTACCTGCTGTGGTTTCAGTATCACACTTGTCAGGACTCATTTTGTGGCCCAAGACACGACCTGTCCTGAAGAAGGTCCTGTGTGTGCTTGAGAGGAGTCTTCTCTCTGTTGTTGGGGGAGACGTCGTTCTCTGTGTGTCTGTAGGTCCATCTGGTTCCAATGTTCTGCTTCCCTGTGGATTTTCTCTCTGGATCATCTGGGGTTTTTTTTCCTGTACCCAGGACTGAACCAGGGCTGGCCTGGGGCTGAAGCTCCCCACTCTGTGCCGTGGGCCCGCTTCTCCCTTTGGCTCAATTGCTAGCTGCTCTTTGTATGGAGGTGCTCCATGTTGGTGCTCCTGTAGTCACACTGCGTCCTCTTGAGGAACTGACCTCCGGGAATCACTGTCGTCCTTCCTGGGACTTGGACTGAAACCTGTTCTCACTGATGTGAGTGGAGCCGCCTGGGCTGCCCCTTGGCTGTTTGCTCCCTTCTGTCCTCCAGGTGCACTTGGGTCCTTTAAGGAGAGGCCTTCAGCCACTCTGTGCCTGTGGATGGGGATCCGGCCGCTTGCTCATCACTGATAGGAAGACCCGACTCTGCCCTGGGTGTCCTCTGACTATTCTGCAGTCCCTGCCGTCCCTTCCTCCTCTCTTCCTGGGTCATCGTTGACCTTTTGTAGTGTGACACTTTTATCCCTTTCCCTCTTTTTTTGGGGGTATCTTTTAGAATTTTTTCCTTTGTGGTCTTTGTGAGGGTCTCACCTCTTAATAATAAAAAATAAACTACCTTACAGCCACAAGATTCTATTGTAGACTGACAACTCTTTAATTGCATGCAAAACTCCACACGTCCACTCCCCACCCCGACCCTTTCTGCGAGCGCTGTCACTTTGTTTTGTAAAATGGTGTTTCCATGAGGACACACCGTAGCTCTAGTATCCTTGTTTCCCTCTATGTTCCGTCACTGCTGCGTGACGCGCACTCTGGCTCTGACCACATATGTGAGTTGACAGTGACGTAGATTCATGTCACTCAGCGTGATTTCAGTGTGAAGAACGGCATTTGGGGTTCCTTGTAAGTCAGGAGTCACAGGGAGAGGCACCCCATCTCAGGTCTAGGAACATTTTCTCTCTCCTTCATTTCTGAGGAGCAGCTCTGCCAGGTAGGGCTTCCTGTTTCCTGTTTGGCAGTTACTTTTTCCTTTCAGAACTCGAACATGCTGTCCCACCCCCTCCACCTGCCACGTCGGCCCCCCAGTTACCGGATGGAGGAGCCCCTTCCTGCCTGCGGTGCTGCTTCTCCTCGATCACGACGTGTCTCAGGACGCCCCTCATGGGGCTGATCTTGCTTGGAGTTCTGGGAGCGCCACGAATCTGGATGTTCCTATTCCCACAGAACGTGGCTAGTTTCCTGGCAGTGGGGCTGCGTTCCTCCGGCCCGCAGGCCCCTGAGCCTATGTCCCTCCCTGGGGGACATCGACAGTCCCGTGTTCGTAGGCTCCTACAGATCTGCCCTTTGTGCCTTTATTTCTCCTCCTTTTTTCTCTGGCAACACAAACCCTGACTTGCAGACCACTTGGGCTGCCCCTGTCTGAAGTTCCGGTGCCGGACCTGGGGTGGCTGCTGTGGTGGGTTGTGTGCTCAGTTCCTGGGGCTTGGCGTTCTTTCTCTGCAGCCCCCCCTTCCAGTGGGTGAAACCTCCGGACTCTTGCACATTCCCTCATTCTCCATCGTCCCCAGGCACTGACTCCTTATGGGGACACTTCTTTTCCACCTGAAACCCTGGGCAGCCTACAACCCCTTGGCCTTACTAAGCACCAGGGAGGATTTTTTGTTGCTCTGAGGCGTCTGGGTCCCCGTGCCAGCCTCGCACATTCCACCCCAGCCCCAGCTTGATGTTCACTGTGATGGTCACCGTGGCTTCTCAGTTCTCCACTTCCTTGGGGGCACACAGGGTTGAGCTCCTCTGGGAGCTTAGAGTGTCTGACGTGGTGAAAAGGGGCTTCCCCAGCATTCGGGTGTGAGGGGAGGTTGACTTCAGCAGCCTACTGTGCTGTCGCCACTGGCTCCAAGCAGACCTTGCCTGGCCCTTCCTCCGTGTCTGTGATGCGGCTGTGGAGACCTCCTGTGAGCTCTCGGCTGGCCTGTTTCTGTCCTGCCCAGTCTGGGAGTGGAAAGGGGCTGGTGCTGGAAATCAGGGCGGTTCTGCTCATACTTGAGGCCACATCAAAGGAGGGAAATGTTGAGACTCACTGAAGTCTCACTTTGTGGGCTGAGTGATGCATTTGTTCCTGTATTGGGGGCGGGGGTTCTTGCCGGGGAGGTGTCCCTGCATAGAAGGGACAGCCTGCTGGGCAGTGACCTCCCCACCGTGCCAGTCAGCGAGGCCCTCCTCAGCAGGCTCCAGCCTTGGTACCTGCCATGTGCCCAGGATCTCCTTTCCCAGCCTGCCCCCATCTCTGATGGCTCTGACATGTGCCGTCGTCTGTCCTCAGTTTCCCGCAGGGTAGATGCCCTTGTGACCCTCCCATGATTTCAGCTGTGACACAAGGTGGGGGAAGGTGGGTGTGGAGGGGAATCAGCCTCCATTCTGGATGTGGGGAGCCCTGGGGTCTCGGTGATGTTGCTCCATGGAGGGCCTGTCCCCAGGTGGGACGCAGGGCCTGTCCCCAGGTGGGACGCACGCTGAGGGCCTGGAGGGAGCAGTGTGTTACATGCATGTGTGCACTGGGGTGTGATGAGCGTGTTTGCATGGATGCGTGGTCAAGCATGTCCGAGGGTGTGCGTGTGCCCATGCTGTGTGTGGGTATGTGCAAGCACAGGGGTGTGCCCATGTGTTGTGTACGTGGGTGTGTTCCAGTGCTTTATATGCACCCGGCGTGTCACTGACACGTGCACATGTGTGTGTGTACCTGGGCACGAGTGCCTGCACGTGTCCATCACAGACACCACCTGGCCTGTCAGGATGGCCTTCAGGTGGCGCGGGGCGCTCAGGGAGCAGCTGAGGAGCTGGCCACTCTCTAGCTGTCAGCGTGGGCTGGTCAGGATGTCATGGCTCCCTGAAATCCCATGAGGGATGGAGAGGGCCTGGAGGCCTCTTCCTGGTCAGCCTCTTGGGACACCAGGGTAGAGCCCGATGAGGCGGCCCCCTCCATCTGTGGCCCTGCATGAGGTGTCCATCCCATCTGGGCTCTTCTTTCTCTCACAGTGAGGACACACTCACCCTGAATCAGAGAGAACGGGCAGAAGCAGCGGAAGAGGGTGATGTTTCTAAAGGCCAGGACACGGACACCGCCCGGCCGGGTGAAATGCAGCAGTCCTGTCTGCCAACACCAGTGAGCCTCGGCTGCCCCGGTCTGCGCAGGCTCCGCCAGCCCCGAGGCTGCTGCCCCTGCTGCCAGGAGAGGGAAGAGGACTCCACCACCACCTGCATCCCAAGGGAGCAGCTGGGTGCTGGGCCTCCCAGGACTTGAGGGCAGGTGGAGGAGGGACAGCCCACCACAGACCTGGCTGCTGTCAGTGTCTCCAGCGGCCTGTGCCGGGCCCTCAGGAGCTATGTCCCCTTGGAGATGCCCTCTCTGGGAGGTGTGTGGAGTGTGCCCCAGTGCCTGGTCCTCCAGAGCAGGGGTCCGCTCGCTCACACAGGTGTGGCCTCTGGGCTCCAGGGCCGTGTCGGAAACGTGAGCACCGCCTCCCAGGAAGACCAGGCAGGCTGCGGTGCTCACATAAAGTGCCCTGTTGGTGGCATGTGCTGGAGAGTGGTGCTTCTTTTGAGTGCCTCTGTGGTGGCTTCTCAGCCAAGGAGCCAGGGCCAGGGGACCCACAGGAACAGGGCACCCCCCAAGCAGGGGTGGGCGGGCAGCTACAGCCTTCAGGACTACACAGGACCCCATGCCTGGGGAGCAAGGGACAGACTGAACCATCAGAACACCCCACTGGCCAGTGAGGCCACCTGGCAGGAACTGGGACCTGCTAAGGGTTAGAGGACTGCATGGCACACCCAGAAGGGGTGGGCAGAGGTGGAAGGTGGGTGGGGCCTGCCTAGATCATCCGGAGCCCAGTTCTGGCCTCTCCTACCCACACCCCACAAAGGGTGCTCAGCCAAGGACGGGGGTCTGGCCAGGGCCTGGCAATGCAGTGGCCCATGGCAGTACGGGGGGCCCCCCTCCCAGCAGAGCCTGACCCATGTCCTGCCGTGCACGCACGGGCACCAGCTCACGCGCGCTCTGCTGGGTGGCACGAGGCAGGCTCAGAGCAGCACGTGAGGCTTTGTCCTGTGTGGGTCTCCAGCCTTTTATTCATACCAGGACTCGACACATGTGACCTGGCGACCTGCTGGCACTGAGTGACCAGGGGCCTCATGAGGAAGGACACAGCAGGCTGGGCCACTGCCCTGACCAGTGGCTGCTCAGGGTTGCCCCTTCCAGAGAAGCATGTGGGGTAGTGCGGGTGTCACCCCTGGCCATCACGGGCAGTGTCAATGCTGCCTCCCAGGACTGGGTCCTCTGTCCCAAGGCTGGGGTCTGCTCCAGCCACCTCAGCCTGCATGGCACTTACGGGGCTCTTACAGGGCAGGGGTCCCAAGGGCCTGACCCAACACGTCCAAGGACCAGCTTGAGTCTCCCACCCTGTGCCAAGGGGCTGGACCAGCACTCAAAGCCTCCCCCACCGTGCAGGTGGGAAGACCCCCCGGCCTAGCAGCAGAGATCACAGAAGCACTGAGTGACCTTCTCAAGGCCCGTGTGGGTCGGAACGGCTGTCCCTGGCTGTGGCAACTCGGTGTCCGCCCCTGTCGTCCTTCGCCATGCAGGGGCCCCTCTTATAGGACGCCAGTCCCTGCTCCAGGGCTGGCTGGCTTCTGGGCCCGATGCCCTCAGTGAGCTGGGCATACTCAGTCCAGGGCCACTGAAGGGCCCCAGGGTCCAAGCTGGGCTCCAGGAGGACTGAGGTGCAGGTCTCGGGGCAGGGAAAGAAGTGTTTGAATGTGCAGGTGCCGGAGAAGCCCTCGACGGTCAGGCTATGCCTGCCCCTGCTGCCCTGGCCTGCAGCCCCAGGGCCATCCTGTCTGGGTGGGGTGGGGTAGGAATGGCTGGCTACTCCCCAGAAGTGGGGTTCCTCTTGCAGACCTGGCCGCAGAAGGCCTGCGTATGTGAGCACACGAGGGGCAGGCCCTCTGCTTCCCTGGGTGGTGGGGGCAGCACCCCACCTACAAGCAAAAGGTCAACACAGCAGAGCCGGGGTATGGCTGTGCTGGCACGGCCCCAAGGGTGGACTGCGTCCACTGGGACTCTGAGGCGACACAGGGAGGGTGGGCCCTGGCTTCAGAGCCCCACGGGTGGGAGGTATCATGCATAAGCTCAGAGGCCCTGCCAGAGCATGGTCGGGGCCCCCGACACCCTGGGGGTGCAGAGGGGTGGGCCTTGCTGATGTGGAGCCAGGGAGGTCCAGCAGAGTCCCCGGCAGAAGGCAGCGAGGAAGGCACAGGCTCGCTCGAGGTCTCCAGCGGGACGTTGCTAAGGGTCACCTCCTCCAGGGGCTTTGGGAGGGGTGGGGGGGGTATGGGCAGCCAGAGATGTCCCTGAGGTCCCTGAAATACATGGCTTTTGGGGACACTGGCCCCCAGCTGACCTGAGGACCTGGCAGGTGAGGCCCCACGCACCCTGCCTAGCACACAGAGCCACTGTCCCCTCGTCCTGCCCCGGGCCTCTGCAGGCCAAGGGGAATTAAATATCCTGTTTTGCGTTTTGGCAAAGTCTGTCCTGGGCCTCGTCCCTGGGCTGTGGCAGTTACCGCCACCGGGGCCTGGCTGCCGCGAGAACCAGGAGGAGGAGCAGGAGCAGGAGCCGGGCACGGGGCTGGGGGCGGCCAGCGGCCGAGGTCTTCTGCCCCTCTCGCTCGGACAGGCCGGGGAGTGCGTGGGTCAAGGATGTGCGGAAGCTGGAGCTTTTCTTGCTGACCCTCCGGCCGCAGATGTCGTCAGGGCAGCCACCACCGCTGCCTGAGCCACTGCCGTCATCACCTGGGGAGGAGAGGGGACTCCAGCAGCCGTCCCTACCCAGAGACCCCGTGTCCAGGGACCCGATGGCTCTCTGTGAGGCCCAGGTTCAGTGCTACTGGCCCTCCTGGGTTTGCCGGGCCTCAGCCGCTGCAGGGACACAGGCGTGGTGTCCCTGCCCAGCAGCAGACCCTCACAGCCCTCGGGACCCCTGGTTCTCAGTGCCCAGCCCCACCGTCAGGGCCGGGACCCTCACTGGCATCCTGGAAGTCCACGTCACTGCCACTGTAGGCCCCACGCAGCCGGTTGGTCATGATCTTCAGCTGCATGATCTGCTGCCGGATGGTCATGTCTGGCTTGGTGATGTCCACCTCCACCTCGGGGTTGTTGATCTGGTTGGCCAGGCCGTCACCCATCACTTCGGGTAGGTACCTGGGGCAGATCAGGCAAAGCCCCTGTCACTGCATCTGGCAAAGGGGCCCGTGCCAGCAGAACACGCTCCTACTGCCCCCCCCCAGGCCCAAGACCCCCAGCTGGAGGCACCCAGCGGCCCTCCAGGGGCCAGTGGCAGCCACACAGCCGTAGTGAGGGGTCTCTACCCTCAAGTGTCTGGGCAAAGGCATGCCCCCGCCCCCAGCCCCGCTTCCTGTGTACTGCTGCAAGCCACATGCAGGACATGGCCAGTGAGGCAGTACCCACCGGCCCTTGGCCATCCCGTTCCAGCAACGGTCGTCACTGGCAGAGCTCATGGCCATCTTCTCACTGCACAGCGTCCCTGGGAGGCTGATCCAGAAGTCCTGTATGTCTCGGAGCTGGGCCTTGGCCTCGGAGACCTGCCAGGCAGCAGTCAGGTCACTGGGAAGCCTGCAGCCACCCTGCCCTCCCCACACTCAGGGCAGGGGAGGGCCACTCACCAGCTTCTCCAGCGTGCCTGTCGGGGGCTTCTCCTGCAAGGTCAGCTTGCCCCGGTGCCGCTTCTCCTCAGGCCCAGGGCCCTGGGGGTTGACCCTGGGGTTCCCGCAGCCCTGGATGACCTATAGACACCACAGAGGTCCTGGAGGCCAGCAGGGACTCTCGGGCCCAGGTGGGCCACAGCAGCAACCACCCCCCCCATGCTCTTGGTTGCTCCTGCCCGAACCTTGGCTGTCAGTGTGTCCTTGTTGTCCTGGAGGGCGCTGATGGCCTCTGCTAGCCACATGTGCACACTGCCGATGACGCTCTCTGCTCCCGACGGGCCCCAGAACTTGTCAGTGACGAGTACCATGGAGTCTGGACAGATGTTGACCCACACAGACACGCCAGGCAGGGGTCAGTGCAGGTCCACAGCAGGGCTCCAGGTGCTTGCTCCCCGTGGGGGCCCAGCACTCAGCAGGCACACACCCACAGCCCACCCTTGGGCCCACCTCATCCACACGCGCCCACCTGTGCAGGCCGTGTGCACCGAGAGCTTACACGTTGGGTCAGTTTCTGTCTCACATCATGTCACTGGCGTCAGCACGTACGCGTGGGCACTGCGTGGGATGCCCACGGTGTGGGCACCTTTCCCACCCACTGGACGCCCGCCTTGCTCTTGCAGGCTGACGTGTGTGGGTGTGTGTGCTGACTCACATGCCAGCAGATGGACATGGGCCTCCTGGGTCGCCCACCGACGGCAGCACGTGGGAGTACAGACACCCGTGACAGCACACGTACCTGCCGGCCTGTGTGTGTGCCAGCTCCCACATGTCAGAGCCTGGACGTAGCTCATGCATGTGCTGGAGGCTGCTCAGTGGGGCAGGGCAAGGAACTACGATCCCACAGTGTTCCCCCAGGTCACACACCGATCGGAACACTCAACCCCACACTCCCACCCAGATCTGGCCCTGGGTCTCCCGACTGAGCAGGGACCACCTGCCTTCCAGGTCCACAGGGGAGAGCTCCCCAGGCCAGGCAGGGGCTCACCTAGAAGGTTCCTCCATTCGGCGTCCAGGTCTGCCTGGTTGGCCAGGCAGCCCTTCAGCACGTTTCGGCAATAGTCGGGGCAGGGCCGGGCACCAGGGACCCCCAGGCAGTGAGCACAGTAGACCAGCTTCATGACGGCTCGAGAGCACTCGGGGCCCAGGGGCACCTGGGGAGCAAAGGCTACCTGAGTACACCCGGCCGACGAGGTGCGCTGCAGCCATGACCAAGTCCCGGCGGGCTCTGCATGGACTCAGAGGTGACCCCAGCTCTGCCTGACACACGGGGGACCTTGCCTAGCCAGCTTGGGCATGCAGGGCAGACAGGTCCCGGAAGGTGTCAGGATGGTCACCACTCCCAGCACACCATCGTCACCGACCCTGGGTGGGACGCAGAAAGCCCTACCACACAGAGCCACCCGAGGCTCAGCGGTGGGGTGACACGCTAAGGACCCTGGCTGGAGTCGGGGCAGCTCACGTCCAGGGCTGCATGGGCGTAGCAGGCAGCCTCTGCCCTTCCAGGGGGGCCTGGCTAGGCCTCAGAGCCCCACCTGTGTCAGCCGTCCGAGTGTGTCGGACCCCCAGTGGATCCCGAGCCCCCAGCCAGGCCCAGCCTCAGCCCCAGGCCTCCGGCCCTTCCCCTTCTGCCCAGGGCGCAGCCTGGCCCAAGACAGGACTGGGCAGCAAGTGGGCTGGCCAGGGCCCTTGGCCCAGAGTGGAGCTCACGTCTGGGGACACAGCTGACAGGGCAGAGCTGACAGGGGCCGAGTCTGGGGCAGGTCATGGGGACATTTAGCAACGTGTGTACCTGGGCCACCTTCCGGACCACGTCGCTGGCCACGCCCAGACCCTGCACGAAGGAGCGTGCCGCCACGAAGGCCCGCGTGGCCCGCAGGCGCAGCTCCCGCGGGGACTCCCCAAAGGGCCGCAGCGCCTCGGCCTGCTTGCCCAGGCAGTCCAGGTAGTCGTCGGGCAGCAGCAGCTGGGGGTGCAGCTGTCTGAAGAGGCGCTCCAGCAGGCGGGCCCAGAACTCGGCCAGCGTTTCCTCCAGGTGCAGGTTGGCTCCGCGGTAGTAGAGGCGCAGCTCGGCGTACAGGTCCCGGAAGGCCCGGGCATTCTGCGTGTACAGCCCCCCGAAGGCATCCGGGAAGGCCTCCTGCAGCGCACGCTCCGACTCGTTCAGCAGGCTCTGGAAGTGACCTGCACACAGCGCGGGGCGGCCTTCAGAGGTCCTGCTCTCTGTCCATCCACCCGAATACCCTGGCAGCCCATGGGGACAAGAGGGCCCAGCGGGGAGACACTGCCCGTGTGGTCATCAGAGCCAGATGCCAGGCTGCAGAGGCTGGTTGGGCCCCACAGGCCCCATGTGCCTCCGATGGACACATCCTGGCAGGGTGGGGGCACAGGTACCAGCATGTACTGCAGACCCCCCAGTTTGGGGAAATGCCCTTGTACCCCATGTGCCCAGGATGGGGCCTGGAGAGTCCCTGTTCTCTCTAGAAGTAGAACTTAAGGTCTGTAACTGCTCAGACCCCAGAAGCCTTAGCTCTGAGTGTCATGATCCAGCACAGAGATCAGGCTGCAGGCGGGGTCCACATTGCCACCAATGAGTTGAGCCCTGTCTGTCCCCCACTCGGGCCCCACCTAAGGGCAGCCCTCTTCTGATAGCAATACCCAAGTCCCAGCTCCAAGGTGCTCATTCTGCCTCCCTCCTCCTGCCAGATCCCCTGGCTCAGACCCTGCATGAAGGAGCGTGCCGCCAACCCAGGGCATTCTGCTGTGGATGGGGTTCAGTAGTGGAGGTGCAGGAAGGCCAAGAGGGAGACCCGCAGGGCCTCCAGGGGATGTCCCTGCCCGCGCCCCTCTTCTCTCGGCTGAGGCTCACTGCCCTATTCCCTGTCCTGTCCTTCCTGCTCCACCTCTGCTTGGTGTCCCTCATGGAGACCCTGATGGCCCCAGCTCAGCTCATAGTTTACTTCCTGGGGGACACTCCCAATCCCTGCTGCAAGAGCCCAGTTGGGGCCATCATGTCACACCGCCTTGGTTATTCAGGGCCGCTGCCCTCTGCTCAGATACAGCAAGGGGCCCAGTGGGGGGCCGAGGAAGGAACGATGGCAACACTGCAGCTGACCACCTCCCAAGGCCCACGGAGGGCCCTTCCTCAGGCCCCCAGCTTCTCCTGCTCCTGGTAATGAAGGGCCAAGGGGCAGCTTGCTGGGCAGGCAGCACTCTGCAGCCATGCCCCACCTCCAGTCCCAGCCTTGTGCTGAGCTCCTTGGCCTTGGGGAGAAACGCCTGGGGTACCCCGTCTCCCAAGGGGTGCCGTGGAAGGAGGTGGTGAGATGGGGCACAGGGCTGACCCACTGCAGGAGCTCAGGGGAGCTCTGCTGGGGACAAGGAGCCATCCTGAGAGGACGGATGGAAAGGACAGCCCTTGTTACCAGAGGTACTACACCCTGCACATCACAGGTGGACAGAGCTATGCAGGTGACTCTGGGGCTCACACGTCCCCCACTCAGGCCCCACCTGAGGGCAGCCCTCTTCTGATAGCAATACCCAAGTCCCAGCGCTGAGGTGCTCATTCTGCCTCCCTCCTCCTGCCAGATCCCCTGGCTCAGGCCCTGCATGAAGGAGCATGCCACCAACCCTAGACTGTCCCCAGCCCTAGACTCACCGTCAATGCCATGCAGCTGGGTGGCCAGTGTGGCCTGCAGGGCCCAGCTGCTGTCGCGAAGTGCCATCTCCAGCTCTGTGCGGCTGCGGTTGGCCAGGTTCTCCTCCATCTCGCTGGTGCAGCAGGTGTAGCCTTGGGGGCAGATCCGCAAGTGCTCCCCTGTGGGGAAGGGTGGCGTGAGGGCGAGAAGGGGCTGAGGCTGCCCAGGGCTCTCCTGGACAGGATGGCAGACCAGAACTTGTGGAGTGCCCCGTGAGGCAGACACCCCACAGCACCTGGGTGCAGGCTGTGGAGGAGACGGACGGCGGCCCTGACAGGGCCCTCTGGGTACCCGGTACCCTGCTCGGCTGGGCGTCAGCTTCCAGCAGCACCAACGGGACGGTGCCACACAGCATGACCGCCAACCGCCCGGGGGACGAGGGCAGGCTTTGGCCCCACAGAGCCCACGGTGCGCGTGCGGCTGTTTAATACCAGGGACAAGTGCGTGGCCCCAGGATCCAGTTTTAAAGGACCCTGCTGTATAGACCAGGACCAAGGTTCCTGGTCTCGTGAGGAGACCGAGCTGCTCAGACTGACCGGGCTCAGGCCCACACCCACAGGGCCACTCTGTTCCAGGGGCCCCTGGGCCTGTCCACCAGGCCACACTACCACCTGGTGGGGCTCCCCTGGTGCCCTCCTGGGTCACGGTGCAGGGGGGGCCAGTGGGAATGGGGAGCACCCACCAGGCAGCGGAGGAGTGCTGGAGGGTGGCTGGGGCCAGCCTTATGTGGCTTGGACCCTGGCGGAGTGGGGTCATGGGAAGACATGGGAGGAACAGGCCAACCTCTGCGTGCAGGAGGGAGTGGGGAGGGGTCTGGGGACCCAAGTTCCAGGGTGGGAAGCTCACAGCTGCCCGTCCCTTAGTAGGCAGAGGGCATCAAGGTGACCCAGAGGGGGCACGGGAAGGTGCAGCTCTGCTGGGAGGTGGGCCCAGAGGTCTGCCGACCGGGACCTGAGCCTCGGGTGTGGACAGAGAGGTCCACTAGCCTCTAGCCAGCCACAAGAGGGCTCAGGCCACCTGCAGGGCCTGGGGCCGCTGCCTCCCCCCCAAGCCAGCTGGGGCTGGAGAGTCGGGCGTCTGCAGTCAGGCTGAATTCACCCTGCAGAGCCCTGGCGTCAGGCGCACACGGCACAGGGCTTTTCGGCACCCAGAAGGGCGGGCACCCAGGGGAAGCTGAAAGCGGAGGGAACCAGACCGTCTGGGCTCCTGCTGTGGCCTCTGTCCTGGGCCCAGCATGGACACGAGCTGCAGGTGCCAGGCTGCCTGGTAGGGGCAGAGGGGCCAGGAGAGCCCACCTGGGGTGTGGACAGACGGCTCCCCCTTCAGCACAGCTGGAGCCTCAGCGCCCCCTAGGGAGCCTCCACCTCACAGCCAAGAGCTCAGAGAGGGGGAGCAAGGCTGGCAGGACAAGAGGAGAAGTGGGGTCCTTGTTCAGGGACACCCCCGGTTCAAGCAGGTCTCAAGAGAAAGGGGGCGATTGTAGGTGGGTGTTTCAGAGGAGGCTGGGCGGGAAGAAGCACGTGCTGACCACGAGCGCAGGGCTGCTCCCAGGCCCCCACCCTGTGCCCCCTGCCTGACACCCTCCTTCACCCCACCTGGGTGCCTGCTCCTTGAAGGGGCCACGTCCCAGGACACGGCATGCCACCAAGCTCCCAGCTGAGGAGGGACAGGACTGATGGGCAGACAGGGCCAGAGCTAGGTGCCCACTCTGGCCACACCCTGCTAAGCCAGAGGCCTGCTGGAGGGACAGGGGTCTGAGCTGCTGCCAGGCCTTTCAGGCGGGGGCCTGTGGGAGCCTGTTGGGGCCCCAGGTCCACCCTGTCAGAGCCTGGTGGACAGGGCCCCCGTCCCCTTCCAGCTCAGGTGGGAAGGCCCCTCCGTGGGAAGGATGAGGCACAGAATCCCGTCAGCACCCAGTGCCGCCCTCCACTCTTGCAGTCTTACCGACCCTGACTCAGCGGGGCCCTGCGCCTTCCCGACTCAGTCTGCAGAAACCGCAGCTGTGCCACACCCATGGCCATGGCTGTCTGGGCTCGGCAGACAAGGGACACCGCCATGGGACTGTGTGAGGACGGGTCGTTTACATGAGGGGCCGGTCTTGAGCCCCACTGCCTCAGCTGGGCAAGGATGTCCCCCCTCCACAGGAGGGGTGGGGAGCGCACCTGGGGGAGTCCACCCTGAGGGCTGGGCCGTGCCTCGGGCAGGAGGCTGCAGGTGTCAGCAGGGGCCTTAAGTCTATACCCTGGGCTCAGCTGTACCAGGGCACCCGGGCCAGCTGCTAGGCATGTGCTGCAGGGAGGCAGGCCAGCACCTTCAGGCTGGGCCAAGACAGGTCATCGGCCCAAGGACTGGGGCTGCCAGGAGGAAACCACACTACTGTGCTCTTCCTCCTGAATGCTGGGGTCCCAGTGGACCCCATCCCACCCCACCTGCAGCCAGGAGGAGGTGGATGCAGAGGTGAGGCCAGGCCACTGGCGCCCAAGAGCACTGGTGCTCCTCCACCCCGCACAGGTTCTGGGAGGGTCTCCTCAGCATGGCTGGCTGGCCATCGGGAGCAGGGCCCTCCCTGTAGCCTCCTCTGCAGCCCTGGCCCTGGCCGGCCACCTCGCCCAGCCGGCCCGGTGACCTGCGATGTTCCGGCCGCCCTAGCACAGCCCCCGTCCCTCCCTCCCTCCTCGGACAACACGGGAGTGAAGACACGGAGCCAGAGCCTGGGCGCCGGCCTGAGGGCCCCGGGCAGGCTGGGCCAGGCCACCCCTGAGGCCCGCTGTGCAGAAGGCTTCCGTCCTGCTGAGCCCTGGCCCAGCCAGCCCCTGACCTGGGGGCGAATCTGGATATCTGTCCCCGAGGCAGCCCTGAACCTTCAGGAACACAAGCTGTGGCAGTGGGGGCAGCTGTCTGGAGAGGGCTGGGTGCCAGCCTGGATGACAGTGACCTGTGTCCGACTTGTCTGGCCAAGTCTCCACCCGCTTCTCTCAACTCAGCCCTGAAGTGTGTGCGTGCGTGTCTGCTTCCCCACCGCCTGGCCGTCCCCACCGCCTGGCCGTCCCCACCGCCTGGCCGTCAGGCTGAAGAGTGAGTCCGCAGAAGCCCTCCTTCCCAGACCCAGGAGCCATCCCCCCGAAGACCCCTCCCTCTGTACAGGTCAAGCTCTCACGCTGCCTCCTGCTGGGCCGAAACCTGTCCCTTGATTTTTTTTCTTTCTTGATCCCTTGGCTGAATCTGTTCTACCCCATTCTTCTAGAACTTTCTCTCCCTCGTCTTTGGGATACCTCCCTTTTCTGATACTCCCAGGTTTTTGGTTTTCTTGGGGGGTGGGGTATTATTCATGGCAGGTTTGTTTCCACCTGTCTCTTTAGACTCAAAGTCTGGTTCCTGATTCCCAGACACCCCGGCTACCCTCTGGTTCTCTTCCCTCCATATTCAGACCACATGGGGTCACCCCAGGCTGCTTCTCGGCAAGACCCTTACCAGCCGCGGCTTAGACACTTCCTAGGCCAGACCCTGCTGCCCCGGCGGCTCCAACCCTGTGTCTCTGGGCATGAGCAGCCCACCCATGGTCCTTGCGGTCAGCACACGCTGTAGCCAAGACTGCCATCCGACAGGGTCGCCATCTGATGCCGGACACAGCCTCATTTGTCCTGGTCTACGTGGGCAGCTGCCTGTGACGGCACCCTGGAGCCCTCCCAAGGAGACTGCAGAGAGATGGCGCCTGGCCAAGCCCTTTCCTCCCGAAGCTTCCACATGGGTGTGCAGACAGGAAGCTGAGACCCCCAGGCGCTTGGCACTCACAGATCAGGGTGGACAGCTCCAGGCACCATGGACACCAACACATGCCAAGGGAGAGGAGCAGACCCCCCTCCCCCAAGCTCTGGATCTGCACAGTGGCCTTCTGCCATACTGACCGGGGAAGGAGGCTCTCCCCAGCAAAAGTCCTCTTCCCAAGCCTGCAGGTGCCCACTTTGCCCCTGGACTCCATCCAAAGGATTTTCCTGCGTGCAACAGCCTGCCCCTGCCAGGAGTGGGAGCACTAGACAAATGGCCAGGTTTCCTGGGGGAACCTCTTTACTGTGTTCGCCCCTGTTCCCCAAGAAGCCTGCACCTCTGGCCTGCTCCTGTGGGGGTCCTACCTGAGCACCGGCTGTCTGACCACGAAGGCACCATCGAGAGACAGACAAATTGGTACCTCCACCCCTCACAAATGGCTTCAACAGCACCCCTCAATCCCTGTCTGCACCCCCAAACGTGCTTGGCTTCCCTCCCGGACAATCTCACGATCCAAAGCCCCCGCCCCTATTTCACCCAATGTCAGCATCACCAAGGAGCCCCTCCGCTGGGCAGCGCCTCCATCACCGAGGGGAGTCCACAGCTGACACCTCTGCGTTCGGTGGGAGTGTTCGCTCCCAGCCCTGGGGGCTCCAGGCACCCGCCACTGCCTGCAGGGGCGACTAGGGCCAGGCTGCCCCGCGAGGAACAAAGGCTCCGAGACACCAGGGGCTGTCACCGCCGCCGCCATCGCCCTCGGACCGGACCGAGGAGCCGGAGGAGCAGGTACAGGGTCTGGAACTGCAGCCGCGAGCGCTCGGGTGCAGCGGGGAGGGGGCGCTGGTGCAGTGGGCGCGGCCGGCGTGCGCCGGGAGGGGCGGCGGTGCGGGGGCTGCGGCAGAGCGGGGCGGGAGGGCGCCGGGATTGGCGGGGAAGGGGCTTGCCGCAGTGGGTGCGGCAGGCACCGGGAGGGGGCTCCCGGGCTGCGACAGGCGGAGGGGGATGGGCTCGGCGGACGAGGAAGGGGGGCTCGCGGCAGGAGGGGGCTGCGGCAGGAAGGGTGCGAGGAAGGATGGGGGCGGGGTGTGACCGCGAGGGAGACGGGTCCAGGGTGAACCTGGGAGCCGACCGCCAGCAGCAGAGGGGGTGGGTGGCCGGGTGCCGCGAGGCTGGGGAGGCTGATGGAGGGGACCCGGAGGCCAGCGACCGCGCTCCTGATGGAGAGGGATGAGGATGGACGGGGCTGAAGATGGGATTGAGGCGGTAGTGACAGGGACAGCGGGTGCGGGTGAGGATGGCCAGGAGGAGGAGTGGAGATGAGTGGCGGCTGGGATGGGGATGGCGGCGGGCGCCTCGGGGCCGAGGCTCGGAACCCCCTTCCGGCAGCGGCGGCTCCAGCTCTGTCGTCCCCAGAAGCTGCGGTGGTGTCCAGGCGGCGCGGGGCTCCGGGTGAGGCCGCGTGGGGCCTAGAGGGGCCCGGCCGGGGAACCGCGGAGCAGCCGGACGGGCTCGCTGGAAGGACCTGGGGGACACGGGCCGGCGGGCGCGGACACTGGAGACGCGGTGGCCACCGCAGCCAGGGGCAGCGCCGCAGCAGCACTGGCGCGCACGGCGGAGGGCGGCTCCTGGCGCGGGGACGCGCCTCTTCCCGCAGCCCGCCCGCTGCGTCGGCGCCGCCCCAGTCTCCCTGGAAACCGGCCGCCCCGGGCCCTCCCGCCCAGCGCTGCCGCGCCCCCGCCAGGTGCTCCGGGGAGCCAGGCGCCTCCAGGGAGGGGAGGGGTGGGATCAGGTATCTATGCTGGATGGTGAGTGGCAGCTGACCACAGGACAGAGTTCTGCTGCTGCTCAAGCAGATCCCCAGTGCTGTCACCTAGGTACCCTACAGCCTCCACCGGCCCCAGCCCCAGGACACCTGGACCTCCCTCCATAATCACCTGCTCCCCATATCCGCATCTGCTTTTCCTCAAAACTACCAGACCCCACATCCGCCAGGTCACCCTCCCACCTGTAGGTTTATGCTGTAGCTGTCCGCTGCGGGACACCACCCCGGGGGCGGCTCCCGGTCTCCCCCAGCTGGGGAGAACACCCCTGCCCCAGCGTCTACCCGTCCCGGTGCCTTCCCAGCCTGGCAGTCTGACCTGGAGACACAGAAACCTGTGAGCAGGTGTAGCTATTGAGCAAGGTCCCCTGCCAAGGCTGGACACACACCTAAGACCCCCTAAGATCCTCTGAGCTCCTGCTACCTGCACAGGATACCCCTGGTCAGGCCACTCTGCCAGGAAGCACCAGGTCTGGCATGGCCCAACTGGATGCCACCAGGTCCCCCAGCAGGCCACCTCAGCTGCCAGTTGTCTCAGTGTCCATGGGATGAGGCCAGCCCCAAGTGTCCTGGGCAGCCCACTCACAGGCCAAGTTCAGCCCTGGTCTCTCCTCCCCGCCAAGCAGCCTGGGGGCGCTCCCTTGGGGCCTGTCCAGTAGCCAAGCAGGGGCAGGGTAGGGGTTCAGGTGTGGGGGAGCAAGAGTGGCCACACTGCAGAGCTCTGGGGTAGAGCTTGCCTCCCCGACCCCTGCCGGGACACAGGGCAGCTGAGGAGGCCTGCACATGGACAGATCCTGCTCCCTCTGCTGTGTCCACACTGGACACTCTGGAGCTGCATTAGGGGACACAGTGTGGGCCTGACGTCTGCCCTGTGGGTGCTGAAAGGCCACAGCCATGTGCACAGACGGGGCTGAGTCAGAGCCCAGAGCAGGTGCAGGTGAAAGGCTGGGGCAGGGGCTGGGCCACTCCCCACCTGGCCTCCAGGACCCTACAGCTGTCCAGCCACCCCTCCCCCACAGCCTTGACCTGTTCCCCCCCTCCCCTTCCTTCCCCCTGGGCTGGCTCACCAGTCCTTCCTGGGTCCCTCTGCCAGGGGAAGCTCACTTCCTTCCTCTGGCTTCTGTCCAGCCCTGGCGGGACCTGGTGCTGAGCACTTGTGTACTCCCCGTGTGGGCACTGGGGGACGAGGCCCCTCCACACACGCAGACCCCCCCTTCCCCTCAAGCAGGTGCCCCTCACAGGTCCCTCGCAGCCTGTGGTGTGGGGAGCTGGGAACTGCGAGGGGAGGTCCCCAGGCCCCACCAAGAGGCACTCTGCACATCCTCGTCAACCATGAGGTGTGTCAAGGTGTGCCCAAAGCCACTGTAGGAGTGGCCCAGCCACACAGCCCCTCTCCCTCCCGGGTTCCATCCGGGGAATTCCTAAGCAGGCAGGCGAGGGGAAGCAGGAGCAGACATGCCAGAGCTGCAGAGGCCTGGGCCGTCTCCGGGCCCAGGGCGGTGGCCGCCCAGGCAGGCAGGTGTGTGGGCTCCTGAGCGCAGCCCGGCCCCACCCTGCAGGCACAACTAGGGAAGGGTGGCTGATCACAGCCCTGGCACCAGTGAGACCTCTGAATTTGAGATGAACATGAATAATGTTTTAGCGTCAGAATTGATAGCAGGGACCTGGACAGACACCTGAACACCAGGGCACAGCACTGGAAAGGAAGGACCAAGAGGTGGAAAGAGCCGCCACTCAGCCCTTGAGTGGATGAACAAACTGCAGATCCACAGAATGGAATACTATTCAGCCCTGAAAGGAGGGAATCCTGACGCTCACTGTATCATGGATGGACCTCAAGGACAGTATGATGGTGGACAAGCACTGGATGTCTCCACTCACACAAGGCCCCCAGAGCACACGGCAGATGGCGGCTGTAGGGACCTGGCCAGGGGAACCAGGACCTGTGTTTAACGGGCAGCATCAGCTTTACGAGTCATCTGTATGGTGGTGACACCGCACAGCTCGTGAATGTACTTCATGCCATTGCGCTGAGCTCAAAACCAGGCCAGGTGGCCAGCCTCCCGGGGTGGACATCTTACCTCGGGGAGAGCAGGCAACCCTCAGTCACCTCAGAACACTTGGGACCCAAGAGTTACATTCGTGGGCCTGCTCACACTGAAAACTGTCCCTGATTTGGAATTAAAATGTCTGGGACCTGTCATGCTGCAGAATGAGTCACACCCATCTCCACTTAATGGACTATCCTGTGTCTACCTGTCCTGTGGGGTGCGGGCAGGCCCTTCCTGGAATCATGAGCCCCACACTGTGCAGACACACCTCTGTGGCTCCTGGCCTGGTCCTCACACCCTGCGGAGGCTGCTGGAAGCAGAGTTGACCGGGGAGCCCGGCTCCCTCACCTCAGCCTGCCCACAGGCAGGTAGGACCCAGGCACAGACAGGCCCAGGCACAGTGTCCCGTGGTGGCTGCGTGGTCACCGTCTCCGGGCTGATGCTGATCCCCAGGAGTGAGTGCCAGGCTTGGCCAGGGCTGGGGCCCAGCACTGCCGTGTGGAGATGAGACCTCCCTTGTAAAACCAGGGTCCAGTGGGCCTCACTGGGGGCCAGGTAGCTGCCCTCAAGGGCCCGCACTGTCGCTGCTGGCCAGAACAGCTCACCTGAAGCACCCTCAGGTGGGACCTCAAGGACATGCGGGGTGCCCACCCAGTGGCTCCCCAAGGTTGCAGGAGCCCCCACCAGGAAGGGCCCTCCCCAGGAGCACAAGGGCTGCCTGGCCCACTCCCTCAGGGGTGGGACCTGGCCTCTGGGGGCTCTGGGGGTCCTGGGAGCAGGTGGGAGCGTGGGGCTGTTCCCTCCCCACGCCTCGGCTCAGGGCTTGCACATGGATGTCCCCACGGAGGCAGGAGGCACGCCAGCACCCGGACATTGGATCTGTGGTGCAGCTGGGCAGAGGGGGCCCTATGGCTCAGGGAGGCCCATCCAGCCCCAGAGGACAGCTGAGAGGAGGGAACAGCCCGTCCCCACATGGGGTCAGAGGCAGCACACAGAGGTGGCCGGGCCTTGCCACCCAGCCAGGAGAGGCCGATCAGAACAAGGCACTGCCGTCCAGAAGGCCAGGCCCCACGGCACTGTCTCCTGTCCCTTCCTGCCCTGCGCTCCCTTCCTGACCAGCCCCACCCTCCACACTGGCCCGAGAGGGTCTGCTGCACATGTCCCCAATCCACTGTGCCCAGGGACAGGGGTGAGTACCACTCCGAAGGGCCCTGGCAGTCAGTCCCCCTGCAAAACAAACAGTAGTGTCGACAATTCGTGTTAGGGTGACCCAGGTGACTTCCAGGAATCAGCAGTGTGGTGACAGTGGCCAGGATCTCCCAGACTCCTAGCTCCTCAGCCTGGCCAGATGCACACTGGCCCCACCGTCCCTACATGGACGAGACAGGACTTGGAAAAAGAACAGGCCTCCTCCAACCGCTCTCCCCTCCCTTCCCCATGGCTCCTCTTATGTCCTCTCAGCAACGTGCCACCCATATGACACACAACAGGCGCAGAGAGGTTCAGTAATCTGCCCAAGGTCACTCAGCAAATGAGTTCAGAGCTGGCACTGGAGTCCAGGCAGGCAAGCTGGACCAGTAGATTGGGCTTTGGATTCCTTTGAGGATCCTCTCCTTGCTAGGATGATGGCCACCAAGAACAGGCACTATCTTTAAGAGAGAAGCCCTTAGCCAAGGATGTGGCTTTATCCTGGTAGGCCTTTATCCTCGGATCCCAGAGTCAGTGTGCTGACATGGACAAGCACCAACCACTGGCCCACAGCCACGAGCCTGGCCTTCTCCAGCCTGGCCACTCCTCTGGGCAGCCACCAGGTCCTCCTTCCTGACAGCACACTCTGTCCATCCTGCCTCGCAGACAGAGGCTGTGGGGGAGGAACAGATGTGGGGATCCCCCGGGCCCACACTGACACAGAGTGCACTTCTGGTCTTCTGGCCACCACGCCCTCAGCCCCTGCCTGCCCAGTGCCAAGTCTGGCCTTCTCACTGGCCCCACCTCTGTTGCTCTGTGTCCAGTGAAGCCCACCCCTTCCAGGACAGCCCCAGGGATGGATGCGTGCTGAGGGCTTCAGGCCCCCTGAGGGTGGACGTCCTTCCTCCTCTCTGCAGTGTGGCCTCAGAGCAGGCCACAGGGGGCTGCTCAGCCTCCTGCTCCAGCCTCCCACTGGCCTGCCCCAGCCTCTCCTGCTCCTCGGCCCATGAGAGTGTGGGAGAATCCTGTCCTCCTCGTCCCGACCCCACGGCTCCTCGTGTTCCCCAGAACGTGCCAAGTCCACCCTGCGGCCCACCACTCTGAGAGCATGTGCGCCAGGCTCCGGGGAGGCAGGTGCACAGCAGCCCGTGGGCAGAGACCCACTCAGGCAGCCCTGGGGCTGGGCCCTTCCTCTGTACTGGAGAGGTGGCCGGGCAGGACAGTGGCTGGGCTGCGTCTGGGGTCTGGCCTGACCTCAGGCAGGCTCCTTCCTGCCCAGCTGGAGGGTTTGTGTCACGAGGTGGGTGTGTGACTGTGAGCCCAGCACAGGCACTGAGGTTCACTCCCTTCCTTTTGCTTTTAAAGGACGTGAGCAACACTGGCCACTGTCTAAGCAAGGACACTCACAAAACCCTCCGCTGCTCCGCGGTCCTGGTGCTGACTGCCGGGCGCCAGGGAGCGCCTTCTCGGTGGCTTCACCTCAGCACCAAGAACAGCGCTCGGCACACAGTAGGAGCTCAGGTACCCTCGAGGCATCTGCATACAGCAGGTGCTCAGGAGGGAACCTTGGGTGCTTCAGAGGCCTGTGCCTCTCCATGAGAGGAGCACACCCCTTGCTCAGCCCCACACTGGGCTACGCAGGCTGGCCTCCCCGCTCGCAGCCCAGCACAGCTTGACCTCTGTACCTGGGCCTGTGCCCTCTGGTGAGGGCTGCAGAGGCGACTAGCTTCAATGCTGTGGTGGTCGGCCACAGTGACATCACCTTTCGTACTGTCGGTTGAGTCCCAGGCCCAGGAACACCAAGGTGCCCCTCAGTTAGTGGTCAGTCCTTCTCAGCCACCTTTGTCATCTCTGAATTCTGTCTCCGACCCTGAGCTGTGCCCAGGTTAGTGACCACCTGCTTATCCACCTGACCCTCATCAAGCCTCCGAGTCCCTCTCCTGAGCCCACCATGCGACAGAGGCCTAGAGCCTGCCGTGCCTACCACCCAGATGTCAGAGGCCCTTGGGCAGCACTTCCTGGTGGGGAGTGGCTCCAGGGGGACCTGTGCAGGGTGTCTGACCAGGTGCCCTATGCCCAGAACCCCCACCACTAGAGGGGTCAGCACCAACTGGGGGTGCCTCTCTGCAAGGGAGGGTACCTGACATAGGCCCAGGGCCCGCTGTGCCCAGCTCTGCCAGCTGAGTGGTGCTGGGCTCCTCTGCCTTAGAAAGCCCTGGTCCAGCACAGATGTGTGAGCTCCTGAGCCAACCCTGGCAGCAAGTGGCATCATCTGCTCCCCAGGGCTTGGCGGACAGTCACAGGTATCCTGGGGGCCAACAGCGTCAGGGGCACTCATGGCCCAGACACCTGAGGACAAACTGGCACGTCACACATGGCTCACCACAGGGACAGTTCAGACACCCAGGATGCACCAGACCCAGGACGGGCAGACGGGCACCCACAGGCCACAATGTGCGACAGCTCAGACAGCTGCCCTTGTGTCTCGGGGACATGGTCCAATATTGTCCACCAGGAGGGTGGAGCCAAGCCCAAGGCCTTGGTGTCCCCAGGAGCGAGACCTGTGCCCACACCCTTCGTCCCAGGGCAGTCCCCAGGGCTGTGGGCAAGACTGAGGGTACAGAGGTGCCCAGGCCACCCAACCACAGCTCTAGCTAGATGTTCGGGGCTGCAGGGGCACAAGGCTGGAGGCCCGTGCCTCCCAGTATGTCCAGCTCGCCCGTGTCCCCCCTGATGAGGCAGGACAGCAGGGCTCAGTTATCTGGTGACCACTAGAAGGGCCAGCTCAGACCTTTGGAGGTCCACCTAGGTGTGGCTGGCTGGGGGTCGGCTAGCCTGGCCTTCTGTGTTCTGACCCGCTGGCCGGCCATCCTGCCTGTGTCGCCCATGGCCTCCCTGGCTGGCGTACTCTCTGCCCAGCTGCAGGGCTGGCAAGGCAGAGCCCATGGGCTGAGCCTGGGGGCCGCCGCTCTCTGCTTTGGCCTTCCCCACCCTGCACCGGCCTCCTGCAGGGTCCTGGCTTTCTGACTGCTTCTACCCTGGCCTGGCCTGTGGTGGGCTCTCTGTGCTGGCTCTCCTTCCCCAGGAGCTCAGAGCCACTGCTCCTCTGGGAGCCTCTGGGGGCTGAGGGCAGGCCAGGCGGCCCAGGAGCAGCAATATGGAGGCCCTGGGGACTGCCCTTCAGAACCCAGGGAGCATTCCCACGAGTGAGCAGCGGGCCTCCTGGCCAGTCCGCCTCAGGACAGCACGCCACCCACACGCCCTGGGCTTCTTTCTGCTGCGCACCACACAGACTCCCCGGAAAGTCCAGTGAGGGCTGAGCAGGTGGCTGGCTTGAAGGCTCTCCCCCACTGTCACCGCTGCGTCCCAGGGCTCACGCCCTGGGGTTTCAGACCGCTCCTCAGCGCCCGCCCCTGCTGGCTCTGGGCCATGCCGGTCAGCAGGCCCAGCTCGGGTCACTGGGGGAGCACCACCAGGCCAGGACTTGAGCAAGAGGGCGACCTGACCCTGACAGGGAAGCCCAGGCCCACTGAGGAAGGGGGCTGGGGCCAGGCCTCCCGGTCGGCAGGGACCAGCTGTGCCCCAGACTACTGTGGGTGTGCAGGACAAGGAGCAGGCAGGGAGGGGCCACCTCCCCACACTGTCACCAGGGCCTTGGTGTCAGAGACCAGCAGAGGCCGGGCCCTGTCCTCAGGTGGCCACAGTCGTGAACACCCAGAGCCCAGAGTCTCTAGCGAGATGGAGGCGGGCTCAGCACCCTCCTCACGGGGAGCTGAATGGCACCTCAGGACCCAGAATAGGCCCGGGTTAGGGACAGGGTCCTTGCAGATGTAACTGGTTAGGATGAGATCATCCTGGACCCTGACCCAAGGGGACTGATGGCCTCATATGAGGGGACACCTGGAGACAGATGTGTGTGGGGAGGAGCCTGTGAGGAGGAAGGTAGGTTGACCAGCCAAGGTGCCAGCCAAGCAGGAGCTGGGCGGAGGGGAATCACCCACCGACCCCGGGCTCCCAGATGTCCAGCCTGCAAAGCTGGGAGACCACGAGGCTGCAGTTCACTGGCTGTCCAGCTCGGTCATGGCAGCCCCGGGGAGCCAGCCTCCAAGGCCAGCCCCTGCCTGGCACGCCAGGGGCGCTCAGAATATCCCCACCCTGCAGGGCACTGAGGCCTGCCCAGAGTGTCTGAGAGGCCAGGGACACTGCTGAGGATGAGGTCCTGAGGGACGAGGAGTTGGGTGTGTGCCCGCAGAGGGCACCAGAGGACGACTTAGAGGGACAGTATGTGTGCCAGGATGGTGAGCAGCCAGGAGCCACGGGGAGGGATACTGACCCACAGGGGACACTGAGGCTGGCCTGGCCCCAGGGCTCCTAAGCCCACCCAGGAAGCCCTGCTGTCGCCGTGCCCTCGCCCGCAGCTCTCCGGCACAGGCACTGAGGATGGCCAGGAGGTGGGAGGCCCGGGCCTGCTCTCTGGGGATCAGGGCGGCCCCCCCCCAGCCCGGCTGCCCTATGCTCCACTCAGGACGTGGCATTCCCCTGCACCGTGCCTCAGTACCCCACACAGACTTCAAGCAGCTCTGGCACCTGCCCAGGCCTGTCTGGCTGCCGTGGGCACCAGGGGAGGCGCTGGGCTCGGGGCAGGGGTCCCAGCCTGGGCCCCTCATGGAACAGGGCTCTGCCCAGGACGGGCGGCTTGGGGTCCGTACCAGGAGACACTGGGCCAGGCTAGGACTGGGTACAGGAATCCCTCTGGCCCCTCCCTGGGCCTGAAAGGGTCCTGAGTCCTGACCTGAGGTCACTCGGAGCCAGGCTTTGGGGGGAACAGTGGCAGCCTCTCGTTGCCTAGCACACACAGCCCAGGGCACGGCAGACCTGACGCCCTGGGCCCGGAGCCAGCCTGTCTTCTGTAGCGTCCTCACCAGTGCCCGCCGCAGCTGTGGGCACCATGGTCCAAACAGGTGTGCTCACACACCCACTGACCCCTCCTCCTGGCTCTGTGCCCTGGGTCCCTCCAGGCAGGCCTGTGACCACAGACCTGCACTGTCCCTAGTTAGCATCAGCATTAGAGCCACTGTGGGGCCACAGTCCACCAGACAACCCATCTAGTTTCCCTGGCTTTGCCGCTTATGAACAGGATGTCTGTCCACCCTTCCTGGGGACCTTGCCCATTTGGGGCAGCTGGTATCTCCCTGATTGGGACCTGTTGGGGGAGTCTCCTTGGGCTGGCCAGCAGTACAGCTGGGTCATCCTCTGGGCACACCCTGGTGCTCAGAAGTGGCCCTCCTGGCTGGGGCTGGAGGGGCTGGTCCAAAACAGCTAAAGAGCTGGTCTCCACCTGAAGGCTGGCAGGAGCCAGGCAGGATGGCGGGTGTCTGTCCAAACAAGTTCCAAATCCCAAGTGGTGGCACCCAAGGTGGGCTGAGTGGGGAGGCAGCCAGGTGTCTCCAGGGCCCAGGCTGCCAAAGCCCACTTCAGGCCTCCAGGCTCAACGGCTTCTAGAAAACACGGAGCCAGGGACAGGGCAGGCTGAGCTGCTTTACTGGGCATCGGTTAGTGCCAAAGGCCTTGGGGTTAATCAGCCTGAGCCCCAAGAAAGTTACGTGGCTTCTTGGGGCCTTGATTCCCTCATGTGTGAAATGGGTCTGTACAGGCCCTCTCTACAACATGATGACCAGACAGTGTCCAGAAGACAAGCATGGTGAGTGCTGTCAGCTTCTGGACACTGCTACCCGAGAGGGCTTGCACCGGCCTCCTCAGGCCTCTGGGGTGAGTGGGGACAGGGCCTGAGGCTGCCTGCTCCTCTCCTGGCAACCTTGGGACAATTGTGGCTGTTCGCATTCTCATGAGTGATGAGAAGAGACCCAGGAGGCTGAGCAGAGGGCCCCACTTGGGGGGACAGGCAGCCTGTCCTGTGCAGGTGACCCTATTGAATGGCAGTTCCCTGGTGCCCCAAAGCCTGGTCCTCAGGCTGGGCCCAATGAACAGCTTCTTGTGGCAGAGCGGAAACTCAGGACTACCTTGGAGACCCCTGCTGAGCCACATGGTGGCTTCTGTGCCTGGAAAGGACAGGGCACAGAGAACCTTCTAATCTGGGGAGGGGCAATGGGCCAGGTAGCTTGAGTGGCACCCTCAGCTCAACTAAGGAGCAGATGTGGGTGGCTTCTGGGACTAGCCAGAACCACCTCTCTGGAACATGGGATCCTCCCCTCAAAATCTGTGCTGCCATCCTGGCTCTGGCTGCACGGTCCATTCCTGCTGAGGGCCAGGGTGGGGTAAGGTTCCTGTGCAGGCCCAGGGCTGGGGGAGCCCCTCAAGCTGGCAGGCAGGTGGCCATCCCAGAGCAGGGGAGGCACAGGACGGCTGCAAGCCCCTCTGACCTCCAATCCCGATACTGGACCTCTGGGCCCACCCTCCTCTGCCAACAAGGCTGCATGCGCTCCAAGTCACCCTCCACCCACCCTACCCACCCTAGCACGGATCCAGCCCAAAGGGGTCTTCTGAGAACCCACTTAGGGCCAGCAGCCAGGTACCACTCAGTGGTGACAACAGAGAACCAGACAGTGGCAGTCCCTGCCCCCAGGGACCCCAGTGAATGAGCAGACACAGGACAAGCCACAGAGACGGGAGGCTGGGCAGGTGCTCAGGGAACACCTGTGGCCCGAGACAACCTGCCAGCACAGGTAGAGACCCTGCTGGCCGCAGCCGTGATTCAGCAGGGTTGGCCAGCTCCACCCTCTGTGCAGCACCCGGGCACAGAGGGCTGCCTGCTGCAGTGGCCTTGGCTCGGCTGCCACCCCAAGTTTCCTCACAGGCAGCTGTGGTCATCACCGCCTGGCCAGGCTGTCCAGCAAAGTACACCATACCTCCCACAGAGCCCAGTTCCTCACAGTGTCCCCTTCTCAGCTGGGAGGCCACTGATGGGCATGGGCTGCTCTCCTCCTTCTAACCTTGGGGAGGTGTTGGGTGCCCCTCCAAAGGCTGGGCCACCTGAGCCCAGTGGGAACACCAGCAGGCCTCCGGCTTCAGGCCCACATCCTCTGACGAGAGACCTCTTCCCGAGTAAGGCGCTGGCCCCCAAGATCCAGGGCACCCGGGAGGACCTGCCACCAGGAGCCACCAGAGGGCGCCCAGTCCTAGGAGGCTGAGCCTGGTTGCACAGAGCAGGAGGGGATGTGGGCTTGGCTGTCCCTAGGACTGCCACTCCCCTGGGAGGTCACCCTGTTCCCCTCACATGGCACATACAGTCTCTCCACTGTCCTGTGCCTGGCGGAGTGCTCTCATCTTTTGGGGACCGTAGCAAGGTACAGTCATGGAGCTTCTGGGCAGAGCGGCAGGCCCTCAGAGGTAAACCAGCAGGGAGGAGACAAAAAGCCCAAAGCCCACCCCATCTTACATGCCCCAGGAGGATGCACTTGAACCCAGAGCGGGTTCCAGCCCATGGCCAGTGTGACCCTGGAGACAGCGC
Source organism: Spermophilus citellus (assembly GCF_964194105.1). Classification (NCBI taxonomy): domain Eukaryota; kingdom Metazoa; phylum Chordata; class Mammalia; order Rodentia; family Sciuridae; genus Spermophilus; species Spermophilus citellus. The sequence goes on along the minus strand of NC_138192.1, from coordinate 135,396,595 downwards.
AGGCAGCCACATGTCCAGGCTGAGGGACAGCACCCATCACAGACATCAGGCAATTGCTCTGCATCCCTGACCCACTGCTCCCCATCCCTGGGCAGCCACATCCAGGTCACTCCACCCCACCTCTCTGCCCTTGGCAGCTGCCCACTCTGCCACTCTGTGTCTAACTTTGAACAGCAGCAAGTTCAGGAGACCCTGGGGAGGCGCCAGCTGAGGGGCATGGATGTGTTCACCAGGGCTGTGGCTCGATGGCTTCTCAGGAGAACACCCTCCAAGCCCCCAGGCTGGTGTCAGGGAGCCGCTGCTCAGCCACTGGGGGTGTGTGTGAGGGTGGTCCACAGAAAGGCCAGGATGGGAACAAGTTCCCTTGTGGGCAGAGCACTAGCCCACCTGTGCCAGGCCCCTGTGCTGCCAGGCACCCAGGTGTGCCACCTCTCAGACAAACAGAACCAGAGAGGTACAGGAGGCAGACTTCATGATGACAGGCACTGTCTCCAGGAGGGGCACAGGAAGCCTGTCCTGGGGACTGGGAGGGGCCCTGTCAACAGAGTCAGGCTGAGGGGAGGGCTGTGGGTTGTGCCCCTCCTGTGAGGCAGAGGTCCAGAGCCTGGCCGCCTCCGCGTGCCATCGAGGATGCTCTTATCTCTCATTCAGGATGCCATAGTGTGGTAGTTCCACAGTCCCCAGATCACTACTTGAGTTCAGCCCCTCCAGGGCACACCCTCACCCCCAGGGCCTCCAGAGGACCCTGGCCTGCTCTACCCTGGTCACTGTGCTCCAGAATGCTTCATGGACCTAGGGAGGCTCCTCGTGTTCTTTGAAGCCTGGGATCTGGGCGATCCTGAGCACAGTAGGGTCCCACAGTCCCCAGCTCACATACAATTCTGTCCGCAAGGCTCCTCCGGCCGGCAGGGAAGGGAGGGGAAGGGCAGCTGCAGGGATGAGGCCGCCGCCAGGAGGGCCGCTCTTCTTACAAAGAGATGACGAGGCCCCTGGGCGGGATCCAAGGCGCCGACCACCTGCAGCTGGGCTCGAGGCTTCGGGCGGCCCCAAGTGCCGCGAGGACCCATTCGCGGGGGCTGGGCGCCAGCGGGCACAAGTTCCTCGCAGGAATCCCTGCGAGCCAAGGCCCAGGTCGCACAGAAGCGCACAGCCGGCTCATCACTTCTCCCATCACCACTCAAGAGATGATCTGCCCCCAAAACCCACCTAGGCTGTCGCTGTTGGGGATCCGCGGGAATCCCTGGGCAGGACCCCTGACTCCCCCGGCCAGGTCCACAGTGGAGTCTAGTTTTAGATCACGGTCATCTGCGCCTGAAAGCCCCACCGCGCTGAGACCCGGCAGCGCCCAGGCAGCCCGCGTCCGCAGCTCCCGCTCGCCCCGTGGCGAGGGTGGCCGGCGCGCTGCCCCAGACTGGGACTGCCGCCCTGCCAGCACACTAGGCCGAGCAGGCTGCTCGGAAGGAGCGCTCCGTGCGGGGGGGCGGCGAGAAGAACTCGGGGAAGGGACCAAGGCGCCTGTTGGGGGTTGGGGGACGACCAGGCCAAGCCGAAGTACCGGGAGAGGACCGTGGGGGTAAAGGCGAGCGGGGGGGGGGCGCTGGGGGTCACTCGGAGCCCAGGCAGCCGAGCGCAGGCGGCGGGCTCCAGCGCCTGGGTCGCGCAGTGCGGACGAGAGGGAGGGCAGGGGGCGCAGAGGAGACCTCTGGTGCTCTGGGGTCCGGGACCCGCAGCTGGGCCCTGCGCCGCGCTCTCACTCACCCGAGATCTCCGCCTGGGGCACGTCGCTCAGGCTGAAGCCCTTGGCCCCGTAGATCTGGCGGACTTCGCTGCAGCTCCGGCTCTTGCTGGCAGGGTCCCCGCAGGCGCAAGCGACGAGCGCGGCGGCCGCGCACAGCAGCCACCAGCCTCGGGCCCGCAGATCCATGGCGGGGCCGGCGGCGCCCCCGGCCGCCCGCGCGCGCCTCTCTCGGATCCCGGCTAGCCCCGCGCAGTCCCCTCCCGGGAAGGGCAGAGCCAAGGTCCTGGCGCGCACCGCTCGCGATCCTGAGCCGGCGGGGCCGAGAAGGCGGAGACAACAAAAGCCGGCTGGGGCGCGCGGGGCGCGAGGTCCGGCCGCTTGGTCGGGCCGCCCAGAGCACGGCGGGCGAGCGCGCAGTCCCAGCTCGGCGCCTCCCCCGCCGCCGGCCCGGCCCCTCGGCGGCCGCGGAGAGGGGCGGGGCGGGGCGGGGAGCGCAGGGAGGGAGGAGGGGAGCACCCGGTGGGGCGGGGCGGGGCGCGGCACGGAGGCGCGATCCGGGCGCACGCTGCGCTCCTTGGCTCGGAGGGGACGCGCAGGCCCGTCCTGCCCGCGCAAATCTACTGATCGCTGGGGTGAAGTGGAAAGACCCAGGGAGCGCTAAGGCTGCGTCCCAGGTCCCCGAGGGCAGGCCCCGACACCCAGCGCCCAGGGCGGAGACACCACCTGTGGGGGTGGGGGCGTGGGCGGGGGGGCCGCTGAGGCAGGGCTTCCCCCGCCGGACGTGACATCACGCCCTCCACGCGCCAATCAGGGTCCTCCCCGCCCCCAGCCGAAATCAGCACCCCTCCTGCCTTCCCCATGCCTAGCTCTGCCGGGCTTCACGCACCCGGCCGAGCGCCGTGCGCGGCGGCTTCCGCAGTGCCCGTTCGCCTCTGCCGCGCTGCGCACCTCCGTCCGCCGCCGGCCTCCTCGCCTGTACGCGGTGCCAGTCCTCTCTCCCCCGTCCTCTCCAGGAGCCTTTCCTCGCCCCAGTTCACACCTGATGTTTTCTGGGGGAGGGTAGGAGCTGTTCGCGGGAAACTGGCCAAGAAACTAGCCCTCCCCAGCTCTTAAGTCTGCGTATAGGCAGTCGTTGGAGGTTGTCCGCGGTGTTTGGTCCCCTCCACGTGACTCTGGATGCTCGAGAAACAAAAGCGGTGGGACAGAGGAGGGTCTGTAGGCTTGGTGGCCGGTGGCGGCCAGTGACCTCTGGAGAAGGGCTGGGTTGGACCTACAGGTCAGGTTGTGGAGGAGTGAGGGCGGGTGGGCTCCCGGCAGAGTAGGCAGTGCCCTTAGCTGTCAGCGGAAAGGGAAGTGGGGGTGCCAAGGCACCCCCCATTAGTGCTGGTATCTGACCGGCTTCTCCATTTCTTCCATGCTGTGGTCCCAGAGACCACCGTGACCTGGGCCAGCCTATGAACCCATCGCTGGAAGTGGGAGGAGAACACAAAAGCTGGCACCTTTAGTACCTGTAGCTGGGGTTCCCTGCCCCACCCTCAGAGAAGACTGCCCCCTGGGTAGAGAACTGAGTCACTGCTTGAGAGTAGGTGGTGGAGATCTGCCCTCCCCCACTGTCCTGCCTCTGTGTCACTTTTGTGACTTACAGAGCCGTGTGCTGCATGCTCAGGCCAGCTTCTCCTTGCCGGGGCCTGGCCGGCTTCCCTTCACCTGCCTGAGGCCTGCCTGGCTCCTCCTCCCTCAGCTTCCCAGGCTCCCTGCCTCTGAGCTTGGGGAGTCTCCCACGTGCAGGGGCATCAGGAGGACCCAGCTGGTCTAGGAATCCAGAAGTGAGCGTAACCCATTGTTAATCCAGACGGGTGAGGGTAACCCATTGTTCCAGGCTTCCTTTTATCCTGATGAGAGAGTGAGACCTCAGGGCAGGGCAGTGGACCTGTGGACAGCAAATCTCAAGGATGTTATGATCACAGCTATGGTGCTGGCCCAGGTGACCCCTCCCCTAGAACATCCTTAGCACCACCTGCCAGGTTGGCGCCTTGCCACCCGCGGATCTCAGGACTGGCCCCCAGACCTTCCCCAGACAGGAAGCACTGCTCATTCTGTGCCCATTCCATCAGGGGGAACAGGCGTAAGAGGAGCACAGGCCTCTTGGAGAATGGCCCTGGGTGAGGAGACCCGAGGGCCACATGTGTGGCTGGTGCAGGACCCCAGCTGCCTTCCCTCCCTGGCTGAGGGTCAGGGGCTGTTGCTGTTTTCTCCCTTTGGTCTCCTTGGCGTCGGGTGGCTTCATGGTGCTTAGCCTTAACCCGTGAGGGAGGGCCAGGCAGGGCCAGGGCTGGCCCTGGAGAGGAGAAACAATCCCAGCCACAGGGTGGGCTGGCCTTCAGCTTCATGTCCCCATCTTCCAGGAAGATCAAAGGGAGGTGCTGAGCTCAGAGAGATGTGGTCCCTGCTGCCCCTGTGACCCGGCTCTGGATCCACTTCTGGGAAGCCCACTCCCAGAGACCAGAGAAGTCTTGCTTCTTCAGCATGTTCATGACGTCACTGCAGGATGTCCTGTTGTAAGGGTCAGTCCTGGTGGCAGTGGAGTGCACGGGGGTGGGAGCAGTACATCTAGGCAGCTGGGGTCAGAGGGCATGAGGTACGGTGAGGTCATGGCACTGACCAGCTGGGCACGCAGGAGGTGTGGTGTCCTGGGGGACTGCAGAAGACAGGTCCCCACACCTTAAAGGGCTGGCAGCCCCTGGGGCAGCAGCCTGAGGGAAGGTGTGTCCAGTGGAGAGGAAGTGGCTCCCAGGAACAGCCCAGTGCCCTTGGGCAGCAGGGGAGCAGGCTGGGACCTCCATACCAGAAATCTTTCTGCAAAGGATGATTGGGACCTTGCTGGAAGGAAGGAGGCCCTGAGCAGGTCTGCAGGGCTGGTAACAGGAGGAGAAGCTGCCCAGGGGTCTTTGCTGGCCTCTGAGGACACAGCCTTCAGGTGCCGGGGCGCTCTCCACCTCCTTTTCACGCTTGGAAAACACAGTGATAGGCCATCTGTGGTCCCTCCAAGGGACCTCAGCCCAACACAGCTCCTCAGGGTGGCTCCTGTGTGGATTCTGGGAAGAGGAGACGGGTCCCTGCCTGCTGGAACACTTAGTAGGTCTCTGAAATGTCCCAGTCCTGGGCCAGGCCCCCAGTTCAGAGAAGCTGGGTTTGAAGTCTAAACTCTGGGGCGCACTGATGAGTGGGTGTGGGATGCCCCAGGGTTCTCAGGACACAGAACATGGAGGCCACTCTTCTCGAGGGTGGTCCTGCGCCCCCCTCCAAACCCTTGCCCCAGGGAACTCAACTCCAAGGCAGAGTGCTTTGGCAGCCGCTCTGCTCTGCTGAGTCCTGGGACCCTTTGATCAGCTGAAGTCTGGGCCAGTCTTCAGGGAAGGTCGGCTCAGAGAGGGCTGGGCCACCCACACGGGCCGCCTTTGTCCTCTCTGGGCCTGACGCCTGTCTCTCTGGTCTGAGCACCCTGGCAACAGGAGCTGACCCCACACAGCCATGCCAGCTGGGCGCAGCATCCCTGGTCTGTTTTTCTGCCCCCTGGTTCTGGCCCTGGGCCATGTCCTGGGGAGGAAGAGGAAGCCTGAGTGTTGGGCTGAACTCTGCACACAACTTCCCAGCACAGACGGGTAGGCTGCCACCACAGACACGGAGAGACCCGCTCAGCGGTCTGCTCTTCTTCCTGGGAGCTTCTGCTGGCCCTCTGTCCCCCTCTTCCCGCCTGGACTTTTGCCGGCTCAGGTCTTTTTCTTCTGCGATCCATGTGACCTGGATGATCTTTCTAACCCAACTTCCATCCAAGCCAGCAAGGACCTGCCTGTGGATGAGGCAGGATCCCTGACCTGCATGTGAGAGCAGCCTGCCCAGGTGGAGAGGACCGTTCCCCCTGTCTGACTCCCCTTCCATCCTCTGCCTACACCTTTCCCTCAGATACGGATGACCTGAGGCTGCTTCCGGCTCCGGAAGTTTGGAGTCCAAGGGTTTGTGCAGACAGGGCTCCTGAACTTGAGGGGCCTGAAGGTCTTCCTGGGCCCTTGGTGGGATGGGCAAGCCTGTCAGCAGGCCTGGCCTCAGGGTTTACTCTGTCCCCCAAACAGGGAGCATTTTCCAGAACAAGGCCAATTGAAAATGTCCTCGGCTGTGCTCTAAGTGAAAGGACCCCCCTTTCAAGTGCTGGCCATGAAGGACAGGTGCTGTTGGGGCACTAGCCCACCTGCCCACCCCCCCAACCCCAGGATAGGGTCCAGCACGAGGCCCGTGGGAGCCTGGATTCCAGTTTTCAGCCCGTGGAACCGGCTGCTGCTGGCTCTGGGAGCCCTCTGTCCGTCATCTCCAGTTTTGCAGTTCAAGTTTGCATTGATGGGTTCCCGTTCTCTGTGTGCTTCCTGTGCCTGCTAGAGGTGACGCCACCCCACAAGACCAGAGTCCAGTGAGCTGGACTGTGTTGCCACCTAGCCTCCCTCTACCCTGCTCACTTGCCCTGTGTCGTCAGAGCTCCTGCAGGGGGTGCACCCCATTCACCTCATGCACCAAGATGCCAAAATGCATGGCAGGTGGCCACTGGACAAAGACCACACACTGCCCTGAGTGCTGGGGGAAGGAGAGCCCCTCCCTGTGGCTGTACTGGATGGTGCTACTCCTGCTGAAGTTGCAAAGGGGTGCTGGGCTGGCATTGCCAGGGTCTTCCCCAAGAAAGGCCACTGCAGGAGGAGCAGAGCTGGAGCCAGGGTGGGGGCCAGGCAGGGACTCCCCTGTCAGTCAGCCACAGGGGGGCAGAGAACAAAAGTGGGCACCTGCCCCTGCTCTGAGTTCAGGGGCCCAGGCCTGGTAGCGGGGGAGCTGAGGCCTTGGGGGCCCTGGCTGGCAGCCCACAGGCTGGAAGGGCCACTGCCCACCTGGCTGAGGCGGACCAGGTTCACATTGGGTCCAGGCTGGCCCACAAGGCTGGCCCGACCAGCTGTGCTGTGTGACACTGGCCTGGGTGGGGGCTCACTGGGCAGAGCCTTTTCCTGAGGGTGGATGCTGCCAGGGCCCAGGGAGCAGGAGGCCAGGTGGTGTTGTTGGTTTCAGACCCACTGCAGATAAATTGACACTTTCATAACAAAAACCATGTCATTGCAAAGTCAGATTGCCACTGAGGCCTAGCTATGGTGTGGACGATGGTGTCCCTCCAAAACTGGCAGGCTGTGGCTCCTGGAGGGAGGCTGGGCTCTCCATGCCTCCCTGTGAGCCGCGGCACCCGCTTGGCCTGAACCAGGACTCTGCAGTTCTCAGGCCACAGCCCCGAGGGGAAGGGGAGCCACTGAGGCCTGAGGAAGGAAGGTGTGAAGCCTTCTCCAGGGACAGGAACAGGCTGCCTGGTCACTGGGAGGGGAAGGGGCAGTTGGTCTCATCCCATCCTGCAGCACAATGGGACCAGAGGTGAAGGGAGGCCTGGCCTTTGCAATTGTTTACGGGCAGCTTCAGGCCAGGAGTGGGTCAGAGGAGCAGGTCCGGAGCAAGACAAAGCTGAGGAACTGGGCAAGGAAAGAGTCTGCTGACCACAGCCTGTGGTAGTGGCCTGGCCCAGGGGCTCTGCCCTACTGCCCAGCCTGTAGTGCAGCCTCAGGGTGGCTAGCACATGGACAGGCGGGCACAGGAGGTGGGGGCCTCCCTGCCGGCTGGCCCTTGGCTCCTGCCCTTCAAGACTGTCTGGAAAAGCTGTTGTCAGAGGGGACAGACAGACAGCCTCACTCTCTCTGAAGGCCTCACACCAAAGTGTTCCCAAGGCTAAGATGGGGCTGCAGGCCAGGGAGGGTGGCAGGGGCTGCAGGTGGGCCTTGTCCTTGGAGGCCCACCTTTGGACCTCACTTCCGGGATCTTGTGGTTCCTGGGCAGGTGGAGGGCACCCTGAGGGGCACAGGTCGTTCCCTGAATAGCTGCATGATCTTAAAAAAAGAGAAACAAGGTTGGAACACTCACGTTTCCCAATTTCAAAACTTACTACAAAGCTACAGTCTTCCAAACCCAGGGCACTGGCGTGAAGACAGACCCACAGACTGATGGGAGAGTCAGACATAAAGACCTATGTCTGAGGTCAGCTGAGAGGACAACGGTACCAAGACCATTTAGTGGGAGAGAGATGGTTTCTTGAGCCAAGGGGTGGGACCTGAGTAGACCCCTACTTCACACCAGATGCCACGCTGGACCCCAGATCATTGTGAGAAAACCATGGGGCAGTCATCACGACTTTGGATTCAGCAAAGGATTCTTGGTTATGACATCAAAGTGCGAGTGGCCAATGACCCTTCAAACCTGAACCCCTCGCACCGAGGCGTGGGGCCCACCGAATGCGAGAAAACTTGCAAATCATCTCTGAAAGGGTCTAGTTTTCAGAATATATAAAGAACTTTCTCAGCTTAACAGAAAAAAAAAAAGAGTTGATTCTAGAAAGGACAGAGGATTAAACCATCATGTTTCCCAAGATGATCTGCAAATGGCCTTAAAGAGGTTGATCTTATTATGTGAGTTTGCCTGTAAGAGACAGGGTGGGGGTAAGGTGTGAAGTGGTACTTCATGTGCCGCCCGGGAGCAGCCTGGCTCCCCTGGCCACGTCCCCAGTCTTGTGCTCCCCTCCGGAGGGCGCAGCACTGAAGAGCAGAGCTACAGAGGCGGAAGGGAGACTGTGCCCCACACGCAGCTTCCCTGTTCCCAAAGCTGTCGTTGACCTTTTTGGGGGGACCCAGGCATAGAACCCTAGGACCTGCCTGCAGTGTGCCCGAGAGCCCACAGAGCCGGAAGTCTGACGCACAGAACCTGAGGAATGAGCAAGGCCTTGGAGAGCTGGAGAGGCCAGGGCCGTCTCTACTGGAGAACCACCAGAACTATCCACAGGCTCCACCTGGCCCGTGTCCCGGGAAGAGGATTCCCCCAGGACTCAGTTACAACCAGTCGTCCTCCATTTCTCCCCACCCTGCTGCCAGGGGGGTGGGGTTGTCTAGGGCCTTCCATCCCTTGGGAGGGGCCTGTGCCGGACCTCTGAGGGCCCCTGCAGGGAGCTTACCCAGGGTGAGGGACGGGGAGCCTGGAGCTCAGGCACAGCCTCTCTGGCTCCCGGAGAGGCCAGGTGGTGTTGTTGGTTTCAGACCCACTGCAGATAAATTGACACTTTCATAACAAACAAAAACCATGTCATTGCAAAGTCAGATTGCCACTGAGGCCTAGCTATGGTGTGGACGATGGTGTCCCTCCAAAACTCATGTAGAAACTCAGTCCACAGTGCAACAGTGGAGGGTGTGCGGCCCAGAGAAGGCCCGTGCCTCCCTGGAAAGGGAGTGTGGTCACGTAAGACACAGTGTCCTCCTCCGGAGAAGCCTTTAAGGCCCCCTCACTAGGCACCCCACTGGCCAGCGCCTGGGTCTTGGGCTTCCTGGCCTCTGGAGGTGGGAAGAATGGACTTCTGCGCCTCATGAGTTACCCAGTGGGGGTGTGCTCTCACCGCAGCACCGCAGGGTTCGGACCACAGGCTGTGGCCGTGCAGGCCATGGGAATGCTGGAGAGAAGCTGACCGAGGTGGCGGTGAGAGGCCAGGCCAGCCGGGTCTGGGAGGGGACTCCACCTTGCTTGATGTGCACACATAAGCCAAGCTTAGCTGCGATATTTTTTGTAAATTCTTGTACTAAAGAACAGCAGAGCTTACGCTCATCCATCAGAGGCAACCCAAACACTTGCCCCTTCTTATATCGTCTCTGGGAACCTGTGTGCTCAAACCTGCTGTCCTTTTAGAAGTTAACGTCTTCTGAATGTCTTATTAAAGAGGAACCAGTGATCCTGTGCCGCAGGGAAGCCCCTGTTATTTAAAAGCTATGAAGTTGAGTATTTCCTAGTTTTCACTGGATATTAAGGTTACTGGGGGTTGAAAATTTTAATTGATGTATATAATGAAAACTATTTAAAGTAATAGGAATGAAAGGAAATAACCATTCAGTAATCCCCTTTCAGTGGGTGTCCTAAGACCCCCCATGGATGTCCCAAACCACGGTGATGCCGTGAACACATATGGCACTGTATACATATGGCATTATCTGGGGTTATGTGCACGTGTGTCTGTGGCTGCATGCACGTGTGTGTCTCTGTGTGTGTATGTGTGTGCGCATGGGTGTATCTCTGTGTGTGTGCACCTGTGTCTGCGTGCATGCGTGTGCGTGAGTGTGCATGCGTGTGCGTGAGTGTGCGTGCTCTTTTCCTGTACACACGAGGGTGAAGTTTGGTAGTCAGTGGAATGGCTGTGACCACATGCTGTCCTAGAAGGTAGGTGGGTGTGGCCTGTCGCTCCCCGACCCAGTGCTGCGCAGTCCATCTGGTGACTGGGTGGCTGCAGTGGAGGAGCCTGTAGTCCACGCCTGGATCCGCAGGACAAAGACATGATTCACATCCTGGATGGGCTGGGCTGAGACCGCAGGGATGTCTTTACCTTACCCAGAACTTTATGTGCAGTTTAAAACTGTGATTTTTTTTTCCTGGAAATTTCCAACTAATGGTTGAGTATGGGTGACTGAAACAGGACAAAGCTAAGCCATGGATAAGGGTCACTGTACATAGAAGTGGGGTGTGTTTTTAATTAAGCAACGTATACGAGGTATGTGAAAAAGAAATTTTGTTGTAAGGCAAAGTCGCTGATTATTCCAGAGGAAGAGAAGGATGAGGAGGAGGAGGCCGACGATGAAGATAAAATCTGAGCAGACATAGAAAGGAATTTTACGTGTGGTCAAAGTTTTAAAATTAAATAGATTTTATTTATGCTTTTAGACATAAGCCCAATAACATACTGATGTGAAGTTTGAGTTGGGTTTCCTGTCTGTTGAAAGGGCAAAGTTTTCCTGTAGTATTGATCTGATCTTGAATATGAATTTTTTCTTTACCTTTTAAGCAATTGGCCTTGGGAACAAACATTGTGTGTTTTATCAATTTCTCGCTCTTCATGTTGTCTTATATTAGGTCTTTCATCTTTTAAGAAAAGTGACTCTTTTCAACAGTAAGATAGCTCAGCTTTTTTTGTACACTCATGTGACTTTCTGTATTTGCCTTTAAAATCTTTGGCCATTTTTGTGTGGCTTACAGTGAACTGTGATCCTATTTAGCCAAGTGTTTTGAAGCTTTTGATGTGCTCCAGAGCTCCCCAGATCAAATCCTAAACTAAGTTCTTTTTGCCTTAACCCTGGGAGCTCCCAGGAAGGCCCCCAGAATATTTTAAAACGACCTTTTTCCTCTCCTTAGGCAGACAGACTCTGGGCTGGGGGTGCAGCTCCATGAAAGCCCTGGCCCAGCTCCGGGCCTGGGTCTCCCCCAGCACCACAAAGACAGAGTCCAGGAGGAGAGACTGGACCAGGGGCCTTACTGGGCACAACAGAACACCAGGAGGCGTGTGGAGCAGCCAGAGTTTCTAGACCCCCTCAGTCCTGTCTGTCACTGACGTGAGTGTTCCGGAAATGGCACGAGACTCCTCGAGCCGATGTGTCCCGCTGGGACGTCAACAGTTATCGGCTGTATGCTGCAGAAGCAACCAAATTCCCATCCCCAAGACTTGGAAAGCAGCTGTGATACAAAACTGCAAAATATTCCCTGAAAAAAGACGGAGAAGTACAGGTTTCGGATGATTTTTGAATCCTGCCATTGGACTGAGCGAGGGTTGCTGACACTCTAGGGGACGGCTGACAGAGCCACACTCCCTATGGCAAGGAAAATAGGAACCAGCCATGTGGGATGAATTAACTGATGAGATTAATTAGAATTTTTATAACTTTTTGTTTGAAACACTGTAGCTCTTGAAGTCTTGCTGTTTAGAGTTAAGGGAACTTGCGTTTTCAGCTGTTGGTAAAATAACTCACAGCAATTTGATAAAATACTCTTTTGTAAAATAAAGGGAACACCTGTATTTTTCTCCCCACCCCATTGCAGAGGATCGGGATCATTATCTCATCTCAAGACTGTTGTGACACCTGTAATTGGGCCGCTTGATGGCTTCTCAGCCTAGACAGGGGTTAAAGGTCTCACCTGAGACTGCTCATCACCACCTTTGAGAACCACTTTGAGAACCAAGGCTGACTAACCCCAGGTCGTGAAAAGCCTCTGGGTGTTACCCAAGCCTGGACCATGGGGGCAAACGTGGGACCACTCCTGGGGCGCTTTGCACAAGTTTAGTGAATCTAGACTTTGCAAAAGATTCACTGTGTTTTTTATTTTTGTAAATAAGGGAGGTGAGTGTGGAAAAGATGGCATTTCCATGTAAAACTCCAGTGCACCCGCAACCAGATTCCATCCTGCTGTTTTCTTTGAGGTTTTAAACTCACTGTAAACTGGGTTGAATCTGGCCTTTTTTTAGATTAACTAAGAACTAAAACTACCTTTTTCCTAAGCCCTGTGGGCTGACGCTGCATGACTCTGACTAAGCTTCAGAAAAACCACCACCGCTCACGCAAGACAACCTGAGTGCCTGCAGCCACATGGCCCCAAGAGCTGGGCAGCCCGCTGCACTTGGGTGTCCTCTTTCCACCAGCTGGTGTGGCCTTCACCCTCTGACACAGGCCCCTCGGGTGCCAGTGCAGGCTGGAAGACCAGGCCACAATGTGCCCCACGTGTTAATCCCTTTTCTTCTGTCTCATTGACTGATCCCTGAATCCCTCTGAAGCCAGGTCGTGTAGTCCAGATGAGCAGCCCTGGACACCATGGCCGCTCAGCGCAGAAGAGCTTGCGCTCTGTGGACACCTAGGAAGCTACTGCCCCTGACGTAAAGGTCCTTCATCAGGCAGGTGCGGCCTCCACGGCTGTTTCCTTTAATTGGTTGAATTGTGGGCCTCTCCGCTCTGGGGGCTCCTAACCCCCTGGAACCCCTGCTCCGGGGACTCTCGGTTCCTGGCTGTTCACCCACATGGGTGTGGCCTGCGGCTCCCAGAGCTACCCACAGGTGTGCCACAGGATGAGATGACATGGGGAACTGGACCGCCTGACGGCTCAAGCCAGCCATGGCTGCTGCTGTGGATAAGGTGACCCATGACCTCACATCCCAATGCATCTGTCGGTGATGATAGCATCTGTGTGACTCTTTGTCCCAGTGAATGACAGTGTCAGTGGTGGTGACAGGGCCACGTTGTCCTGTTGGGTCACATTCCCAACTTGCGGGAGGATGCCCCACAGGGGGAGTTATTGAAGCAAAATGAGCAGAGGCCCGGCCTCAGGAGGCTCTCACAGAGCCAGGGAGGCTGAGCAGGCCAACCTTGATTGATAAGTGAACGTAGACGGAGCTATTTCACGTGCACACCTGTGTTTTAAACAGGGACCTTAAGGTCAACCATTCAGAAGTCGCCGACAAACTTGTAATCCCATAGCAAGGGGTTTCCCACCAGGGCAGACTGGGTAAGGCAACTGTCACTGCAAGGGTGGCTTTGTTCCTACTCCGGTGGCTGTCCCGAAACAGGGCCCCCCGTGGTCCTTCTGTGGTCCTGGCTGCTTCTGGTTGGGAGCTGCCCAGCTCTCCGGGCACCACTTGCTCAGGTAGACTCTTCACAGGTTTCCTGTGTGTTCCTGTTGAAACGCGAGCCTCAGAGACTGCGCCTACTGGGTGCCATGGCGGGCCCCTGGGCAGGTTTCAGTTCTCACTGAACCCTCCGTGCGTCCCGGAGGCCTGACGCTGGCCCTGCAGTGTCCCAGGGAAGGGCTGCACCCCGTGGGCCAGCCATGCCTCTGCTCCAGAGTTTTGTCGTGTGGGTGTGTGTGGTCCACCGATCGACCACGGGACGTGCGTGCTGAGCTGCTGGGGGGACACTTCCCCTTTTAGGTGATCTGGCCAAGTTGTCCCGTTTGGAGAGAGGTCTGGAGAAACACTGCATAGGGTCTCGTCTTCAGGGTGGGGGCTGGCCCTCCTGAGCCCACCCAGGCCCCTGCTCCTGGAGGCCCTCACCCTGGTAGGTGTGTTGACCGCGGGGTGTGTTTCTGCGGCTGTCCATCCGGGTCCTTTCCGTTCTCACCTTCATGTTTGGTCTTCCTGCATTGATTTTTGAAGTCTTCATGGGTAAAGACCAGATTCTCTGATGGCATCTGCCGTGACGCAGTCCCTCCCCTGGGCGCTTTCTGCCGCACCGGGCAGAACTAGACATTCCCATGGCTCTTACTGCCACCCCTGGGCGGAGGCACACTGAGTGACGTCGGGCTGAAGGGTGTTGGTTCCTATTTTGAATCGTCACAGCTGTTCTTTCGGATGTCCTCCTGCGTCTGGCCATTGGACTGACTGTCAAGCCCCGCATCTGATGGTGGGTGTCACCTGACTTTACAGAGCAGCAGGGAGAACCGAGCTCCTCTGAAAGCTAGTCTTGACGTCCCGGCGCATCGCAGAGCCCATGGACCTCAGACTCCCCCTCAGATCCGTTTACTTAACTGCTTCTCCGTGGAGTTTGACGACCTCCGTGTCTGGGCCTTTCCCCTCTTTCCTCTTGAGATGTCTCCCGTGTCAGTCGCGAGCCCTGTTTTTGACGGTGCGTTTCCATGGGCCATGGTGGTGTGTAGGAGAGTTAGTGCAGGGAGGCTTGACCTTTCAACCCACAGCTTTGCTAAGTTATCTAATTTCTAAATTATCTCATTTCCCAGTTAAACACTTCTGATTCCTGAGGTAGGAAATGACATCCTTTTGATCAGAGATAACTTGACCTTTTTCTTTCCAAATATTTGTGACTTTCTTTTTAAAAAAATGTTTCTACCTTGATAAGGATGTCTAGTATACAAAGAGAAAGATGTTGGTCGGGGTGAAGACCCCTGTCTTTTCTCCTGACTTTATTTTGAAAGTTCTGTCACTGAGCATGACGCTGACTGGAGGTTTCTAGAAGGTTTCTTCCTCTTCCTTCTCCACTGTGCGGTTTCTTTGAAGTTGCATCAGGGAAGTGTGCAGGACTGGTGTCCGGCTCTCACTGTCGCTTTCTTCTCGCTCCTCGGCCTGGTGCGTTACAGGTGGTGACTGCTGGGGTGCCCCCGCCTGCAGCCCAGGACTACGCCCACCTGAGGCGGGAGCATCTCAGTGCCATGGGACAGACCAGCCAAGACCAGCCCTGAGCGCTGTGCACTCCATGGTCTTCCTGGGCTAGCACAGTCGTCCAAGGTCCAGTGACGTTGTCCCGCCTTGCCCCAGCTGCAGTGCAGCTGAGGTGTGGCTGGCAGTCTTCCTCGTCCAGCCTGAGGGCTTCTTTGCTGGACAACCTCAGCCTGGCGTGTGCCCTGAGCCGAGGCCTGGTCCCGTCCCCCTCTGGGCTTCCTGTGGCCTGCTCACTGTCTTTGGTCTGCATTGCCCGACTCTGCCTTACTGCCTCAGGGCCTGCGGCCATGACCTTTCCCAGGGGCCCTGCTCCAGGTTGGCTGCCCATCCTCCACCTGCTAGGGAGGACAGCACCTGCATGAGTGAGTCCTGACCACTTGAGAGGGTCTGAACCTCTGCTTCCTCCTGACCCTCAAGTGTCTCTGTCTTGGTGTCCTGGATGGGAGTGGTCACCTCCTGTCCACTGTCAGGGGCCAGAGTCTGCGTCCTCCTCTCACACCATGTTTTGAGTCGGTGCTCTGGGAGTTTCACCTGGAGATTCAGCACTGGGCGCTGCCCAGGGCAGGGTGCAGGAGGCCCCAAGTGAGCTCCGGGAGCTGGTTGGGGCCACTGTGGCCTGGTGCTTGCAGGCGCTGAGGCTCTGCTCCTCGAAGAGCTGCAGAGTGGGACACTCAGCAAAGTGCAGACACCACCCCTAAACCTCTCAGAAACCGCTGCTCAAAATTGTTGACGCTTGGCTCCTGGCCCTGGGAACAGGATGGACGGCCTTGTCATTACATGTGGGCGTGTGGCTGAGCAGCTCCGCGGGGTGTGGTGCCTATCCACAGAGGCCTGGGCCTTGCAGGGACTGGCCATCCCCCACTGGAGGCCACAGAAAACTCACTGCTGCCAGGGCACACGCAGCTCAGGGAGGACCCAGTCAGCCCATGCCTCGTGGACTAGTGGGCAGCGGGAGGTGGGCCCAGGACTTGCCTGCCTTCCTCAGAGCCCTCTGGGGTCCCCTGCCTCGCCGGCTCCTGCCTCTGGTTTGGGTTGGTCTGCTTCTTGCAGAGGCCTCCCTTCCGTCCTCCTTCCTCCTGCCTTCCCAGTCTCCTGGAGCCACCCTGTACCCCGCGGCCAGCCTCAGTTCAAGCATCAGCCACGCCCCAAGGCCTTTTCAGGCCTCCAGCCTCTGACCCAAAGTGGACCAGCCTCAGCCAAGGTGCCCCAACAATGCTGAGCCTTTGGGGCCCTGGGGTGCTGTCCCTACTGGGCACACCTCGGGGCTCAGGGAAGGGTCTGCGTGGTGCATGAGCCTGGTGGGTAGAGGTGAGGCCCACACTGGGTCCTCCTCTCAGGGGCCCCGACAGGCTGTCCTGCCATTCTCCCCCCAGCGGGAGTGCCCCAGACGCGGGCCCTATTGGCCTGGGAGCCCAGGGTCTCTGCAGGCCTCACCTGGCCATCCGTGGCCTGGGCCCGCCTGGCTCTGACTCTTTTCAGAGACCATCTCATTGACAGACGTGAAATAAAACAGAGTAAGATTCTGTGAACTCAGGAAGAGGCTCGTGAAGTTGCTGGCGACGCTGCTGGCCCCGGCAGGCCGCGCAGCCGACCGCGGCTCCCTCGGAATGCTCGGTGGTTTTGTCTTTGTGCTTTTTCCTTCTTTAAATTACAGAGGAAGGAGGGCTTGGCAGAGCAGGGAGGGCACTTGCCAAGCCCAAACTACTTGAAAAAAAATCACAAGATTTTGCCTGAATTCTAAAAAGGCTTTGATTTTGCCTGAAATCTGAGGTTGGGGCAGATGGCCCTGAAGAGGAGCCTGGCCAGGGCCCCTGAGACCAGAGTGTAGCCTCAGGAGGGACGGAGGCAGGACTCCACCCGGGGCTTCCCCCTGTACAGCGCCAGCCAGGAGGCCTTTCTGGAGGCCAGCAGCATGCGGGCATTTAGATGGTCAGAGCCTGCGTTCAAGGCCCTCTGGGAACACGTCTTAGGAGGACAGGGGAGGGGTCTCCAGGGCCCACGTCATCCTTTCCTGTGACCTTGGTGCAAGAGGACAGGTCTCTTCCTGGTGGTCCAGAGCCCCCCATTGGGTCCCACTTTTTTCCCATTCTAGAGACATGCTGGCAGCCTTCAGAGGGACACCCTGGCCTGTCCCTCTTCACGGTGCTGTGCCTTTCCATCAGGCGAAGGACTCAGGAGGCAGTCAGCGTCCCCAGTGTGGGCCTCCAGGGCTTTGGGACAAGTTCTTCTGAAGCTGCCTGTAAAGCTGCCCAGCCCTGCACTGGCCTGGATTCTTGCACTCCGTCAGCTGAGCCCGCATCGGAGCTCAGCTCAGGGGCAGGAGCAGCTGCAGGACACCCCCTGACCCCCCTTCTTCCCACCTGCTCCTGCCCCATCAGGCTGAGGCCAGGCGGAGGGAGCCGAGCTTCCCCTCTCCCTGTGCCAGGACACCAGTGAGCAGGGCGGGGGAGCAGTGGGTGGATGGAAGGGGCCGGGACAGGGTCTCCATGGAGAGTCTGGGGAGGCCACGGCCCTGGTGGATCTCTGGTGGCACTTGGGGGTCTCCGCCAGCTCCCCTAGGCCCTCCTGGCCACCTGGGACCCATGTCGGATGGAGCTTGCCCACCTGTCTTGGAGGGATGAGGGCCAGTGTGGCTGGCAGGGGCTGGGCAGGGCTGTGGGTAGGGCCTGCTGCACTCTGCAGAGCTGCCCCTGGGTTGGCTGTGGAGGTGGCTGGAGAGAGCCCAGGGGTCATGGGCTGGGGAAGGAGACAGGCCCTGGACCCACACCAGCAGCGAGCTTGGAGGCAGCAGCAGTGTACTGAAGTGGGGCGGGAGGGTCAGGGCACCTGGGAGCAGTGGACAGGGCAGAGGTGGTGTAGTGCTGTAATGGGCAGATTTTGCCTGCTGGTGGTCAGTGCCATCCTGGAGTCACATCCTTATGGCTCAAGGTCAATGTCATGTGCAGTCAGGGCCCCAGAGCTGACCATAGGTGAAGACACAGGGTGCTGCTGCCCTCTCTCAGGCTGGACCCCCCTGGGGTAGGGAGTGGTTGTCAGCCCGGTTCTGAGCAGGAGGGCCTCGCCCTGGGTACTGACTCTTGGTGTCACTCCGCCCACCCAGACAGCTCTAGTGGCCCCTCCAGGTTTCGCAGGCCTCCCGCACTCCCTTCCCATGAGATGAGAAGGCCCTGCTTCACACATGTGCAGCCGGGAGCTCTGACTCCCCGGTCCAGCCTCGGCCTCAGATGAGTCTCAGTGTTGACCTTGGCTCCCTTGTGGTCAGTATCCTGTGGTGTGCTGACCGTGACCACGTCTCAGGTTGAGCTCTGCAGAGTGGACATCTTTGTGATGTTCTCTGTGCTCACGGGCACAATCTGACTTTTTATTTATTCTAAATCTGTCTGGGTCTCACAGAAGCATTTTACAATTTTCTTCATGCAGAATTTTTACATTTCTTGTTGATTTTATTCCTTGGGATTTTATTGCTATTTCTAGTGGGCTCTTCTCCCCCACCCCCGCCCCCCGCGTCTCCCTATTTCCTGTGTTTATCTGCGCCACCTTTCCCTGTGCGGTTTCTGCACCAGCCATCACACGACTCTCCCACTAGCTGACATCAGTGCTCATGGATTGCCTCATCTGTGCCCTGGCGCCCCATCTCGGGATCTGGAAGTGACCCCGATTTAGTCCTTTGGGTTTTAATGCCTCTGGTTCTGCCCTCCTCACCCAGCCCCGCGGTGACAAAGTAGAAGAGCGGTACTGACACACGCCCCATCCGTGCTGGCTGGTTTCTGAAGAGGCAGTTCCCCCTGTAGCTGGCATCCAACCCCTGGGCTCAAGGGACCCTCCCTGCCCTGGTCCCCGAGCAGCCTTGTCATTGCTGGGCCTGCCAACTGCCCCCAAGATGGGCGCCCTCTCCCAGAGTGAGGTTCCCGTTGTGCGCTGGGGCCTGTCCGTGGGTACTGACTCCGGGTTTTGTGTGGCCCTTCCTGGAGGAGGCGGGCTCGCAGCGGTGTTTGCTGGACTTTGGTGCCAGCAGCTGGACCGTCTTGGGACGGCCCCATCCTGGAGTGTGCCCCTGGGTTCCTGGGCTGCTTGCCGGGGCCTGTGCTCTGGGGAAGCTTGACAAGCATCTCTGTTTTCCTGTGGGGACTGTCCATCTGATCCCCTGTCCTGTTGGTTTTGGTTAATCCTGGTTCCTAGGACAATTTCCGTTTCCTCCAGCTTTTTACATTCATTTGCATGAAGTAGAAGAAGGAACATCATTACTCAGTTACTGTGTTTCTTTAAAATCACTCTATTATTTCCACCTATTATCTTTTCTTATTTTTGTGTCCTTTTCCACATTTTTGAGTTTCTAACATTTTGTCGATTTTACTGTTTCTTATTTCTACCATTTAGAAATCCATCGATTCTGTTGAGGACATCAGAGATCTTATTTCTTTGGCTTTCTGTTACCACCACTGTTCTTTAAAAAGCCTCGAGTGATGTCTTATCACCACAGTTTCCGTGTGTTCCTTATGGTGACTGGAGCGTGCCGGACTCTGGTGTTGGGAGGATGCTCGGGTGCAGCCTGTGGATTCTGCTAAGCAGTGATCTTCCTGTGTTTGGGGCCATCTGTCTTGTTACTTATTGCCATTTTCTGGGCATTGCAGAATGCACCCTGGACTGTCCCCTGCTCGAGGACAGCGTTTTCCTGCAGGTGGTGGCAGAGGAGCTCCAGTGGGCCGGTGGGCGAGGTGTTCTGCTCTGTGACTCGTGGGACATGGTGTTCTGCGCACTTTGCAGATTCTGAGCTGCTCGCCTCTGTGATCTTTCAGGAAGGGCTGCCTCAGGTCCAAGTGTTCTCTTACCTGTGACTCTCACGTCCCACTGATGTCCCGACTGTGGAGCCTGCACCCTCCTCCTGCCTCCGTAGGTTCACCTGCATTGCCTCGAGTCTGCAGTGTCCCCCACCCCAAGCGGAGATGGTCCTGTGGCCCTGGCTGGACAGCTGCCCTGCCCCCCTTCTTTGGCCTCTTGGCCTGTGGAGTCTGCTTGTGGTGATGTCGAGGTGGTAGCCCACGAGCATCCTTACAGTTTGGATCTGCTGGTGTAGCAATCCCCACTCTGCTTATGGGCTGGCACTGAGCTGGTGCCTTGTGATGGGAAGAGCGTTGAGCTGGCCTCTGTACGTCGCCATGGTGACCTGTTTTCTCTGAGTTCAGCCATGACCCCTGGTGGCACCCACTTCCCCGTCCCCAGTCTTCCTGTGTGACTGCGTGCGTGGAGTGTACTCATCTCTCTTTAAAAAATATATATATTTATTTATTTTTAAGTTGTATTTGGACACAATACCTTTATTTTATTTATTTTTATGTGGTGCTGAGACCGAACTCAGGGCCTCGCACGTCCTAGGCGAGTGCTCTACCGCTGAGCCACAGCCCAGCCCGAGTGTGCTCATTTCTTGTGCCCAGGAAAGGCGGGGCTCGTTCTCACTCTTCCCTTAAGGAGTCCTAATCCCTTCTATGGGGGAGGATACATTGTATCTGATACTGGGCCACTAGCAGCCATCATGAAAACAGAGTTTTGCTTTCTCTCTTTTTAATCCCCTTTCTTCTCTACTACGTGATTAGAATTATTATGATCCTTAACATTTGCTTTGTGCTATGAATCATTCTTACCTCTTCTTAACTCAGGAGCTATATGTGACTATTACACAAGGACATCGACTTACCTGCCTCCCTCTGCTCTTTCCTTCTTCTCCACCTTGGTCACCTAATGTCTCCTCTGCATTCCTAGGACGCATGGCTCCTCCTGGGCCAAGACAGTCGCCAGTCCCCCTTGGCTCTGTCCTGCAGCTCCGTGGGTCCGCTTGGCCTTGTTCTGCTGGCCGTGGTCCCCGACACCTTGCTTTGCCTGGAATTTATCCTATAGTAGTTTTTTATTTTTTTTTCAGTAAGAGCTTTAGGAAACTGTTTCTTAAGTTCTCAGTGATTTAAAAATGTTTGTTGCCTTTATATTACACGGTGACCGTCTCGTGCCGTGGGCTGTGGCTGTGGGGAAGCCTGAGGGGGTCACATTCTTCCTTTGCTAGTGACTTGATCTGAGGGGAGGGGCACAGGGGCTGGGTCTCCGCAGGCTTCTGTCCCACGGGTGTCCAGGCTCCCCATGTGAGGTTGCCCATCGGTGTTGACCGTGCCGTGCTCCTGGGCCCAATGTTCCCTTCCAGCCACTCAAGTCCCCTCTATTTCGGAGGTCCCTCCCACCTGCTGTCCCTGGTCCCTGAGTCCCATGTTGGCACCACCCCCGACTGCCCACCCTGGGTCTATGGGCAGCGCCTCCACTACCTTGGCCCCATAGTAGGGATGCTGCTCAGCCTGCCTTGCAGCGTGGCTTCAGCAGGTCCCTCACCTGCTCTGCTCAGCTTCCCACAGGTGGGGGTTGGCGTGCCACCCATGTGAGGTCTGTGGCTTGGGGTTCCTGGGGCTGCTGGGTGACTGTGGCCTCATCCTCAAGGTCTGTGCCTGGAGGTAGATGCTCTGTTGTGCAGACACAGGCACAGAGGGACTTGGTGCAGCTGTGCTGGGTGGTGGCCTGGCAGGCCCTCTGGGGCTGCGGAGAGGAAGAGAAGCACACCCAACCTTCCACGCCCTTGCACACGCCTCAAGGAGTGAGGACACAGCGCACAGAAGTCTGTCCACAAAGCAGCTCCTTCTCAGCACCACCAGCTGCCCGCGAATGGTCAGACACCCAGGACGCGGCGCCCCACACATTAGAAGGAGGGTCTCAGTAGGAAGAGGGAGTCCCACCGCGAGCCACACCTGGGTGGGCAGCCTTGCTAGGAAAGTGACCACCCCCAAGGACTCCATTCACAGGGAAGGCCCAGAACGTGGGTCTGGACTTGTGGGTCGGTGGACGCCAGGGCGGGGTGGTGGGCAGAGTGACTGCCTGTGCCCAGAGGCTTCTCCTTGGATGTTCTGAAGCCGGTTGCCCTGATGGGCAGCAGACTCCCCATGTGTTCATATGCCCAAGGTGCGTGTGGGGCTCTGGTGGGCTTCACGGTATGTGACTGGCATGCACACAGAGCTGATCCACACCTGGCGGCCTTGCTGATCTCCATAGTGTGCAGAGCAAGCCTGGTGGGAGGTGTGAGTTCCATGTCCAGCAGCCTCAGCGCTGAGGACGTCAGCAGTGGCCCCCACGCGTCCCCCGATCCTCTATCCTAACAGTTTATCAGAATCTAAACAGCAGGGCAAAAGTGGGTCCCTGCTCCCCAGGGTTTAAATCCTCCGTGTCCAGGCACCTCGTGCCTGGGCTCAGGTTCTGTCTTGGGGCTGTGCCATCCAGCTCTGCCCTGGGTGTGCGAGGAGGGCTGAGTGGGCTGCTCACTCCTGGGCTCCTCTGCGGTGGCCAGGCTCCCTCCACTCCGTGGACACTTGGGTCGTTTCCTCTGGTGGCATTTGAGTTTCTGGGGCAGCTGTAACAAGTCACCCAGAATCACGAGCTAACTCACAGTTCTGGAGGCGCCTTGACGCGGAGGTGCTGGCAGGGTCCCTCTGGAGGCTCTGGGGAGCATCAGTGCCCTGGCCTTGCCTGCCAGTGCTGCTGTAGGTCCTGCCTGGGGCCCTCTACTCCATCCTGTTCTGGGTCCTTCCATCTGCTCCTGACTCTGACCCTACTAGGGTGTCTCCCAGCTGCTAGCAGGGGCTGTTGAGCACCTCCCACCCCTACGTGGACTCTGCTGGGGACACCCTGGAGTGGAACTGCTGTCAAGGATGTGTCTGGGTCCAGCTCCTGGCTGCCTGGGCTCCTCCTGTCCCCAGTCAGGTGCTTCTCTCCGCGGCCCCCTTCTGGTGGAGGGAGGAGGCTCCGCGAGGCCTGCTTGTCCCGGAGGAAAGGGGGTGCTAGACCCCCAGCAGCACTCTGCTGGATGGAGGCTGGGAACCCCCTGGCCCACCCCAGGCCCTCATCCCAGGCCAGGGGCTGCAGGGGGGTCTCTGAGAACCTGGGAGCTGTCTCCTGAGTGCAGATGGCCCACTCTGGCTGTCCCTGAGCAGCAAGTCTGTCATAGTGTGCGTGGTTGGGTCTGGGGTCCACACCTGGGGCACCCTGAGAGCAGCTGGACACAGCACACCATGGCTCATCCCTGACCTTCCTGTAGGCCCGGGGACCTGTGGTCCAGGTGTGCATGCTCACGCCCTTGGTTCTAGAGCACACCCAGCCATAGCTGGCTGCCCTTCTGGGGGAAGCCCACCAGAGCCCGCCCTGGACCCAGGTGGTGGGCCTGAGTCTCCTGGGGCCATGTGGCCCTGGCCTGCGGAAGGCACTGGGCAGCTTGCTCCTCTGTGGGGATGCCCCTCCTGTCTGGGGAGTCTCTGGAATGCCCAGCAGGCAAACACCAGGGAGAAGCCGGCCCTGTTCCGCCTCCCTTTGATGTCTTGTCCTCTGTCCTCCAGGCTGGCCCTGTCTGGACAGGCAGCCAGCCCCACCCTCCAGGCTGTGGGTCCCTGAGGGCAGCAGTGAGTGTGGAGACTGGGCTGGGCCACTTGCCTATCCCTGAGCCCAGGCTCCTTCTCTCCCCACTCAGGTGTTTCTTCCTTTGATCTCAGGACCCTCTCTCCCTAGTCCCTCATCCCCAGATGGGGAAACTGAGGCCAGAGAAGTCACATGTACCAAGGAGGGGCACCTTTCCCCAAGCCCCCCCTCTCCTCAGGTCCATGAGGCAGCTGCCAAGGAGGATACCTGTCCCAGCAGCTGGCTGGCTGACTTGCACGGGGCATGGTCACGTCCATCTCAGTGTTGGGCAGCTCTCCCAGCCCGGGGTGCTCTGTGGAGAGGACTGTGGGCCCTGGCATCTGGTCATGGCTTCCAAACGGGTGGTTCTAGAAGAGAGGCTGTGCCTGCCCTGAGCTGCCCACCCTGTGCTGGCGGGAATCTGAGTCACTTGTCCAGGTCACCCCGGTCATTCCTTATCTTCCAGATTGGAATTCTGGTGACCACAGCTGCTCTCCAAACTAGATCCCTGATACGTCAGTGTGTGCAGGGGAAAGGGCACAGGAGCTGTGGTCCTCACCAGACGTCCAAGGCCCTGGATGGTTGCCCCTGTGGCAGGGTGTGGGCAGGCCCTTGGCACAGTGGGGCCAGGCCCCTGCCCACTCTGTCAGAGCACCTGGCCCCTCTCCATCTGCTGTGCCTGGTTGAAGGAGTGGCTTGGAGTTTCCCTCCCTGCCCTTCCCCTAGGGACCATCCCGGTGGCAAACAACTGGTCCCTGTAGGGGCCCGGCAGCAGGGGGTGGGGACACCACCCGCTGGGTCTGCCTCCTCCCCTTTACTGCAGGGGCAGGCCCCAGGGGCCAGGCTGGGCAGGGCCTTGGGAAGGACAGGAGACCCGGAGGTAGGCTCCCTGCCACAGAGAGCGGCCTGCTACGCAGCAGAGGGCTCTGGCTCCCCGACCTGTCGGGCCCCCGACAGTGCTGCCAGGTCAGGGGCCTGGGGAGCCATGAGCTCTGGGGTACACAGACAATGCTCCTGGGGACACGATTCCCACTTTAAACCATGACAGAGTCGGCTGAGTCAAATGGAAAGTGCACAAATAAACAGAGCTTCAGCTGATGGTGACATACAGACTGTGTTGTGGGTCGGGGTTCAGGTGGCCTCCAGGAAGTTCCTGGGACCCACAGCTGGAGCAGTCAAGAGGGCTTCCCCTGACCCCGCCCCTTCTCTGTTCAAAGACATTTGACCCGAAGTGGGGCTGGGTCTGGTTTCACACCCATGTCCACCAGCCATTGGTGAGGGATGCCCAGGGGGATGCATGCTCCCCAACTCAGGTCAAATCTACAGAAATCCACCAGCTGCCAGTTCTGGGGTCCCAGTGCTGGTTGTGGGGGACCTGGGTCTACACCCACCACACTGCCACCACCACCCCTTACACAGGGCTTGGGGAGAAATGATCTCTGAGTGTGTGTGGAAGGTGGGGCAGGGGGCACCTGGTCCCTCAGGAAGAAGAGTAGGGACTCCCAGCGGTCCCATGGCCTGGGTGGTATAAGCCTGGTGCTCAGAAGGACATGGGCATCTGCTGTGGGCACCCAGATGGGCCTCCTGGGGCCAACCTGAGCATGGGGCCAGCCTCACCAGTCTCAGCTCTCCAAGGTGGAGGCAGGGGCCACCTCTGCGTCTCAGATTTTTGAAGGGTGCCCCCCCCCCCGTGTTTCCTCTTCTCATGTGTCTGCTGGTCACAGTGAGGCATGGCTGTTGATTTGCAAAGGAGGAGCCAGGCTGGCCAGAGATCAGGTCCCAAGGCCTGCACGTCACGGACTCCGACCCCACGTGGCAGACCATGCCAGGGCAGACCCAGGAGGACCATGCTCAGGGTGCCCCTCCATGGAACCCTCAGGATCAGGAAGGAGTCGATGGACGCCCCAGTGATGGTGAAGGCCACCTGCAGACACAGACAGTCCCAGGGTGAGAAGTGCCAGCCAGCAGCATGGGACAAAGGATCAGGTCTTGTTTTTAGTCAGACGCATTTCAGATACCTCAAATTTTGTTGATGGAAATTTTGGAGGCTCTTCATCATTTTCTCTGCAATTTATATTTTTTTGTAATTAAATTTCCTGTATTTTGGGGTGATCAAACAAGGGGGTATGTCAGGCCCATGGTGATGTGCACACAGGTTCTCAGGCTCAGGTCTGTGATTCTTAGGTTGGGAGATGAAGGTAGAAGAGCCAGAGGCACCCCCAGGCCACACCTGCTCAGGACCCCCCGCCCACTGGCCTTTGAGAGGGGGGCATCTCAGGTGCGGACACTATCCAGGCTCAGCGGGGCACAGGCCAGGGCCCCTCCAGGGACTAGGCCAAGCTGGGCTCTTCTCCCAGGTGTGTGTGCCCTCAGGGTACATGTTAGAGGGAAGTGGTGCTTGGGCCTTCCAAATGTCATTTTCTATCCCGGGGGGACCTCTACAGGTCCAGGCACTCAGGGTCCTCAGGTATGGGGACAGGCCCTCAGAGCTCATGTCCCCCAGGTATGGGGACAGGCCCTCAGAGCTCATGGCCCCCAGGTATGGGGAGAGGCCCTCAGAGCTCATATCCCCCAGGTATGGGGAGAGGCCCTCAGAGCTCATGTCCCCCAGGTATGGGGAGAGGCCCTCAGAGCTCATGTCCCCCAGGTATGGGGAGAGGACCTCAGAGCTCATGTCCCCCAGGTATGGGGACAGGCCCTCAGAGCTCATGTCCCCCAGGTACGGGGACAGGTCCTCAGAGCTCATGTCCCCCAGGTATGGGGACAGGCCCTCAGAGCTCATGTCCCCCAGGTACGGGGACAGGTACTGAGAACTCATGTCCCCCAGGTATGGGGAGAGGCCCTCAGAGCTCATGTCCCCCAGGTATGGGGAGAGGCCCTCAGAGCTCATGTCCCCCAGGTATGGGGAGAGGACCTCAGAGCTCATGTCCCCCAGGTATGGGGACAGGCCCTCAGAGCTCATGTCCCCCAGGTACGGGGAGAGGCCCTCAGAGCTCATGTCCCCCAGGTATGGGGAGAGGCCCTCAGAGCTCATGTCCCCCAGGTATGGGGACAGGCCCTCAGAGCTCATGTCCCCCAGGTACGGGGAGAGGCCCTCAGAGCTCATGTCCCCCAGGTATGGGGACAGGCCCTCAGAGCTCATGTCCCCCAGGTATGGGGACAGGCCCTCAGAGCTCATGTCCCCCAGGTATGGGGACAGGCCCTCAGAGCTCATGTCCCCCAGGTATGGGGACAGGCCCTCAGAGCTCATGTCCCCCAGGTATGGGGAGAGGCCCTCAGAGCTCATGTCCCCCAGGTATGGGGAGAGGCCCTCAGAGCTCATGTCCCCCAGGTATGGGGACAGGCCCTGAGAGCTCATGTCCCCCAGGTACGGGGACAGGCCCTCAGAGCTCATGTCCCCCAGGTATGGGGACAGGCCCTCAGAGCTCATGTCCCCCAGGTATGGGGACAGGCCCTCAGAGCTCATGTCCCCCAGGTATGGGGACAGGTCCTCAGAGCTCATGTCCCCCAGGTATGGGGACAGGCCCTCAGAGCTCATGTCCCCCAGGTATGGGGACAGGCCCTCAGAGCTCATGTCCCCCAGGTATGGGGACAGGTCCTCAGAGCTCATGTCCCCCAGGTATGGGGACAGGTCCTCAGAGCTCATGTCCCCCAGGTATGGGGACAGGTCCTCAGAGCTCATGGCCCCCAGGTACGGGGACAGGCCCTCAGAGCTCATGTCCCCCAGGTACGGGGACAGGCCCTCAGAGCTCATGTCCCCCAGGTACGGGGACAGGCCCTCAGAGCTCATGTCCCCCAGGTACGGGGACAGGCCCTCAGAGCTCATGTCCCCCAGGTACGGGGACAGGCCCTCAGAGCTCATGTCCCCCAGGTACGGGGACAGGCCCTCAGAGCTCATGTCCCCCAGGTACGGGGACAGGCCCTCAGAGCTCATGTCCCCCAGGTACGGGGACAGGCCCTCAGAGCTCATGTCCCCCAGGTACGGGGACAGGCCCTCAGAGCTCATGTCCCCCAGGTACGGGGACAGGCCCTCAGAGCTCATGTCCCCCAGGTACGGGGACAGGCCCTCAGAGCTCATGTCCCCCAGGTACGGGGAGAGGCCCTCAGAGCTCATGTCCCCCAGGTACGGGGACAGGCCCTCAGAGCTCATGTCCCCCAGGTACGGGGACAGGCCCTCAGAGCTCATGTCCCCCAGGTACGGGGACAGGCCCTCAGAGCTCATGTCCCCCAGGTACGGGGACAGGCCCTCAGAGCTCATGTCCCCCAGGTACGGGGACAGGCCCTCAGAGCTCATGTCCCCCAGGTACGGGGACAGGCCCTCAGAGCTCATGTCCCCCAGGTATGGGAGCAGGCTCCTGGAGACTACAGTACCCTGAGGCAGCAGTGTTAGGAGCAACAGCCTGTGGTCAGTGGGGTTTGGGCTAAGACATGGGAAAAAGCGAGGAGGAGGGGGAGGAAGGAAGGAAGGGAGGGAGGGAAGGGGGAGGAAGAAAGGAAGGGAGGGAGGGATGGGAGGGGGAGGGGAAGGAAGGGAGGGATGGGAGGGGGAGGGGAAGGAAGGGAGGGAGGGAGGGAAGGGGAGGGGAAGGAAGGAAGGAAGGGAGGGAAAAAGGGAGGGGGAGGGGGAGGAAGGAAGGAAGGGAGGGAGGGAGAGAGGGAAGCAGAGAGGGGGAGGAAGGAAGGGAGGGAGGCAGGGAGGAGGGAGGGGGAGGAAGGGAGGGAGGGAGGCAGGGAGGAGGGAGGGGGAGGAAGGGAGGGAGGGAGGGAGGGGAAGGAAGGGAGGGAGGGAGGGAGGGAAGGGGAGGGGAAGGAAGGGAGGGAGGGAGGGAGGGGAAGGAAGGGAGGGAGGGAGGGAGGGAAGGGGAGGGGAAGGAAGGGAGGGAGGGGGAGGGGAAGGAAGGGAGGGAGGGAGGGGGAGGGGAAGGGAGGGAGGGAGGGGGAGGGGAAGGAAGGGAGGGAGGGAGGGGGAGGGGAAGGGAGGGAGGGAGGGGGAGGGGAAGGAAGGGAGGGAGGGAGGGAGGGGAAGGAAGGGAGGGAGGTAGGCAGGGAGGAGGGAGGGGGAGGAAGGGAGGGAGGGAGGCAGGGAGGAGGGAGGGGGAGGAAGGGAGGGAGGGAGGGAGGGGAAGGAAGGGAGGGAGGGAGGGAGGGAAGGGGGGGAAGGAAGGGAGGGAGGGGGAGGGGAAGGAAGGGAGGGAGGGAGGGGAGGGGAAGGAAGGGAGGGAGGGAGGAAGGGGAGGGGAATGAAGGGAGGGAGCGAGGGAGGTCTGTCCTCTAAGGGGTGCTCAGGCTCCTGGCCTCACCCAGAGCAGGGAAGCTCCTGGGCTGGCCTGGGAGCATCTGTGGCCACATGTGCAGGTGGGAGGGGGTCATCTGTGGGCAGAGGAGGGAGACAGAAGGGTGCCAGGCAGAAGGCCGCTCAGGATCCTGTGTGTCCTGGCCAGAGAGGGCAACTGCCCTCCCCCGCCCACAGCTGGCCCTGGTTCAGTTCTTGCCTTTAGGTGGCCATGAGGCTGGTCCTCCTTGGCCCAGGCGTCCCAGCTGTGATGTCCCCCAATGCCTCTCCCACTTCTGTTTTCTAGCCTGTTTCCTGTTGTACAGTCCATCGGGAGCAGAGGATGCGGCCCTGTGGGCGGGCCACTCCGAAGCCCTCAGAGCAGTGCTGCTGGTTGTGGGGAGAGACCCTGTCTTGGCAGCTTCCCAAGTGTCTGGAGCATGGATTCTAGAGTCAACCAGAAACAGGAAGCCCCAGACCATGGGCAGCCCCAGGGCCACGGCACCACGATAGGCCCCAGGGCCTGACCACAGCGCAGCAGACTGGTGGGCAGGGCTGGCCCAGGAGCTGGCTTCTTTGTGGCTCATGCGGCCCTGTGGCCTCGGGAGTCGGCTCCTGAGTGAAGGCAGGTGGGTGCCCTCCTCTGAGGGCTCTCAGGCTGGGCTCCAAGTCCAGGTCTGCTGCTGTCCAAGAGCCACATCAGGCAGGAGGAAGTATGTTCTGGCTGCGGACACCGACCCCCGCCGGTGCTCAGGACAGGTGGCTGTGACCGAGTGTGCTGCCTGCTCTCGGCTTTGTACATAGATGCTGCCTTGGCTGCTAGTGACCCCCCAAGTGGCCTCTGACCAGAGGAGGGCCACGGACCCTCCTCTGTGTGTCCCTGGAGTGACCAAAGTCAGACATCAGCTTCTGGAAGGTCCCTCCTTGCTCAAACTTGGACCCTGGAAGGAGATCAGTCCACCATCCTGCTGAGACTCCCCCGCCCCCACGGGCTCTTCCTTTATGTGAGGCTGGCCCTGGGCTGGATGGACTGTTGGGGGCTTCCCAGGGCTGGAAAGGCTGCCCCATGGGCATCAGCCTGGCTCGTTCTGCGCCTCCACCCAGATCACAGAGACCAAGGGCTGAGGCAGAATGGAGGCCGGGGACTCCGGCCACAGCTCAGGCGCCTCTTTTACCCCAGACCCGCAGGGCAGGGCCACCCTGGTCCTGTCTCTGTGTCTGGATGAGGCCTCTGATCTCCCGGCTTCCTTCCTTTGTGTGCAGTGGCCAGCCAGGCAGGGCAGCACTGGTGTCCTCAGGCAAGTGGGGGCTGTCAGACGGGTCCCCATTTCTTGCAGGCCGCGTAGGCGCACAGAGGCTGCTGGGATCCTGCTACCGTTGGCCTGCAGGTGGCCCAGCCCGGCCCAGGTGGTGCTTGGTTCCTCTGGTTCCACCCACCTTGGGGTCAGCCTGATATTGAGGACCCCCCACTGACCCTCCTCTAGCTCCACACTCCAGGGTCTTCTGGGATCCTTCCCCAGCTCACCTTAGGGGCCTGAGTCCCCCTGGAGCCCACCTCCAAGCTCCCTGTGCCCGGGCTGCCCCAGCGTGAAGCCAGGCAGGACCCAGGCCCTCCCCACCCCCCGTCCTTGGTGGCGTCTTTGCTCCAGCCCTGTCTCAAGCTCTGATCTCTGGGTGGATCACTGCTCAGCCTCCAGTCAGGTCTGGTCACCCTCCCATGGCTGGTGTGGTGTGCCCTGCACCTGAGTCACCCTCAGTACAGAGCCCAGCCTGACTCTTGGTGACCAGCCAGAGAGGGTGACCTCCTGACGAACCCCCCCAACCCGAGGCTGTGGCCTGTCAGGGCCCCCAGGGTCCCGCTCCCACCCCTGGGCCCACTCTTTCCACTGCCCATTGCTCAGTGAATACCCCTTTGCTCTTCCGAGGCTCCATGGCTGGTCCCCTTCTGGTCACCTTGCTCAGGGCTCTGCTGGCCAAACCCTGTTGGGTACCCCAAGTGCGTGGCCCCTCTGTTGGCCTCCGTCTGCCTGCAGTGCACAGAGGTGACCAGAACTGCCTTTCGGATGGTCCCCAGCTGGGCTTTGCTCTGTAGAGAGGTCCACAGGCTGGCTGTCCTTGGACATGGCTTTCCTCCTGAGGGGACCTTGGGAAGGGCCCTGCCTAGGGACTGGAAGGGGTGGCCAGATAGCCCCTGCTAGGAGAGGCCCAGTAGCAGAGGCTGGGCCCTGTGGGGTCCTCTGACCCTGGTGCCTCTGCTGTGCCTTCCCTGGCCTGGCTTCTCTGTGCCAACAGGCTTCTCTGGTAGGATGGGCACGCGCCCAGGGCCCTGGGGGCCGGAGAGGAGCCTGGACGCCCTGAGTCCTCTCCAGACTCCTGCCCCACCCCCACGGCCTCTAGCTGGCCACAGACAACAGGGGGTGGGGCCCCTTCCAGCTCTGGGGCTCTGGGACTGGGGACACGGTGACTCAGCATGGAAGCTGACACAGGCTCTCTCAGGTGCAGCTGAGCCTCTGCAGACGGTGACTCAACGGTTTCAAAGGCTCGTATCTGTTGGAGCTCAAAGGCAGAGGCCGGGTGCTGAGGCCGCCTTAGTCATGACTTTCAGACGGGCCTGCCAGTCCAGCATTGTGGCTGAGAGCTAAGGTCACGCTCATCCGTGACTTCGGATGATTCACTGTTGTGGGCCTGACAGAGCTGCACAGAAAGCTTTTGGTAATTGCCAGGGGTCATGTGTCATTCTTAGACCCTCACCCACACGTCCCTGTGTGTATTTGTGTCGGAGAATCATGCAAAAGAGCGGCCCAAGGGAGCAAGGCAGAGAAAGTCAACCGAGAAGTGGCTTCGGCTCCTGTGCTGTTGGGCTCCCAGCGTGAAGGTCAGGAGGAGCTCAGTCCCTCCCTTTTCAAACTCTCTTTCCTAGCTCCTTCCACAGGGAAGGCTGGACGGGCTGTGGGGAGCCCAGGAGCTCACAGTGCCTGGAGCCGGGGCTGCGGCAGGGAAGTGGCTCGGCAGCTGGTGCAGGGGGATCTGCTCCCCCAGGCAGGTCCTCTTATGGTGCTCGGTCAGTGGCTTCTAAGGTGGCTGCAGAACACTCTTGTCACCCAGACACCCCCATGCCCCGTGCAGCCCCTCTTCCCCTCCCCGTCCTGGGCACCCTCGACTCACTCTCTGCCTCTCAGGACCTGCCCTGGGATGACTCGAGGGCGTGGCCTTAGCCTCCTTCCTTCCCTGAGCCTGGTGAGATGATGGGCAGACTGTCTTCAAAGATGCCTCCACACCCTTCCAAGGGCTCTCTTGCCACTTGTGACATCGGGGCACCAGGGGTGGGGTCTGCTGACCTCCTTGGCTGTGGCTGGGGTTGGCACCAGCGGCCTGTGGCAGAAGCCTCTGGCTGATGCTGGCCAGACCCAGCAGGTGGACCTCCTGCTCATGGTGGACGCCTGGGTAGGTGGGGACATGAGGAGTCCCCGAAGTTCCATGATCCTCTCCGTCCCTACCCCGTCTGCTTCCTCAGGTCCACGATGCCCTTCAGAGCCCTAGGGAGGGGGCACTGGTGGGTGTCACCTCAGGCTGCCTGGGCCTTCCTTCCAGTCTGTGGGCTCAGGAGACGGGGAGAGGCAGACCTGAGCCCAGCTCAGTGTGAGGCCTGGACTTGGCCTCAGGCAGGACACTCTTGGTGGTCCCAGCTGTGGCCCGTGGGGACTGGCGGGCAGCGCAGGAGCAGAGCTACGGAGACTTGCAGTGCCCGGTAGCTATCAGATCGACACGCTGACAGCTGCAGACACCCTAGTGGACAGTGTGACCCAGGTCCCAGCACCCACCTGCTGGCAGATGACACCAGCAGCCCCCTGCACTGGGGCTGGGGCCGGTCAAGGCCAGTGGTGGGACTTTCAACAAGTGACCTCCACCAACACCAGCCAGCCTCACCTCCAGAGAGCCAGCTCTGTCCCTCTCCACTCAGCACCTCAGGCGTTCGCACTCAGACACCGCATTTACACCTCGGCCACCGGCAGACTCTGTGAGTCCCCCTGATCCTGTGGGGGTCAGATGGTCAGCTGGAGGCACTCTCCCACACACCCTCCTCTGCTCCTCCCCTAAGCCAGGAGAGGGCCAGGCACACCCAGAACGTGGTCTGCCCACGGTTCCATGCTGGAGCGGGCAGGAGGGGTGACCTTCAGGGTGGGGTGGAGGAAGCCTGTTCATCCCCAAGCCTGTTCACGGCCCTGTGCTTGGTGACCTCGGTCAGTAGAAACTCCTGACCCCCTACTGCAAGCTGAGCCCCAGGGCCAAGCACAGGCGCCTCCAGGCCACCCCGGAGAGCTGGGGTCCAGGTTTGGCCTGTGCACAGGAAGCAGGGGCCGTCACGGGTGTTGAGGACTTGGAGACCTGCCCATGACCACAGCACAGGGCAGCCTGCAATCAGTGTCAGACACAGGGGCCTGGTGGTCCAGGGCCTCTGCCCCCCAAGCCCTCCGTGGCCATCTGCAGAACCCAGCATAGCCGCCAGATGCCCGGGAGGTGACAGTGGCAAGCCCCCGGGTGATTGGCTCCTCCTTTCCCTGCCTGGTCCTCTGTTTCCTCATTTGGAAAACGTCCCATGAGCATTGTGAGGTGGCAAGCCCTGGTATGGGTGACAAAGTTTGCCTTGGGGACTCAGGCTGGTAGACACAAACAAGCAAAGAAGAAGGAGGAGTGGGAAGAGGAACAGTGTGTGGTGACCTGCAGGGTGTGGGGGGGGGTCTCCCGACTTCCCAGGACCTGCAGCATAGGGCCTGTCCCAGGTCTGGGCTCCTCCAGGCCATGCTGACCCCTGCAGCCCGTGGCCCAGGACTGGAAGGCAGGCAGTGTAGGTGGCTGGCAGGGACAGGGACTCAGGGTCGGGCTTCGAGGGAGAAGCTCCGTGGGGGTGGGGCTGGGAGGGGCGGCTTTTCTGCACTAGGTGGAAACTGAGAAAAGAACTGAGATGATGTCAGAGCTGCTGACCTCAGGGTGGAGGCTGAGCTGCTGCCTAGGTGCCCAGCCTGGTGCAGGGAAAGGCTGGAGACATGCAGGTGCCCCTGAGGGCCACAGGCCCTGGGCCACTAGGCCACGAGGCCACCAGGCTCTGAGCTCCCTGCCCGGGGCTGCCTCCCCAGCACCCAGACATGTCCCCTGTGGAAGAACCCTGCCAGCCCTGGTGTGACACACGGGTTTTGGGTCGGAGATGGACGGGTCTCTGTGTGCCCCAGAGCTCGGCTAGGACAGTTCTTCCTTGGAGAACAGAGTTTACTCTCAATATCTGGCTTCACAGGGGTAAAAACTGTGCATTTTAGAAGCCAAGAACAGCATGGGAAAATCCTCTGAGCCCTTGATTCTCTTATCTCAAGGAAGCAGTGAGGGTGTGCGGGTGGATGCTGGTGTTGGGTGTGTGCAGCCGCAGGCTGGAGGGGTCTCCTGAAGTGGTGGCTGGCCCTCCCCGGCGGCATGAGTCTTTTCCAGGCCCATCTGTTCACCATCTTTCCTGCTGGACCCTGCAGAGCCTGCTGCCTACATGGCCACTAAAATCCCCAAACTGCACGTGCATTGCATGGGCTCACTTCCTCAGTGAGTCTCGTGCGGAAGAAAAAGATACACACAGAATCGGTCACAGGTAGCACGTGTGTGTAAACAAGGGCACACCCTGAAGACCATCCTGACGAAGGCAGAGAGCTTCAGGCCGGCTCCCTGCTCTCGCGCTCTGCTCAGGCCCGCAAAGCTGGGCTGGACCCTGTGGTACTGACCCCTGAGACCACGTGGGCAGCTCAGCCTCTGAGATGGTGGTAGGGTGGGCAGATGCGCTCCAGGTCTTCACAGCATGTTCTAAGGAACTGGGTTTCAAGAAACAGAGTTGAAGAGCTGCTGCCCCTGCAGCAGGGAGTGAGGGTGGCTGTTGGCTTTGGTGCAGGAAGACGGAGGTTCCCGCCACACCTGCTTGGAGGCTTGTGTTCAGGGTGGAGGACGGGGCTGGACATGTGTGTGCAGGGTTGGGTCTGCAGGTCAGCTGTGGCCAGGAGCAAGGGAGCTGCACGGGGATGAGGACCGAGGTTGGAGGCCAGGGCAGGGACAGCCTGCGTCAGCACGCCAAGGGAGGACAGAGCTTCACACCCTGCGCTCTCAGGGTGCCAGGCCAGCAGGCCCCGGGAGAGGCACTTGGCCAGAACCAGCCACAGGAGGCTGGACCGTGTCTGCCCTTGACACCTCTGTGTCTGTCCACCTCCACAGCGTCTCCCTCTCCCCTGGACATGGCAGCCTAACCGTCATCTCCTTCTTCTGTCCACTCTCAGCTGAGGCTATGTGGGGCTACCTCCCAGCACGGCTCCCTGCTTCCTGCACCCTCTCAGCCCAGGTGCCCAGCCTGCTCACGGCCTTTCTCCCCCACATTCAGGTGGTCCCCCGCTCTCTGCCCAGGTACCCCCAGGGACTCTCTGACCTCAGTGCCCTCCCTCTCTGCTGCCAGGTTGCTGTGACCCTTGCTCATCATTTCACACTGGCTGCCATCCTGGACTGTGCTCCCCCTGGCCACCCCACCCCTGGACTAGGCTCCTCCTGGTCACCCCACCCCTGGGGCTCCATTCCCCCTGGTCTCCCCACCTCATTCCAGGATCCACAACTCTGACCCAGGGGCGGGTGTGAGGCATGTCCTCCCAACACAGCTGCTTAGCATTCCTGTTTCTTACCCAGTGTTCGCACGTCACCTACTTTCTAAGGGGCCAAAATTGTAAACTGAATTCTTTGATCATTTGATTATTTTAAGTTATTGTTAATTTTTTAAAAAATTTTAACTTTGTCACCAAAAGTTTTCTTTCTACTTTTTAGGGAAATATTTTAAAACATAC
Source organism: Spermophilus citellus (assembly GCF_964194105.1). Taxonomy (NCBI): domain Eukaryota; kingdom Metazoa; phylum Chordata; class Mammalia; order Rodentia; family Sciuridae; genus Spermophilus; species Spermophilus citellus. The sequence goes on along the minus strand of NC_138192.1, from coordinate 135,361,169 downwards.
TTTAAAAATATAGAAGTTTAGAATGTATAAATGCATTTCATTGAAACGTTAGCCAATAGAAAGTCACCTGGCTGTCCTGGGACATCCACCCTTCCTCATCCCGCCTGGCTCCCGGAGGAGATCACGCCCTGAATTTTGTGTGACTTCCTGGTGTGACTTCACACACGCAGCTTCTGTATGTTCCTTAGGGATGCCGTGGGCCTGCTGCAGGGTTCTCTACTGCAGGTGGGGAGGTGAGCCCGGCAGCCGGGCAGCCCGCAGGCAGCTGGAGGAAAGCAGGCGTCGGGGTCTTACGAGATTGTGTGCACATTTCCAACTTTATTAAATTTCATGAGTGAAATTCTCTAGGTCTTTAAAAAAACCTTTTTTGATCAAAGGGTTATTTTTCTGGAGGAAACTTGGGTGTGGGGAGATGGCTGTGTGGTCGATCATGGTCACCAGGTGTGCCAGGTACCCTGGGCCATGTGCCACCCTCCTGGGGTCTCTCAGCACACAGCTTGGGCTGTGCCTGGGTCTGTGTGGCAGACCAGGTCAGGACCACAGGTCTGGGCACTTCCCAGGTCCCAGAAGGGACTCTGCCTAAGGGTACTGGGACCATCATTCCCTCTGGGGCTCTGCCGGCTCCCCAGGCCTCTCAGTGGACAGGACAGGGATGGCCTTGGGGTCTCATCAGACCTCCAACGGCCACCTGAAGTCTGAGCCCTCCCCAGGCCAGCTGTTCCACCTGCACCCCTCCAAGAGGGACCCTCTGCCATCCTCAGACACAGGACCCCTGCTTTTTGTCCCTTTTGACCTTCCAGGGGAATAGCCAGCTGCCTCTGCTTTGGCACCTGCCTCCTGCCCCCCTGCCCTCCCGCTGGGCGTCTGTGTGCCTTGGGGCTCGTCACTTGGTGCACTGTGGGGGCTCTACTCCCTTCTCCCCATCAACAGATGTGTTCCCCCCCCCCCAGGGTCCTGGCTTTGTCCAGTTTGGTGGAGGCCAGATCTTGCTCCCAGGTCTGGTGGGAAAGGGGTGGACAGGCTCAGCTTCCTGCCCCAGCCGGTGCCTTTGCTCAGGGAGCCCTGCTCTTGGCCCTTTCTGGAGCGAGCCCCTTGGGAGGAGGCTGCCTAATTGGCCCCTGGCAGGCTCTGCACCCCACATAGCCCTGGTGCCCGCTCAGGTCCCCCACGCAGCTGACTCACCAGGTCTGCCGGTTGTGCGGGCAGAGGGGGCACCCGGCCGTTCCAGGGACTCCTGGCTCACAGGCTCCTTTAGGGCTTCCTGCCCAGCTTCGACTCCTCGTCAGTGAATGTCCTTCTGGACGCAGGCCTGGGGGTCTGCCTGTGGGATAGGGAGTGTTGTGCTCTTGTCCCCATGGACGTCTGGGACCAGGACTGGGTGACAGGTGGTGGGGACTGTGGGGTAGGTGGCGTTTTGACTTGAAGCTCCCTGTGTCGGCCTTGTAGTCAGTTCGTCGCTGTCGGAAAGAGGGGCCTGCTCTGTGCACATCCACTGGCCGTCCAGGGAGAGGGCTCCCCACGGCTCCTCTCCCCTCTCTCCCTTCCCTTCCTGGGTGAGGGGCTGGAGCAAGCCCTCTGGGGCCCCTGTCCCTTCACCCCAAGGCTCCCCACCTCCTTGGCACCCCCATTCCGCTTTGCTCCGATACAAATGCACTTCATAGAGGGCGGGGTAGGGAGGATCGGTCAGCCTCCTGCCGGGGAGTCTGAGAGCCGAGACCCCCTCCGAGGGCTGCTCTGGGAACTGATGGAGACACAGAGCGGGCTCATCTCTGTTCATGCTCCTGGGAGACAATGTCAAGTGGGACTTGCTGGCCAAGCACTTCCCCAGGACCGGGGCACCCGCTGTCACTTCACGGAGGCCAGGGGAGGCCAGGGACACTTGGTGTGTTTCAGGGTGCAGAGCCCTGAGACCCTTCTATGCACGTGTGGGAAACCAGCTTCCCTGCAGCAAAGTCTGCCACCCCCATCTGCCTGATGTTCTGCTCCATCCTTGACCCTCAGAAGAGCCCCTCCAGAGGGTCCCTGGCCTGTCCCTCCTGTGGTGGAGCCCCAGAGGGCAGGGGCTGTTTTGAAGGCCCCTCTCCTTGCACCAGCATGAGCTGTTGAGTTCTGTAAGGATCCGCTAAGTGCTGGGGATGGATCTGTCCACCCCTGAGAGACCAGCAGTAGGAAGAAGGGTCCAGAAGGTGTGGAGAGCTCCTGCCCATCTATCATGAGACAGCCACACCCAACCGAAAAGCATGGGGCTTGGACCCCACTTCCCCCCCAGCCCTGCGAGGGAATGAGCCTGGCCTCGGGTGGGCAGGAAGTGGCCACCGCATGGCCACACGGTTGGCACCAGTTAAATGCTGGCAAGACCACACCAGAGGCTGCAAAAGCAGGACTGTCACAGGCCGAGTGTCAGTGGGCAGAGTCACCGAGAGATGGCTGCACAACCCCTGGTCCACTTGAACATGCCGATGCCCCAGGGGGACCAGGTACAAAATGGCACCAAGACCTACGCACAAAAAGCTGGGCTCCCAGTGGCCAGCAGTCAGGAGCAGCATGGGACGCGGAGCTGAGGTGACACGCCTGCACAGTCTGCAGGCCAGCAGCCACTGACCCCCAGCTCTAATGGGCCCCAGTGTTCTGCGCAGCACCTTGGACAGAAGGAGTCCTAGGGAACTGAATCTCCAGCTTGTCCAGCCCCTGAGCACACCACGTTCGTTCCATAGACCAGGAGACGAGTCTCAGCAAAACAGTGCCACAGGTCATGCCGCAGTGCCGAGCTGGGGTCTCCCTGGCAGTGCTGGCAGTGAGGTCACACGGGCAGCGTGGGGCCCGCCTGGCTGGCCTTGGGCGGGTTGGCCTGCAGTGGCCAGCACCCAGACCTGCAGGAGCGTGTTCGAGTGGTCTGACGAGCCCCGTGGAGGTCGGGCGGCGGTGGGTGCTGTTGCTTTCCCGTTCAGAGACCTGTGGGAGCTCTGGGGGGCCGTCTCCTCTAGAGCATTGCTGGTGGCCCTTGGTAGGCTGGGCCTGGGAGGGGGACGGTCAGCTGAGGGGGAGGGACACAGATGGGCCTCCTTGGGTGGCTGAGCCACCGGGGGCTGGCCCTGTGATGTGTCCTGGCTGAGGTGGCCACCCGAGGCCTCCCTCGAGGCCTGATGACCAGAGCCTGGGTGCTGCTCCTCCTGAGGCCCTGGTCGCCTCCCAGGCCCACAGGGTCGGGAGCGTAGGAGTTCTAGTGTGGATTTACCAGATGGGTCCTGGCAAGTTGGGCTGGGGCCCTCCTGCCCTGCCTCTCCAGTGACAGTCTACTGTGGCAAGGCCCCTGGGTGGCCCTCGGGGGTGTGACACGGGCTCCTGCTGGCTGCAGGCCTCTCCAGGTTCTGGGCTGGCCTCAGAGGGCACAGGGGCCCGGCTGCCTGCCCCCTCTGGCCTGGTCTAGGGGAGGATCCTTCCTCCTGATGGAAGAAGGACTCGGGGGAACAGCTTCTGCTGGACGCCCCTCCAGCTCGGATGTCTATGGACACCTACTGGACAGCACAGGGCAAGCAATGTCTTTGCAGTCACTTCTACCTCCCAGGAGTCAAGGAGGCCCCAGCTCAGGGTCACACGTGATCAGGAGGAGAACTGGAGGGCCAGGCAGGCCAGTACCTTCAGCCCTCTTGGGTCCATGGATTGGGAGGGGTCTGGGGTGGCTTGGCCTGGTCAGAGTCCCTTATGGGACCCACTGGGCCTGTGACACCAGGGTCCCATGGGCAGTGGGGACTGGGGAGTGATGCTGGGTTGGCATCCTTGCCTGGGGTCAGTTTGGAGGTGTCCTGAACAGGAGCTGGGCCTGCTTGGCCATGGCCACTGGACCAGCCAGGCTCCTCTCGAGGGTAAAGCTGAGGTGTCTGGGTGGTGGGGTCCGGCTCTGACAGTCAGGGTGGCATGTCTGTGTGTGCACGTGTGAGTGTGTGTGTGTGTGTGTGTGTGTGTGTGCAGCTGTGTGTGGGTGTGAGGACCTTCACCCCACCCTGCCCAGGAGGGCCTGGAGTTTAGTAGAGACAAGCGTCCAGCCCTTCCTCCGGCCACTTGCAAAGACCTTCAGGGCTCTGCGGTGGCTCCTTGGTCTCACCCTGTGCTTGGCAGATGGTGCTGTCATCTTTCTCAAGCTGTGACAGGCATTCAAACATGTCACGTGGCTCTTTGGTACATGGGCTGCCTCTAACAAGGAACATGGGAGCGCAGTGGCGGGCTCTGGGGAGGCTGCGGGCCCAGGCCCTGGACGTGTGCAGCCTGTGCTTCTCAAGGTGGACATGGATAGCAGCTCCCTGTCTGGGGCTATGGCCAGGGAGGTGGCTCTCTGTCTGGAGGCCGCCCTGGCTCTCCTGTTCCGGATCCTGCTTTCCAGAACCCTGGGGTTCCGCGAGGGAGAGTGTGTCTTCGGGAGGAGCCGCCTGTCTGCGCAGAGGGAAGGGAGGCTCCTGGTGGAGCGGGTGCAGGCTCTGTGTGCCAAGTCCTGTGTGAGCTGGCCGCGTCCACCCCATGGCATCTGGCCTGTCTGCCTTCAGTGTGCAGATCCCAGCAGTCCTGTGCGGGGCCCTGAGCCTCATCTTGGCTCAGCCCCAGGCACAGTTCTCATTCCCTACAAACCAGGGCCTGGCTGGGGGGCCGCAGGGTTGCCCAGGGCCCTGTGGACTGTGGGTGGCCCCTGCAGAACCCCCAGGCCTGGATGTGGCCACAGTAGAGCCCATGCCACAGGAAGCAGGGCCCGCGGCTCAGATGCCTGTCCACCCCACACACTTCTTACTCCATCCTCTGACTCCATCCCTGGGGAAGACCTGGGGTTATGGCTGAGCTGCGGAGGGGCCTGGGCAGGGTGGGTGTGGCAGTGGGACGACCATCGCCTGATGCTCCTGCATGGGTGTGTACAGGAAGAGACCCCAGCTGCTCTGAGGCCTTTGTGGAGGACACAGGAGTGGCCGTCAGGAGTGAGGCGTGTCCCTCACTGTACGTTTTGATAGGATTTGTAAGTCTCTCCTGAGCCAGTGTCAGGCCCACAGAGACACCCACTCCAGGGGAACAGGTGGCCCTTTGTCCGGCGTAGGGAGGATCATGGTCCCCTTCCCCTTCCCCCGGGCAAATCTCAGGGGCCCCAAGGTGGGGACAGCCCCTCCACCTCCACCTCAGCCCACCTTGCTAATCAAGAGGCCTGGGCCTGTCCAGGGTGAGGCTGAGCCAAGAGCAATGGAGGACAGAGCAGGGTGAGAAAGTGCCCAGGTCCTGGAGGGCCCCTTCTAGACCCTGGGAGGAAGGGCTCTGTCTGCATGTGGGTGGCCCGGGGGCTGTCCTCGCCCGAGCCGCTGAGGGCAGCGCTCAGGCCAGGCTGAGCAGGTGCGGCTGCAGACAGCTGGGCTTCCCAGGATGCTTGGGGAGTGAGGTCAGTTGCCTGCCCGGCCGCCAGCCGCACCCGGGGCTATTTTGGGAGCCTCTAGTTCTGCTGGCTGCTCCCACCCCAGGGCTCCTGGAAGTCTGGTTAGAGTGTGGACAATGCCCCTCTTGTCACACATCTGTCCCCTCAGGGCCTTCCTTCCCCTCAGACACAGCTGGTCCTGCCCAGGGTGGACTCCTGGCACTGAGGATGCAGGCCTGGCTCTGGGTCCCAGGATGGTGGAAAACTGGAGGCTTGGGGACCCCAGGAGGAGATAGGTGGGCAAGCTTGCCAGGCAGTGTCCCTGGTCAGAGGTGTCCCAGAGCCCCTGAGTGCCCATGCCTCTGGACAACTGATCTTGGGCAAGGCCCACCATTCTCGGGCACTGGAAGTCCCCCTAGGGCCCTTCTCTGAGTGGTCCCAAACCCTGAGCCTAATTCCTGAGAAAGGTGATCAGGGGACAGCAAGGGCTTACTGCTCAGAGAAGCTGGCCCTGCCTCCCCCACCCGGCCTGCTGCACGCACAGGCCTGCGACAAAGAAGTGAGGGGAGCTTCGCGTACTTCTCCCTTTACGACTAGAATAACTATCAGAACCTGCGACGTCCAGTCCTGGTCAGGTACCTGGTCCTGCGGCTTGAAGCATGTGGATCCCGACCTTGGAGCAGGGGCCTGACCTCGGAGCAGGGGGCCAGTTCCTTGGAGCAGGGGTCCTTTCCTTGTGGCCTTGGCCCTGACCTTGGAGCAGGGGCCCTGACCTCGGAGCAGGGGGCCAGTTCCTTGGAGCAGGGGTCCTTTCAATGTGGCCATGGCCCTGACCTTGGAGCAGGGGCCCTGACCTTGGAGCAGAGCCTTGACCTTGGAGCAGGGCCTGGCCCTGGGGCGGGGTCTTATGCAGGCCAGATAGGTGGAGGAGGGGCTCCCTCCAGCCTGTTAGGAGGGCACTGACCTCATGCTGAAGGCTCTGCCCCCAGGACCTCGTCACCTCCCAGGCCCGCCCCAGTACCACTGCCTTGGACATTAGTGTCCAACCTGTAAATTCTGGGGACATGGACATTTAGACTGTGGCAGCCCTGTAGCATCCATCCCCCTAAGTCCAACCGACTGGTGGTCCAGAGGCTTGACTGCACGGCTCCCTGGGCTGCTGAGGGGCTGGGCCTGGCTTTGAGGGGGGCCGCTGCCAGCCTGTGCCCAAGAGGGTGCTCCAGAGGCAGACATCAGCAAGGACGTCCACTCCCAGGGACACGAGAGGCTGTGGGGTGGATGGGCGTGTGTGGAGTGGAGGCAGGTGGAGCCCTCTGCTGGGACCGACCACCCCAGCTCCTCCAGGGGAGGGTTCCGTGCCTCTGCAGGGCCAGCTGCGGGCTGCACAGCATGGCCCACGGGAACCTCCTCAAGGTGTCCACGGGGTGATGGAGCTCCAAGGCGTGGGCAGGTGCTGTGGCCAGGAGGCTAGCTCTGGGTAGATGAGCCCAGGACACATCCCTGGCCAGAGGCCAAGGTGGGGCCAGAACGCATGGTTCCTGGTGTCTCCGTCCTCACTGGTGGAATCTGGGTTCATGGCCTCCAGCCCTCCTCCCACCACTGCCCTGCCCAAGCCCCCTGCCCTGGCCCTGCCCAGTGGGGTCTTCTGGTGACTAAGGGCAGATGATTCCAGTGCTTCGTTTCCGGTCTGTGAGCCTCACCATCTTCTCTTCCCCAGCAGAGTGTGGACCACACGGACTGCACTGTGAGTGTGTGTGTCCACGTGGGCGCGTGAGCACGTGCGTGGGCCTGCAGGGTGGCTCTGGGTCTGGACGCCACCCGGCCCTCTTGCAGATTCACCTCGGTCTTCCTCCTCCCGGCCTCTCAGAGCAGCCGTGGGCGGGGTCCTGGAGGCCTGCTGGCCAGTGCTCTAGGGATTTCCGCTGCCCGCTTCACTGCCAGCCCTGGTTTGCAGTGCCCAAAGCCCAAGACTCAGGGCTCCCTCTGCCTCTGGCTCTCTGCAGCACTTCCCCGGAGCTCTCCCGACGGGTGCTCTCGGACCAGAGCCCACGTGGGCCGGGGAGGCAGGGCGAGGTTGCTGCTCCACGGAGGGAGGCCAAGCTGCCCCCAGATGGCTTGTCCCTCAAGACTGAGGCTGCCAGCCCAATGTCCCCTCCTCTGAGAAGGAGGCTGGAGGAGGGGGTGTGTGGGTTTGGTTCCTCTCCCTAAGCTGGGTGGGGCCACTGTCCCTGGCAAGCCCGGCTTTCTCTGGAGTGTGGTTTCTGGGACCTTCAAGTTCGGAGCAGGAGACCCGCCCTGGATGAGCTCCCAGGACCGACCGCGGAGCTTGGCTCGCGGGGCACGCGACTGCAGAGACGGGCCGAGGCTGGGGACAGCCGGGCGGCCTTGGGCTACTGTTTGGCAGCTCAGGACAGCCATGGTCAGAGGTGAGCCCTGGTCCTGTGGTCAGCAGTGCCAGGTCTTACAGATGCAGTGTCCTGAATGACTGGAGGGGCCCCTGGGTCTCCCTGGGGGGCTCCATTAGGGCTGGAATCTACCTTTGAGATAAAATGGATGCAGACTCCAAGTACCACTCAGAACCTTGGGTCTGTCCCCTGAGGTGGTGCGTGTCCCAGGCTGGTCTCGCCTGCCCGAAGGTGGGACATGTGTGGGATCCCCACTCTCCTCAAGAGGGCAGGGGCTGGGGCTTCAGGGGTCAGTTCACAGACACAGCGAGCTCGGGTCTCGGCCAGGCCCAGAGCCCGGCCCTGTGTGCACCGTCTCTTAAAGTTCCTGAGCAGGTGGGGGTCTGCAGCCCCTCTCCATGTGCAGGGAACTGAGGCTGGGGACACTGAGCGGTCCTCATGGGGCGTGGTAGGGAACTGTGAGGACCTGCTGTGGTCAGCTGGGGTCCCAGGCGTGCTCTGCTGCTGGCTTTGCTGGTGGACACTGGAGTTCATCACCTGTGTGCCAGATTCCCCGATCGGAGGGCAGCTGCTGCCGAGAAGCAGATGCAGGTCCTTGTTGGTCCGAGGTCCTCCAGCAGGGTTCTCGGGCCCTGTCCCATCTGAGGCTGTCTGGGGAGGCACTGGTTTCCTTGGAGACCCCTGGGCACCCCTCGTGGGGCTGCCTGGACACAGACCTGGAAGCCAGCCACAGCTCCTCCTCACACTGGGCAGACCAACCTGCAGGGCTTCTCGTGTGCCTGTGAGCAGAGGCCTGGACCTCTCTGTGGTAGGGGCCTGTGGTGAGAGGTCGCACCAACGCCCAGTGGTCACAAGAGGGATGCTTGGAGACTCCTGTCCTAGAACTCTGATGAGTTTCCTTCCTCCCTTCCTCCCTTCCTCCCTCCCTCCTTCCATCCCTCCCTCCCTTCCTTCTTTCCTCCCTTCCTCCTTCCCTCTCTCCCACCCTCCCACTTTCCCTTCCTCCCTCCCTCCCTCCCTCCCTCCCTTCCTTCCTATCTTCCTTTTAAAATAGCCCCTGGCTTGGAGAGGACAAAAGAAAATGGTAAAACAAATTGTTTAGGCTATCATAAAGCAGGGACAGAAATGCTCAATTCTTGGTTACTTCTGAAGACTCACAACAAGCAGAGATTCTGAACTGAGCTGGGGACACGGGAGTTTGCAGTGACCTGGCTGGGTGTGCCAGCCATCCATGACAGTACTGAGCAGGAACATGGCCCAGACCCAAGGGGGAGACACAGATGGGTCTCAGGGCCAGACCAGGTGTTTGTACGTGGACGAGGCCTTCTGGCTGGAGCTGAGAGGAGGTCCCCAGCCAGCGGCCAGCGAGGGGCACATTCTCCAGAGCAGGAGGCCACAGTTGCACTGGACCACCTGACCACCTTCAGCCAGTTCCTACAGGATCCACAAGGGCCTCGCCGTGCCTGCAGGCCTCCCTGACCAGCAGACTCACTGCCCCACACAGTGCTGATTCCATTACCTGTCAGCGGTCACTTCGCAGCAGTGCGGCCTGCCCGATGGGTCACCTGGAGACCAGCTTAGCAGGAGGGTGTGCAGACCCTCTTAAGGATCATGATCGGGGGAGATACCACAGACCCTCCTGAAGAGTGTGCCTGATCTCGAATCCCAAACAGGGCCTTTCATCAGTGGTAAGGGTCATGGAGATCCAGCCGTCACGAAGCCACACGATGACTGAGCCCCAGGAGTGACATCCCCTTAGATTGCCTTGACACAAAGCCTCTTTGCTGTGTCTCATCTTGGTACTTCAAAGGAGCAGAGCTCCCGAGGGCTGCTGTCCACCGCCCTGGAGCCCCGCCTCACACACTCACATGCACCGTCAGAGATCTGCACGTGATCGGCACTCCGGCACGGCCACGCAGACGTTTGGAGGGGAGTCGGCTCCAAACAGGAGCAGATTTCAGCAAGAGACAGCGGCCAACGCAAGCAGACGTAGCTCGTCTTCATCAAGGGCTTTGCAGACAGAAGTCCAAACCGGGCTGGATTTTAACAAGATGCAAACCATTTGCACATGATCGGCGATGAGGGGCTTGGCCTAACGTCTTCAAACAGTGGCTCGTGATGACAAGGGTTGTGTGCAGAAAGGCTGACGGGGACTCGCGCCTGCGTGGACCATCTCTGTGACTGGATTATTCCAGAGTGACTGAATTCACTAAAATGATCTTGATTGTAGGCTACTATTAACATGCCACAGGGCCCACATTTTTCTTTTAACCAGGATAATTTAAAACAAATGTGTCAGACCAGGAATACATGAGCATGTTTGTATAATCTGACCAGAAGCAGGAGGAAGTTTCTGGTGTCACCCGGCTCCACGCCACCAACCAGACCCTGTGTGGCTCTGACTCAGCTGCCTTCCAGTTACCTGGGCACGTGTGCATCCAGAGCCACCTCTGGGTGACCCTCAAGGATTCACCAACACACAGGAGTTTCCTCTTGCTGCCCAAACTAATTGCCACAAACTAATGGCTTGAAATGATACAAATATTATCATTGCAACATAGAATTGATTAAAATCATGACTCAAATATGATCCGTTTTTCCACCATGTCCTCCAAATCAGCTGCGTATTTTACTTTCAGCACATCTCAATTTAGATCGGCCACGTTTTGATGGCATGGGGTAAAGATTGAGGGCTGATTTTTTGTCCCTGGAAGCCAGACTAAAGATGAATGCTGTCACAAAGCCAGGAGCAGATCAGACAGGATGGTGGAGAGGTCCAGAAGGAACTCGTGCAGTCGTGCCTGGACTCAGCACTTCCGGAAGCCTCAGGAGTGGCACTGGGCATTTCCTCAGTGCTTCAGCAGTTAAAGGCACAGGGTCAGCCCTGGCCACCTCAGCTGTTCCTGGCCATCAGCCTCATCTCCATCTGGGACTCAGGAAGGTTTCAAGGGGGCCATGGCCCCTTGAAGGGTCTCCAGGCCCCTCAGGAATGGTGTAGTGCCTCCATGAGGAGGCTTGAGAGAGAGCCAGCGCCTTTGCACTTCCACCATCTGCATGAGAACACGTTGGTCCCTCCAGCACCCGGGGACAACGCACCCAGGGACAGAGACCAGCCCTCACCCCCCAGCTATCAGAGGCCCAGAGCCTCTCCTGTGGACCTCCAGCTCCGGGACTGTAAGGAATCATATTCTCTTGTTCATAAATTACCCATCTCTAGTGTTTTGTTAAAGAGGCCCAAAGGGTCTGCGATGGACCCTGACAGAGCTCGGCCCCTCAGAGAAGCCCCCCCCCCCCCGCCCTGCAGAGGGGTCAGAACGTGCTGCTCCGGCTGCTGCAGTGAGGAGCGGCCGGGGTGGGGAAGCTGGCCTCCCAGGGCTTCCCCGGCAGAGAGGGCTGGGTGCCAAGGAGCCTTGTACCCCCAGCTCACTTGGCCTGGGAGGGAGCAAGGCCAGGTTCAAGTTTTCAGAGCATGGGGCACCAGGGTGGGCCTCACGGGGCACCTGCCCCCTCTTCCAGCCCAGTGCTGGCCCCTGACCATGGCTCTTGGCCTCTGCTCACTGCTCTGTCTGAGGCAGCCCCCCAGCCTGTTCTCGGGGCTTGGTGACTTCTGGGAGGTGTGGCTGCCCTGCTGTGCCCAGGGCTCATGGAAGGTGGGCAGGGTGTGGACGTCCCTTTGGCTCTGTCCCCGTCGGATGCGGCCAGCCCTCCTTCCCGGTACCCGCCTCTCTGCAGATTGAGACAGGCCTGTCCTGGGCTACATGGTGCAGCGGGTGCCCAGGACCTCTGTCCCGGCCCACCCTGCCTGCTACAGGGAGGCCTCTGGGCAGTGTGGCGAACACTGTCCCTCTGTTTCCCTCACAGAGATCTCCTCCGTCCTGGGGCCAGGCAGCTCCGAAAGGTCACCTTGGCCTCTGGAGCCTGGAGGGGAGGAAGCAGGCCTGCTGCAGAGCAAGGCTGTTCCTGGGTTCCTGCCAGCACAGTGTCCCGTCCATGTTGTGCAGGACTCTGGGCAGGGCAGGGCACCCACCCAAGAAGGGGCATCCCATGACAGTCCCCAGCCTCCCAGGGGCACGTTGACAAAGGGGCCCCTTGAGCCAGAAGTGGGGCCCATGGCTGCGGTGCTGGCCCCTGGTGGTCAGGGCCTGGTTGGACCTGCCCTGAAATTGGAAGCTGTGTAGGCAGAGGGGACAAGCAAGGGAGGGAGGCCAGCATCTTCCCCAGCCACATGGGCAGCCAGCACTTGCCCAGCAGCACCCTGCCCGTCATGAGGGAGGAGGGCCAGCCAGGCCAGGAGTCCAGAGCTCTGCCTCCCAGTCAGGAGGCCCCCAGTGCTGAGCAGTGGCTGGGGTGGCATGTGTCTCCTGTTCCTGTGCTCCCAGGACACACGGTCAGCTCAGCTCATGACCGCTCTGCCTTCCAGGAGGAGGAGGCCCACCTGAGCAAGCACAGACCCGGCCACGGGCAGCCCCTCCACCGTGGGGGAGCTCTCAGTCCTGCCCAGCCGGTAGGCTGTGCAGCAGGCTTGGGGCTCAGCCATGTTCCCCACCTGGAAGGCCCCCCGCCCTGATCTCTGCCACCTAGACGCTGACAATGTACGCCTGCGTGTGTCTGTGTGTGCCTGCCACGTGCACAGGCACACACAGGTGCTCACAGGTGCACGGGCACACACAGACACACACACAGCCACATGCACGGGCACACGTGGGTGCTCACAGGTGCACACAGGTGCATACAGTTGCACACATATATACATAGGTGCATATAGGTACACATAGCCATGTGCACAGGCACACACAAGCACACACAGCCACGTGCACAGGCGCACACAGATACACACAGGCACACACAGGTACATACAGGTGCACTTGGGTACACATGGGCACACACAGGCACACATGAGCACACACAGGCACATACAGGCACACACAAGTTTTCACACAGATGCACACAGGTACACATAGATGCACACAGACACACACAGATGCACACAAGCACACATGGGTGAACACAGGCACACACAGGCACACATGGGCGCACAGGCACACCCAGGTGCAAACAGACACAGACGCACACAGGTGCACACAGGCACACCCAGCCACATGCACAGGCACACACAGGCACACGTAGGCCTGCACCGAAGCACACTGGCATGTACACACATGCACACGCCCCCAGATGTTCCTCAGTCTGGGCCTGATTCAGGAGGCCAGTTTGCATCCCCCGTGGCCAGTGATGGTGGAGGCTGGGATGTGCCCTGACCCTCAGCCAGCCTCCTGTCCAGGACTCCTGCAGGCCCTGCTGGGCTGGGTGGGCTTCTCTTTCTGGCCTCCCTCTGCCCTGCACTATCTAACATTTTTTTCTCTTGTCCAATAAGACCCTTTATCCTTCCCTGTAACCACCCCTAGAGGATGGCCTCACTGTCCTTGGGCTGGGGGATACCACAGACTCAGAGGTGGGGTTCCCGGCTGGGCATCCTTCTCCCTCATCCCTCTGGGAGCCTCCACCCTGCCTCTTCACCGGGCCTCCTCCGAAGGACACTGGTCATCGCACTTAGGTCCCTTCCCAGGCCCAGGTGACCCCACCTGGAGACCCTGATTTAACGATATCTGCTAAGGCTTTTCCCCACTCAGGCCACACTGCCAAGTGGTCACCCCATGACAGCCCGTGATCCGTGTGGGTTGGAGGCAAAGCTGTGAGCTGCCCCCACCTGAGTCTGTGTCAGTCTCCCTGGAGTCGGGCAGCCCCCTGACCCTTCTGCTCCAACCCCAGCCTGCCAGCTTCGCCATCCTGTGCTGAGGACGGGGCTGGTTCCTTCCCTGGGCTCGGGCCAGCGCAGCCCGACGGCCACAGCTCCAGATTGCCCTCTTGATATTGCCAGTCGGCTGAGGTGGGTCCCAGAGATTTTAGACGTGACGGCTCAGGGACGCGTTACCCAGAGGGCCATGGGCGAGTCGGGCAGAGGACAGCGCCTCCACCACGGCCCCCCAAGAGCGGCCACTTACTCTGCCCTCTCAGGAGCCACCCGACCCTGGCTGAGCCTGTGAGTGGGTTTCTGTGGCGCCCCACCCCACAGAGGAAGAGAACGAGGTGCAGGGCTGGGGGGAGCTCAGCCCCTCCAGGCCATACGGACTCAAGTCCTTTTAAAATGCTGAGTCCCTGGGTAGCACCTGTTTCCACGTAGGCTCCAGGAGCCGCTCCCTGGCCGCTCCAGGCAGCCAGGGTGGACCTGATGGCAGAGGAGAACCGGGTTCCCACCTGCCACCACCCAGCCCACCCTGCTCCCCTCTGAGGCTCTGGACCCCCACTCCCTGGAGTTGTCCGGAGCTCTGAGGCACAGCATGGCCGTTTCTCCTGGCTCTGCCATCCGCCCAGCCCACACCACCTCCCCGTCTCCCACTCAGGCTCCCAGGCTCTGGAGGGACCTGTCCTCCTCGACTCGCTGGTCTCCTCCTTTGGCCTCCCGTCTGCGGGGGCCTCTGCTCCATCCCCTCTGTCCTCCTGGGTTTCTCCTTCTGAGTGGAATCCTTTCTTCTCACTCAGGTGTGGTTTTGAGAGTGAGCAGAGGTCCACACACGAGGCCTCTCCTCTGCTTAGGGGTGCTAGGTGACCTCAAGGCTGTCTGAATCGCAGGGGCACCGCATCCACAGTCCTTGTCTAGAGGGTCTGGAACAGGTGGGCCTCACACCCGCATGCATGGACACTCGACCACCACCAGGGGCCATCCCACGATGGACAAGACGTCAGAGATGAATTCAGGTGCCACCTGCTGCAGGCAGCACACCACAGATCCCCGGGCTGGAGCCAGGGGCAGAGGAGTCCACGGTGGGGACAGAGAAGTCCCCGGACAGATGGCCGCCCACAGCTGAGGTCCAGCTGGGCAGCAGCTGAAGCCGGGGGACCTCACCTGCGCCGGTGTGGGAGGGCATAGAGTCCCAGCAGGGATCAAAGGGCTTATTGCCCCAAATCCTCAGAAACACACACAGAGCAGACGCCCTGCTCAGGAGAAACTGCGGGAGGGGACAGACAGGAGCAGCTCGGAGCCAGGGGACCCACCGAGAGCAGCGGAGCCCGAGGTCACAGTGAGCCACAGCAAGCTGGTGGCAGAGAGAGAGCTGGCGTTGACAGACCGGCCGCCCCCAGGGGAAACGGAACGGAGGGACACTCAGATGACGGGAAACCCCAGAGAAGGACTCAGCTGGGAGAGCAGCGAGGAGGTGACCAAGTCAGGAAAAAGCTAGAAAACATCCTTTCAGAAATGAAGACCAGACTGGAGAAATCACAGGAGTGGACCACCCCAAAACAGTCTGAGAAAACCCAAAGAAAGAGGAGCCACACTCAGAACCTTAAAAGGAAAGAGGGATGAGAGGCGTCTTAGAGGAACTGGGGGCTTTAGTGACGCCGACCCGACACGTGGTGATCGGCAGCCCCGAGAGCAGGAGCCCTGAGCGGAGGGCACCGTCCTTCAGCGTCCTCCCAGGCGACTCCCCTGGAGTGCGAGACGATCGGAGGTGACTGATGGGAAGACAGGTGTGTTCCGGGGTACCCCCCAGAAGAAGCCGCCCAGGACACCCAGTGCAGTCACCGACCTGACAGGAGAAGGATCTGCTGGCGATCGAGCCAAGGAGCAGGTGAGTCTCGGGGAAGTAAAGTCGGTTCCTCCTCAGGCTTTAGGCAGCAGCTCTTTCTGCCAGGAAACGCGGTCGGAGCCGTCAGCCTGTTGAAGGACAGCTCTGCTCTCCGCTGGCTTTGACCACAGGGTGCACGATTGCTGGGGACACGCGAGGGCTCCTGGGACGTTCGTTTCTTGAGTCACGTCTGAAAAATCTTCCTGAAAATTTTAAGCTTCATGGAAATCATGGTGTCGGCCTTCGGCGATGGAGGGCTAGCCCAGTGCTGAACCGGTCATCACGTGAGGGATTAGAATGAGCCCGGCTGGAAGGCAGGTGGGGCTCACAGGGGACGCAGACTGGGTGATAAGTGGGTGGGAAGTGCAGGGGCTGGTACCTCTGCTTGCTGCTGAGGTGGTGCCAAGTGCCCGGGGTAAACACGTGGCGTACCCCGCCTTCCCTCTGTGGCCTGGAGCCAGGAATCACGGCGCAGAACAGAGGTCACAAAGAAGAGGGATGAGTGGGTCAGGAAGGAAAGTTCCTGGGATCCAGGACCAAGTTGGAAGTAGTCGTCATGAACCGGGTCCCTTCATCTCCAGGGTGCACGCACACCGGCCTGAGGCTCTGCCCAGAGAGAAGTCTAGAGGTAGTGGACGAGGAGCCCAGTGGCCCCGACTGTGCCCGGGAACTACCGCCGCCCACAGCCAAACCCCTGCTGTTGGAGGACTGCTTCTGAGTCTGAGCCCAGGCAGGTGTGTGGCGGCCTGGAGCGCCTGGGCACCGGACGGCTGAGAGCGGTTAGAGGTGGCAGGGGTCCGTCCGGGGTTCAGGTGCCGACCAGAGGGCCCCGTTGGCCACAGACATGAGCTTCAACAGGCAGGAGAAAGGCCATCCATGGAAAGCTGCTGATAGGTTCGTTTCACTGTGATATTTTTGGTGCTGGGAATGGAGCCCAGGGCCGCCCACCACTGAGCCACAACACGTCTCTTGTTTTTGTTTTGAGACGTGGTTTTGCTCGGTTGCCCAGGCTGACCTTGAACTGCTGACCCTCCTGCAGTGGCTGGGATCAGATGTGACTGCCACACCTGGACTAGGTCTCTCCATGAGTCCTTAAATATAGACAGTTGACTGCTGTTTAACAATCACTCCGAATCCTTGTGACTTGAAACAAGAGCCAGTGTCCCATCTCACCCAGGGAGGATGGGCAGCTGCCCACAGCAAAGCCCAGGCCCCAGGGACATGCTGGGCCTCAGGGGCTCCGAGGCCAGCCAGCTCCCAAAGCTCAGGACAGCTCCCTGGGTGGGCTCCCTTCTGTGTGTGCCACACGCCCTGAGGGACCCCAAACCCTCACCTGGGCTTCACACCTCAGGGCAGCCTGCTGGGCTAGAGGACCTGTGCTTAGGTGGGAAGGGAACAGCACCGTCCCCATCAGGCGCTGCTGTGACAGCCCATTCTGCAGGCATGGAGGACGGTGAGTGAGAGAGGGCAGACCAGGGTCAGCCGAGGCCCTGGGGTGGTCCTGCGCCGCATGACTCCCTGAGATGGAGGTGGAGACAATGTGGTCATCCGAAGGCCACTTGGGCCTCCTGGCCCTTCCCTCGGCTTCCTGCAGCAGTGTTTCCCTGGGACGGTGCCCAGGGGACAGTGTCCAGGGCCAAGTCACTCCTGGTTGTGGGAAGCTGTCACTGTGGGACTGTACACTTCAGCAGGACCTGCTGTGTGGCCTCTCTGTGACGTCAGGGAGCATGTGCCGTCAAGGGAGGGACTGCAGGTTGGCCGGAGCTGCGCCCCCTCCAGTCGGCTGGGTTCAGAGCCTCCCTGAGGCCCACGGACCGGCCACGCAGCGGGTCCCCCCTGGTGCCACCGAGGACTCGCGCATCATCGAGTTTGTTATTTAAACAGCAGGTGAAATTGTCTTCGCACACGTACCTTGAATTTCTCATGACCGGTCCAGCCTGGCCGGAGGTCCTGGGCCAGGCCTGCAGGCGACTTGAGATGCCCCACCTGCCGCCCTCATCTCCTCGCTCCCCCACTGACGGTGGTTCCCAGAGGCCCTGGCCCCCTGTCCTACTCCGCTCCATGAATCCACACTGCATTTAAGTGGATTCAGCGTGCCTGGCAACGGTGGGCATATCTGTTCTGGGTGTTGTAAAAATCCAGGATTCACTTTCACCTCTCATCAGCGGACTTGTATCAGGAGGGCATACGAGGGGGCCACGGTGGCTCGTGCTCTCTGACCGCCGTCTTCTGCTCTTGCTGGCCTGGGGAAGACCTGGGCTTGCAGGTCTGTTGGCGGCTGGGCCTGGTGTGCGTGCCCTGCTGGCCACATGTTCACCTTCCTAATGGCCACAGAGGCTCCCTCAGACCCCGCCCACATCCTCCTGTGTCCAGGGCTGTCCCGTGCTCCTCCAGCCTGCAGTCTGCGCTCAGCACCTCCCTGACCACCGAGGTCCTGGCCTCCATACCCTCCTTTCTCCTGGCTGCAGCAGCCCACACTGGACACTCACCTGGTCAGGCAGATGACCTGTACATTCTGTTCTGAATCCAGAATTAAATCTTCTCTACCCAAAAGTTTAAAGTCTAACATTTTAAGACCAAGAGTGTTTACCGTATGGCAAGTACGCAAATACTATTTATCTTAAGACCAAAGAGTTATTTATATTCTTTAACTGAAACTTTATTATATTGTTTATTTTAGAGAGATGACATCATTTCCCTTACGGTCTAGCTATTTGCTTTCCTAGAACTTTAACCGCCAGGTTTGGCACTCTGGCGGGCCCTTCCCTCAGTGAGCCCAATGCCCCCACCCCAGGAGGCAGCTCCTCCGGGCGTCTGTGCCGCTAGCCTGGTCGGAGGCCGCTGCCCCACGCTCCACAGTGCAGGGCTTGGCGTCCCACCTTCTCTCCCCTGGCCGGTGTCCTGGATCCCTTTTTAGAGAACACACCCTTAGCACAGAAATCAGAGGGGAAAATAGATAAACTGAACTCTCACAACTAAACGCTGAGACGACACCCACCCAGTTAAACAGTGAGCGAAGGGGTTGAAGGTTTCCCAGGAAAGACCTAGGAACGCCCGGTAGGCAGCAGGCGTGCGGGCACTGTCAGGGGAAAACTCGGCGATGCTTTAAAGGAAAGAATAAAGGAGAAGGGGACAGTTCTAGGGCCCATGGAGGATGCAGGCCCACAGGCTCTGTGGGAGGGCCTGGCCAATCCTGAAGTGTCCACATACAATGGACGCACAGCCACAAAGCCCATCCCTCGTGTACACCTGAGAGATTCGAAACACGTAGCCACACATTGTACACAAATGCTCCAAGCAGTGTCAGGCATGACCACCAGGAGCGGGGACTGCCCAGTGCCCCAGTGGGGGAGCAGATGCTGGTGACTGCCCATGGAGTGGAATGCTATATAGCTATGAAAAGGAGGCACCTGGCAAGACACACAGTATCTTGTGCTCGAGATTCCGTGTGTTCAAAAGGTTCAGCACAGGCAGATCCTCGGGCACAAACGTCAGGGGCTGTCACACCAGTGAGGGGAGAAACGAGGAGACGGAGGATCTTGTCCAGAGTGCTAAGGTCAGGATTAGGGAGTGAGGGGGGCTGCACAATCTTGCAGGTGTGCTAATGACCGCTGGACTCTGCACCCTCCAGTGAAGGACTCGTGGTGCGTGAATCATAGAAGTGAAAATGAGCACATCCTCAAACGATTCCCACTCAAATGCTGCCCGGGAAGGGCACCCGAGACCTTCCGGATCTGACGCTCTGTCTTTCTCACATCTTGCTTCCTGATTGGCTGATTGATTGATCAGTTAATCGCTCCATGGAGCACACCCCGCAGACCACCTCCCTGGCTAATGTTTTCGTGGTAAACACCTGGGATTTCAGGAGCAAAGTGGCCGAGCACAGGCCTCTGAAGCTGTTCTCCGCTGATGTCTGTCTGTAGAGTCGATCACGATTCTCAGAACTGCAACTCGATATGTAAAACCACGTGTGGCCGAAGCCTCGCCGTACCCTCCAGATACAATTGGTAGATGTCAGGATGTCAGCAGAGGAGAGAGGGTGTGCTGGGGCTTAGATGTACCGACACCCTCCTTCTTGCCAGGCGGTGCCTCCCTCGGACACCGCCTTCAACATTGTCACACTTCTTCCTCAAATGTCGTTTGTGGCCTCTAGGCAGACTCCACCGAGTCTGTTCCATTTTAGGAAAGGGCTGGGGGCTGATATGGGATGTGCTGTGACTCCCTTCCTGGGACCGGAAGGTGGCTTCAGGCAGCACTTCTGTAGCACCTGGTCTCCAGGTGTGGACATCGCTGCCTGCGGCCCCGCTGGGTCTGGACTCTCGGTTCTCCCAGGCAGGGCTGCTGGTGGACAGATGCCAGACATCGTTCGTCCGAGTGACCGTCTTCTTCTTCATCCTTCGGGTCTTGGTGTCAACCTGTGTCATCTGCGAGGTCTGGGTCCCAGCCGCTCACCCGAGAGCTGAGCAGACTGAGCCCCTCCCGGGGGCTGTAAGGAGCTGCCGTCCCTGGGCTCTCCCCCCGGCTGCTGGCGTCACACCCTTCCTGGTCATGATCCCAGGACTGCTGGCCCACAGCCCCTGAGGTGGACAGCACTGGCCTCTGGCTCTAAGTCCTCCTCAAGAGCTGCTGACTTCTTCCAAGTCCTACTTGTGTCCCTGCCTCCTGCTCTCAGGATAAAGCTTGACCCCTCGCTTGGCACGCCTGGAGCCAGGTCCCTGGGCGACAGCTTCGAGAGTCCCTGTTTGCAGTGTTGCCCGCTGCCATGGGTCGGGTCTCTGCCACGCCAACACAGCCGCCTCGAAGCCCAGGAGGTCCCAGAAAGAAGGCCCAGGCCACTGTACCTCTGTGCCCCTGGGCTGCTCCCTCCAACCAAAGGCCTCTTCCCTCCCCTGCCTGGAGGGCGGCAGTGACAATCTCTCCGGCTGCTCGGACGTCTCCTTTCCCTCCTCTGGACCCTCTGGGACAAGGACTAAGTCATTGTCTGTCCCCAGGGCCCAGCCACAATTGTGGACTCACTAGACAGTTCCCCATGCCAACCTGCTCCCTCCCCTGATGGACAGCACCCTGAGTGCCCCCTGCCCTTGCCTCCTGGTGGTGGCCTCAAGCCTGTGTCTCAGGCCAGGACTACAGCGAGGGGGGAGGCGGTGAGGGCCCTGAGCTGGGCGCAGAACCCACTCCAGGTGCAAGGGAAATCATCTCTCCCCCAGCAATTAAAAGAAAAAAAAAACAATGCAAAGAAATGTCCAAGGACCAAAATGCCAACATTTCACAGAAAAACAGGATTGGACTGTTAACAGCCTGTGTGAGAGCCCAGAGCATGCCCAGGACTGGGACTCTTTTCCTGAAACTGTCCAGAACTGCCAAGAGGTGGGCACGGGGGCCACGTGAGCTCCTAGAGGCCTGTCCAGGAAGCGTGGGTGAGACAGGCCTGGGCTCGGGGCTAGTGCTGTCACCCTGGGGCCCACAGAGGGGGCTCAGCATGGGGGAGGCCAGTCAGGCAGAGCGGACTTCCTGTATGTCCCCTCTCCTCTCCTGCCCTGAGTGTAGGAAGGTGGCTGACTGGAAATAGGGATTCAGAGATGGCCAGGGCCCCTCCCCTGTGGGTCATTTCCTGCAGTCCTGTGTGCTGGGCTGATATGAAACCAATTAGTGAACACATGGCGAGTCCAGGCTTCGAGAGTCCAGGGTGGGGATGCCTGGGGATGGCAGGAGAGCCCGGGTCCTGGCCGTCCCATCGGGGACAGAACTTGTGGAGCTGGTGACAGGAGACTACGCCAGCTCTGGCTGTGACGTTCTGCGTGGGGTATTTACTCACCAGGGCTGGGGGTTGAGTGCTGTCCCCACCAAAGATATTTTGAAGCCCAGTACCCGTGAGCCGACCTGATGGTACATGTAGGTGACGTCACACTGGTTAGGTCACCAAGGACACGTGTCCTAAGGGGAGACATTTGGAGACATCCAGCCTGCTGTGCCGAGACGTCCACACAGGGCATCGGTTAGACGTGGAGACTGGACAGCCCAGGATGAAGGTGCTGGCACGCGGTGTGACGGGGAGCATCTGGCTGTCATGGCAGGGACTTCTGCCTGAGCTCCTGAGTGCCAGAAGGGTGGCAAGACCCCAGGTCTCTGTGATGAGGCACCACCCCTCATGTGGGTGCAGATCCTGACTTAGTCACCAGCCCTCCCCGTGCTGGGCTGGGGGTGGGGTGAGCCGGGGCTGGCGCATGCTCCGGAAGTCCCGTCACCCTGGGGACTTGATTGCAGCATGAGTTTGGAGCAACTCACATTCAGACCCGTGCAGACACGAGCCTGGGAGTCCTGGAAGCCACTGGCAGCCGGGAAAGGACTGACCGCTGACTCTCCACAAGCCCTTGGAGGGCCCGGCTCGGCTGACACCCTGGGTTCTGACTCCCATCTGTGGGAGGTGACAGAAGCCACCTGGTGGTAATTTGGATAGCAGCCCCGAGAAACTGATCTACCCAGAGTAGAATGTCCACTCTCCCCTGAAGAGGAAAGAAGGTGCTATAGAAATAGCAAGAGAGTGACCACCTACTTCAGAGCTGTGGCTTCCCACCGCTCTGCCGGCACAGTGCCCCTGGGCAGCGATGGGCCCAAGATCCTTCCCAGGGCCAGTGCCTCAGCAGTGCCCCTGGGCAGCGATGGGCCCAAGGTCCTTCCCAGGGCCAGTGCCTCAGCAGAGCCGGTGGCCCCTCAGGGCCAAGCCTGGGCAGCATTTGACTCCTGCCCCTCTGGATGCTCCCAGCACAGGGCCAAGGTGTCCACAGGATCACGCGTGCACAGGTCGACCCTCGGTGCCGAGTGCTGCTCTCGGATGTGTTTTCTAACTTGTTTCACTACAGAACGGGAGACCTTCCCCAGTGAGGAGGGGACACTGCACATCTCAGTGGGGGTTTCCCTTCCGAGCCACAGGGACAGAGGATGAGCTCTGAGAAAGCCCAGCGGTGATCTCTCTCCTCTGTGAAGTGCTGGCTTCCGCCCCCTCCTCCCGTCCCGAGAGGCTGAGATGCTTTACTGGGTTAATTCATACCTGAGCCTTTGCTTTCATGTTATGAACTAAAAGCAGAAATGTCGTTGTCTTAAGAGAGACATCAAAGAGGGAAGGGGTGGAAGGTGACGAGCCCCCTCTGTCCTGGAATCCCCCGAGCCTGCCTTCCTGCTGCGGTTGCCTAGTGTGAGTCAGAAGGAGCGTCCCCTCCGAGAGCCCTGGGCAGAGTCAGGAGCCCGAGAGCAGAGTGCCCAGGCCCGGAGAGCCCGCACGGCACCCCAGAGGGCCCTGAGGAGCTTCCCTCCCTGGGCATCCCTGAAACGCTGTGAGCACGGCGGATTCCTGATTCCTGCAGGAGTCGGCAGCCTCTGGAGGGGCAGACACACCCGGAACCTTCTTTAGAAAGGGCGGGAGGAGGGACAGGGAGGGACTTCAGGGAGGCGCCGGGGATGCGAGGTGCGGAGCCTGCCTGTGGCGACCTGACCCCTATGTGTGCACGCCAGCCTTGGTGCCCGCACACCACACCATTGCAGGCCTCGCCAGGCCACGCCAGGCCACGCCACGCAGAAGGCTTTCAGCACACAGAGGCTTGTCCCCTCCAGCTGAGCAAGCAGCCTCTGGGTGCAGAGGGTGAGCTGAGGCCTTGGGCTCTCCTTGAGACGGGGCAATCCGGGTGCTGAAGTGCGGAGGGCAGTGGGGGTGTGCTGGGGGCTTGCCAGCTCTCGGCCTGGGAGCGGCCATAGCATGGCTTCCTAGCTGCGCACAGAAGCAGAGAATGGCTGGGGGCCCACCCGGTTCCCTGGGCTCCCCTCCTTCTGTGGACTGTGGGGCTGGGCAGGGGTGGGGTTCACCCTCGCTGCTCCTGCCAGGGAGGACCCAGCGTGTAGTGGCTCTGAAGCCTGTGACAGATGTGGCTCCTCTGCCAGGTGTTGAAATGCTGCCCAAGAGCTCTGTGGAGACAGCAAGGGCAGCGGAGGCCCAGTGGCCACAGGAGTCCAGGGACCAGGCATGAGAACGAGGTCCGGATTGGGCTGGGCTGGAGGGAGGAGTCCCTGATGGCCGGCTGAGGATTTGCCGTGGAGGAGCCTTGGTCAGCATGAAGACAGCCCCTGTGGCCTTGAGAAGGTGACAGATGCTCCGGCCGAGCGAGGAGATGACCAAACAGGAGCCCTCTACAGCCAGGGAACGTGGCTTGGCCAGGCCATGTCCCTGTTGGTATCCACACAGTCACTCATTTGGGACTGGTGCTTCTGTCCTCACAAGTAGGCTTTTGGGGCCCAAAGGTCTTGGCTTTGAAGGTCACAGGGACATAGCAAGTCTCCATGAGCCTTGAGCCAAGAGACCTGCAGTCCTGGAGGGACCTGCCACGCTGGCTGGGTCATCAGAAGGAGGCAGGAGGGGCCAGGAAGGACAGCCGGGGACTGGGGCTGGGCTCAGTGGTAGAGCGCTTGCCTGGCAGGTATGAGGCCCTGGGTTCGATTCTCAGCACCACGTACAAATAAATAAATAAAATAAAGGTGCATCAACACCTTAAAAAAATTAAAAAAAAAAGAACCCCGCCGGTGTCTCCTGTGCTCTGGGTTGTTCTCGGTGGAAGGTCATGGGAAGCAGGGCTCTGTCCCCTCGGGGAGCCACCTTTCCAAAAGAGGTGCTGTCGGGGCAGCAAGGATCTGGGGGGGAGGAGGGGGAGGAGCTCTGGCTGCCTCTCCCTGGGCCGCCATGAGCCCCCCGCTGGGGCGACACCCAGGGTCCTCAGCCCATCTCAGGAAGCACGGCCAGACCAGAGGGGCAGAAGCACTGCGAAGAGCTTTAGATGAGATCAGAGCCGAGGGATGCGTCCAGAGCCAGGCCCCTGTCCTCGGAACACCACAGGGGACAGAACATACAAGTCACTTAACAGATATTTCTTGGATGGCGGCTGTGGCAAAGATCTGGGGTGGTGGAGGTTCTCTCGATTCACCGTCATTTACTGTGTGGGGCTCTGTGCTGGGTGCCGGGACGTGAGGACCCCGTGGGACCTGGTTCCTGAGCTCGACTGTGCGGTGTGGTTGAGGAGAACTGGGGCCGACCAGGTGAGGCCAAGGCACCATGAAGCCAGAGGCAATGGTCCTCTTTCTATGCCTTGGACATCTCACCTGCCCTACGCTCCCCTTGGCGTGAGCAGGACCGTGATGGAAGGAAGGAGGGAGGGAAGGAAGGGTGGACGGATGGACTGAGGCATGGCTGGTGGGCGGATGGGGATTTGAAGGGGTGAAGGTCTGGAAGCCCTCTGACCTGGTGGGTCAGGTTGGTGTGAGTCCTGACTCCCACCACTTGGTGTCCTGGTCTCAGGGCGCTCCCACGGCCCCACGTCTTACAGTCTGTTGACTCCTCCTCGCTCTGAGAGCCCTGACGACCGGTCTGCCTGCTGCTTTCTGGTGGCCCTCTTCTCAGAACTATGACATGCACCCCACGGTGGGTGACCCGTATCAGCACGGCACGCTCTCTGAGCCGCCCCCAGCCCTGGGGGCCACACCCTGGCCGTCTGGCCTCTGCAGCCCCATTCTCCGTGTGGTTTTGACCCTTCAAGGTTATGGGCGTGGTGACCTGCGTAATGTCTGGAAAACATTCTCCTGTGCAGCCCACTGTTAACAATTTTTCTAAAACGCTTGTCAATATACAATAACACATGAACATATTTTCTTTTTACAAATAACACATGACACTCATCATTCTGGTGCTGTACCAGTTCACAAATCAGGGGGTTCAACAGTGAGTCTCCAAAGGTCTCCCTCACATTTTTTCTCTAACAACAGCTATGTGTTATTCCGACTCCTGACTCACTGTTCCTAGGGCTCCGGGCAAGGGTGTGTGGTGAGTTCTGGGCGTGCCAGGTGCCTGAGTCGGCAGTGTGCTCTTTCGTGTCCAGCTTCTCACCCTTAGCATGGACTTAGCGTGGACTTTCAAGGTCCATTCGTGTTGCAGACACACCAGAACATCAACCCTTTATGGTAACACTACATGGTGTGAGTGGGAATCGGCTGAGGGGTCTGTCCCAGGACCCCTGGGCATGCCCAGGTCTCTTCTAGGTCCCTGGTGGGGACCCACTAGAGCGCCCGCCTCCTGGACACTCCATGTCACCTCTGACATGACATGAGCGCAGGTGAGGCGCTGCTACTACATGGCTCAGGAGTGGCAGGAGACGTACATCCACACTGTGTCGGAGCAGACACCTGGACCCCGTGTGGTCAGTGGGGTCCAGGACTGGAGCCTGCATTTGGTGCGTCCGTCTGGTCCTGAGGCTGGTGGACCTTAGGACACTCATACCTCCCAGCTACTGCGTGAGAGCCTGCGATGCGTCTCAGCCTGGAGGTGTCTGTGCCCCGTTCTCGGGCACAGGAACCTGGGAGTGGAACTGCAGGGCACGTGGGGGCTTGGGCTCCGTCTCTGCCCACAGAGGAGCTGCCCAGCTCCTTTACAAGGAGGAGGATCGATTTCCAGCTTCCTGCAGGTAGGAGGGATGTGGCTTCCCAGCCCCCTCAGCACCTGCTTTTAGGATTATTATCGGCTCACATTTCAGTCTCCTGAGGGTGGAGGGTGGCGCTGCAGAGTGGTTTGGCTTGTAGTCCCTAATGACATCTTTTTATGCGCTGATTGATCACTTGTTTATCTTATTTGGAGGCAAGAATCCATCAGATCCCTTGTCCATTTTGACACTGGACATCACTGGGCGATGCCTCTTTTCATGACTGGTTATGAGAGTCCCCTAACTCAAGTCTGTGACTTGAAAATACCCCCGCCCCTCAGTTTCTGGATGGTTCCATGTGTCATATAAAAGGTTTAGATTCTGATTAAGTTCAACTTTTTTCCTTTGTTGTGTGCTTTTTGTGTCATATCTGAGTCCATTTGCTAACTCAAGGTCACCAGGATTCACCTCTTGTTTTTCTAACTTCGCCTCTTCCATTAGGTCCATGATCCATTTTGAGCTTCTCGGTATGGTGCAGGGTCAGACTTCATTCTTCAGCCTGTGGGCGATTTTCTTAGCACTAATTTGTTCTTTCCCAATCAAACTGTCATGAATCCCTTGTTGAAATCAATTGGCTGTAAGTTTAAGGGTTTATTTGAATTCTCTTCTATGATCTGTATGTCTGTCACTATCTAGGGGCAGGCTGCTCGGTGACCACAGCTTGGCAACTTTTGAAATTGGGAAGTGTGGGTTTTACAACTTTGTTCTTTTCAAATTTGTTTTGGTTGTTATCAGTTTCACATTTCCATATGAATTATAAGATTATCTTGCTAATTTTTGCAAAAAAAAAAGTCCAGTTAGGAATTTGATAGTGATTGAGTTGAATCTATATCAATTTGTTGAATATTACCATTTTTTTTTCAATAAAACTTCTCACCTGTTTAGATACAAGGTTTAGATACAAGTTCCCTCCCAAAAGCTCCCGTGTGAGAACTTGTAAGTTATGTTCACAGGTGAAAGATCAGATTAGGAGAGCTGTCCCCTAATCAGTGGATTGACCCACTGATGTGGATTAATTGGGTGGTGACTGCGGGCAGGTGGGGTGTGGCTGGGGGTGGGTGGGTCCCTGAGGCGTGGCTTTGGTATATATTTTGTCCTTGGTGAGTGGAGGCTGCACATCCTGAGCTGCTCCCCCCCACACCTTTCTGCCATGAGGTCTGCCCCAGGCCCAGAAGTGTGCAGGCAGCCATCTGTGGACTGAGCCTCTGAAAACATGAGCCCAAACAGACCTTCCTCTAAGTCATTCGCGTCAGGTTTTTGGTCACAGTGAGAAAAAGCTAACTGAGACACCGTCCATGATGAGCTGCCTGTCCCCGTGCTGAGCTCACCTCTGATTCTTGCAATGTTGTGTACTTTCAGTGAAGAAGTCTTATAATTCTTTTAGTGACTTTATTCTTAAGTATTTATTTTTATTTTCTGATGCGATTAAAAATGAAGTCCTTTTTCTTAATTGAGTTTGGATTGTTCATCGGAAGGATAAATAGTTTTTTCTGTAGATTTTGTATTTTGCAGCTTGCGCTTGCTTATCTCTTTCTGTATTGCTGAAATCAATAGGCGCTGGATTTTGACAAGGGGTTTTCTGCGTTGGTTGAGGGTCATTTGGTTTTTCTCTTTTATCTCACAAATTTGTGCAGACACACATGATGTATACCATGTGTGTGTCGTGCATGCACAAGATGTCTGCACACGCGCACACCCGTGTAGAGTTATGCACAGACTATAGACAGCTCTGTGTGTTTTAGGTGGTTTTATTAGATGCCTACAAACATGGATTCTCTTTTCTCTCCTTTCTTGTTATCTCATCAATTCTTTCCCCTTATTTTTCCTTCTTTTGATGTGTTAGACATTATTTAAAAATCTCTGTCCCCAGTGCTAACCTTGGAGCTTGAAGACCTCACCCTGGACACTGGCACCTGCCACTCGGCAATGCCGTCCCTCCAGGTTGGGCTGGAGTGGCCCCTTGGGCTTTCCTGCCGGGCACTTGCCCTCTCCACTCGTTTCCTGCGGCTGCCGGCTCCGTGGGCCCTGGGGCTGTGACCCACCACGTTTTCCTCCCATGGAAACTCACTCTCTCTCTGCATCTCTCAGCTGGACCTCCGTCATCTCCCTTCTTCCTAAAAGTCTTGAGAACTTCCTGAGCACTCCAGCGGGTGTCCCAGTCAGCTTTGTTTGTCTGAATACGTGCTCATCTTTATGGTACTGTTCCAGGACACTGGAGAAATGCTGTCCCTGATTTCCGGCTTCCCCTGGGGCCCTCAAGGACCCTCTGCCAGCTCTGCTGCGGCTCCATGGAGGTGCCCCTGCTCTCGGGATGCTGCTGACCTCACCATTGTCCCTCCTTACCACGGTCTCGGCACAGTGAGCCCAGGGGTGTCCTCCTCGGTGTCGCGAAGCCGGAGCTTTGAGGGACTTCATGCTTCTGCACTTAAGTTTCCTCACAGCTCTGGAGACCCTCGGCCTCTCTCACGGTGGCCTTCCTGCGTCCCTCCTGGCTCTCTGTCCTGAGTCCATCCTGTGCACTCTTCTGCATGGCCTATATTCTTCTCTTACCTTTAAAATGTCTTTTCATCTTTTAAAAATTCACCCACTTCAGTCAGATATTTTCATTCCTTCACTTCCAGTTCCCTGACCTCCTCTTTCGCCGTGTCCAACCTGCTGATGCATCTGTCGATTGACATCTGAATTTCATTTAGTGGAGATTTAAGTTCGAGGATTCCCATTTGGTCATTTAGAACACACTCCAGTTCCCTGGTGAAGCCCTTCACTGTGCCCTCTTTTCCTTGACCATATGGATCACAGTTATTTTAGACTCGCGCCTGAAGATCTTAACAGGTCACTGGTCTCTCCTGAACGCTAACTGATTTCCTCTTAACTATGACTTCTAAGTCTCTCTTTGGTCACTTGAGAAGGACTGGCTCATAAGCTACGCGGTTTCCCCGGCGTGGACGCGTCTCGTCCGATGGAGAATGCCGTTCCCTGAGGAGACCACAGCCCGTCAGAAGAGCCCCTGAGGGCTGGCCCTAGGAGACGTGGCCGGTCCCTTAGGTATCCTCAGGTGGAGGCCACACAGCGGCATTCTCAGTAGTATGACGGCAGCTGTGACCTTGAGGAACTGTGAAGGGGCCGCAGGAGACTGCAGAGGCCTGAGGCCACACTTGGAGAACAGCTGGACTATTTTTTAAAACATTTTTTGTGGGTGCAGCACGACCTGCACACGGCTGGAGTTCACTGCGGTCAACTCCTGCATGGTCAGCGCTTTCCTTGCACCACTGTCTCCCTGACCCCTTCCTCTATCTGCTGGGCTCTGTGCACTTTCCGGAGACCCCTTTCTTTCCCTTTCTCCCTGGTTTCCACCTAGGAGCCCTCAGCTCCTGGGTCTGGCCCGTCACGTGTGCCAGCGAGCTGCTGCTGCCCGTCCTCCTGGAGCGGTGCCCAGGGCCTCTGCTAGAGGTGTGCACCTGCTAGACGGTGACCCGCGGCCGTGCGCTCACAGCCCCTTCCCCACGGCGGCCTCTGCTCCAGGCCCCGCCAGGTCTCCTTGGGCAGGACTTCGTCTCTGAGAACAGCCGCCAGGGGCCAACGCTGACCCTTCTGCCACTCACATTTCCTCCTCACGCAGGTCGGCCCATGCCCGACGGGAGCACGGCGAGAGGGCAGTGCCTCAGGGGCTGGAGAAGCCAACTGGGTGGGAATAGGAAGGGGCAGATGTGCCCGTCGGGACATGGCCGGGGCGCGAGGACGCCTCCACCCCGATGTCCCATCGTGATCCCACTGGGTCTGACCTCCTCTGAGGGCTGCGTGACTCCCGCTTGGCCCCTGGATCAGGGAGGTCCTGCCCCTCTCCTGCGGAAGTCCTTGGGTGGTTCCAGGTGTCCCCTGAGTCCCAGCTGGATGCCAGGCAGTCATCAGAGCTGTTCCCGGGGCCATGGGTTCTGCGCGACCTCCTTTCGTGGCTTCTGGTGACAGGAGACCCCCTTCGCACACAGGGCCTTCGAGGACTGGGGGAGGCCTCACTGCCCTCAACCACTGCGGGCCAGTGGGTCCTCTGTGCTGCCTGGGGGCGGCAGGCGGGGCTGGAAGAGGCAGGGCACACCTGAGCGGGGGCTCTAGAGGGGCCCGAGGGGCCCCTGTTACCCTGGTGCCCTCCACCACCAGGCTGAGAAACGGCTCCTGGAAGACCTGGCGGGTGACACGGCCTGGGTAAGACCTTCTGCTGACCGACGTCTGTGCTGACCTGTCAGGCCAGCCCTGTCCACCTTCCAGCATGTTCTTGGACCCAGTGGACTTTTAGGTTATAAGGTATTTAGTGAAGATCTGGGAAGAAGAGGTTCTATCGTTCCAAGACCTTCAGGGCCTCGCCCAAGGTGGCCAGCTCAGAGCTGGAGGCCCTGCAGGCAGGAGCAGCAGGCAGCACTGGGGCAGGAGGGAGGGGGTCAGGACCCAGGAGGGACTGGACCAGGCCCGGGGTGGCTGGGCGTCAAGCCAGAGTTTCAGGCCACCTGAGGAGAAGTGAGGCCAGGCTGAGGAGTCAGCGCTTCCCTCAGGGCTGACCACTTCCGCCGGACGCTCTGACTACTCGAGATCAGTGAACGGTCCTCTCTGGATGTCACCCCTCAGGGAAGAGCGGACTCCACGGGAATTGGGTCTGTTCTGTGCGGTCACCTGGAGCAGGCTGATGACACGTGATGACTAGAGAGTGCCTGTCACACGGCAGACGGGGAGCACGTGCTGGTGACCTCGCAGTGCCTGACACCGTCACTCCTGTCCAGTCTGCTCACATCCTATTGGCCAAAAAGAGTCACATGGTCAATCTTGCCATCAGGGGGACAGAGAAGTAGCCTTAACCACAGGGGAAGAGGGAGATGGGTCCATGCTGGCCCAACGGCCATCCAAAATCCAGCTGAGCCCTGTCCCACGGGAAGGGCCTAATCTGGGTGGCTCCCGGGAAAGTGTCTGCGCCTGCAGGTGGCATGGCCCACGCTTGTTGCTCTGGACCAGAAAAGGTGACTGGAAGACACCGCTGAGACGAGACGAGGCCCCGATGAGGCGGTGGACGGCCCGTCCTCTAGGAGGGTGTAGCACAGCAGGTGCTCTCAGGTGAAGGGACAGTGGAACAGGTCCATGGGATGCTGACGTGTGACAGGACAGGGGTGGTGGGGCTGGTCACAGCACAGGCGTCAGTGTGACGAGACAGCAGTCCTCATGTTACACCTATCCTCCGTGACTCCTTGGTGTGTGGACAGTCCTTACGTGGTGCCTAAACCTCAGTCCTCCATCTTGTTAGGTGGTCGTTTGCCATGAGCTGTTTCATTTGGCGTTGGTGGATGACTCCGTACTGTGCTTTTTCAAGTGAACAACACCTCCCTGGCACCACGATTAGGCACAAACTGAGAATGAATTAGTTGTTCTAGTAAAAGTGACCACCTGTGTCCTGACAGAATGAAGCAGCGACACATCTGCTCAGGCATGAGAAACCAGTCTCTTGGGCTTATGGAACACACCAGATCACCAAACGAATCAAGCCCTCACTCGAGGTCCATAAAAGGGGAACATCTCACGAGTGGATACCCCGTCGCCTGGTCACCTGGTCACCAAGGTTTGCCCAGGAAAATTGCCACAGCAACAAACTTCTGAGTCTCCTCCTCCGGTTTTAGAGGAGCCCCCTGACCCCCACCCACGTCCCACTCCAAGCCTTGAACTGACACTCTAAGCTGACACGGCCTGACGCTGTAGGCTGTCAGGACCCCCTGCCTTGACCGCCCTCATCTGACCACCTGCAGTGGCCCTGCGACTCTGCATCCTCTCTCTGCCTGTGTCCTGGGCTCAGCATCCTGTGACCCCACAGCTGTCTTAACTGTTTCTCGGTCTCTCTGTGACCTGTTTGTACATCCTTGTGAAGTGTGACGTGTGACTTGAGTGTGTGGATGTGGAATCAAGGCCAGAATGGAAGAAGGTGTGATTGCCCAGCTGTGAGCACAGGTGACCCACGAGTACTCGGTGAATTGCAGCCCCGACGTGGAGTAGCCTGTGGACTCACTGGTGTCTCGTGGACTCGGGCATCGTGGAAAAGCAGGTGTGCTGTCCATGGACAGGGGGACTCGTTTGTCAGCCCTGGTCATGGTGGTGCTGGTCAACAGGTGACAGTTGGCTCACAAAGAAGCCAGACCCATGGGCTGAATTCCCACCACTGCCTGATCCCGGGGTGTGAATTCCCGGCACGACTGATTTCAAGCGGACGATGAAGAGACAGCGATGGACGGCGAGTGCCCCGTGGGCCCTCAGGAGCGGGCAGCAGCAGCCTGGGGCGCCAGGCCGCGTGCGGTCTGCTCCCTGGGCTAACTTCTGGGTGAGGCCCAGGTGCACACCTTCATGATTCGCCAGGTGACGGGGCCCGGGGGGCCACTCAGGGTCTGCCTCTGGCTCACCTCCACATCAGCTTCTAGGACAGAGAAGGTCCTTCTGTCTGTGACTGTTTGCTGGTGCCACCCGGCTGATTGACAGTGTCCCCCCAGCCTGGATGGACAAGGGCCGGAGCTCCCGTGCTGAGCAGCCAGCGAGTGGCCTGAGCTCCCGGGAGGTCGTGGACAAGCCCACCGGCAGGCATTCTGCCTCTTCTATGCCCCAGCCTGTGTCTGGGACTGTGTCTGTCCCCACACCCCACGGGCCCTGACTCCTGACCTGGCCCCACAGCGGGCTGTGGCTGGACCTCTTGGTGAAGGCGAGGACCCTGGAACAGGGGCGGGAGGTGTGCTGGGGGTCCAGGGTACATGGAGACTTCCTGCCACCTCTAGGACATCTAAGCTGCTGCCCAGCCTCCTCTGAGGTGCAGGGCCACCCCCCTTTCCTAGGGAGTCTCCAGCCCCAGGACACCATCCTGGGCTGGACTTGGAAGGGTCTCAGGTGGGCTCTGGGTCTGGGCCTCCCCACCCTGAGGACAAAGGCATGGACAGGGGTCTATGTAGGAAGCAGGCACATGTGGAGGGGGAGCGTGGCCATCTCAAGTGAGAAGCCCCCGTGGCTGGGGTCCTACGTCACAGACAGGCTGCTGGGGGGCCGTCTGGAGGTGGGGCAGGGCAGGGCCGCGCAGGTCTGTCACCTCTCGTGGCTCCTGGACGTGTGCTCCCACTCTGGGGAGCAGGGCGGGCGCTCTGTGAGTCTGGTGCAGGCGGTTCTCAGGAGGGCCCACCCTTTCCAGGTGACCATGGTGTCCAGTCACAAGGCCACGTGTGTCCTCCGCACTGTGCAGCCGAGCGTCGCCCTGCTGACTGTGACCAACTGAGTCTCAACGCTCCTCTCCACTCCCCGCGACCACCGAGAGCCTCCCTCAGGAGCAGGGCCGTGAACTACCTTAATCAGTGTCCCTAGACTGTCCCTGGAGCAGGCTCGGGGTGGGTTGGCAGGAGAGTGGACCTGTCCGGAATGAAGGTCCTCGGGTCCAGGGTCGGCGTCTAGCCCTCCGCAGCGCCTCCCTCTGCTCTGGGAGGAAGAGCCTCCGCGTGGCCGGGGGGTCGGCCCTGGAGTCGCCCCCACGCTCCACAGAGCCTTCCAGAGCCTTCCAGCCGCCAGCCGCCAGTTCCTCCAGAGCCTCTGTGCTCGGCCTGGCCCGTGCCCGGTCACCCAGCAGGACCCTGGTGGGAAGTCCGCCCTGTGCCGCCTTCTAGGCCTGTGACCACTCCTCCAGGAAGCTACTGCCCCCCACGCTGGTGTGGTGGCCTGTGGAACTCAGCCGTGGCCTCCTGCCCTGTGTCACATGGGGCTCCAGGGGGATGGGTGCTGGGGTTCCCTTGGCGTCCTCCTGCCCTGTCTCTGGCCCATGCCCCTGAGCCTCCCCGTGGGCTCCTCCTTCAGAGCAGTGGCCACTGCCCTCCACCCTGTGCAGCACACACGCCATCTTGCTGGGTGTTGGGGTCACCATGAGTAGCGGCCACTCAGACCCCAGGAGACACAGCAGGGCTCTCACAGCTGCAGGCCTGGGAGGAGGGGCTCAGTAGCCGGCTGACCCCCCTCAGGCGCTGGCTGCTCCCACACCCCGCCCTGGACCCAGCCCCAGCCTCCCCCATCTTCAGGAATCTCCACTCCCACCATCCTCCTGATGCTTGCACTGCCCCTGAGGGCACCCATCTGTGTCCACTGCCCTCATTCTGCAGCCCTAGGCCACCCTGTTCTCCCAGGAAGGTCCACTGCTGACCATGACCCAGGACGCCCTCTCCCCTCCAGCCTTCCTGCAGGATCTGCCCGGCAGGGGAGTGCCCAGCACCTGGGTGTTTTTGACTGAGCATCTGCAGGACCAGAGGCGCTCCTGCAGCCTTGGGAGTGACCACTGAGGGGAGCAGCCTTCTGCGGTGGTGTCCGCTGGCCGCACTGCGCAGGCACCGGCGGAACCCCAGCACCTGTGCACCCGTCTCCCTGTGGGGAGAGGGAGGCCGGCAGGGAAGACGAAGCAGCTGGGCTCTGCTGGGTACTCCCCAGAGATGCAGCTTTTGGGGTGACCAGAGGGGAGGGTATGTCCCCCTCCAGCCCCAGAGCACACCAACCTGTGCTCGCTGGCCCTGCGGGAAGCGGTTGGGGCCCCTCTTCTGGGAAGGGCAGTACCTAGGAGGAGTGAGCAGAGTGGGGCTCTGAGTCAGCCTACAGGAGGGAGGAGGGGGACTGGACGCTGCAGAGATGCAGGTGGCCATGCCTCTCTCTTGAGTCCCTGGGCTCTGTCCACTACCCTGGGTACGATGAAGACTGTACCCAGGGGCTGTGCCCTGCCCTGGGCTGGCACAGAAAGGTCCCCAGTGGCCTTCAAAGCCCTCCCTCCAGTCCCCTGGAGCCGGGGACACGGTGAAGCTGGGCGCTCCCAGGCGGAGCCAGGCCCTCCTCATGAATATGCATGAGCGAGGCTGCCCCTCTGGGGCGCATTCCCACCCCGAGGCACTTATCTCTGGTGGTGAATAGGGGTGCTATCGTGGGCAGGGCTGCAGAATTTTAATGACTTGCAAAATATAGTTAATTATGTAAAAAGACATCTTCTGCACTTTTTCATGTAAATGAGACAGATTAATTGGTGTTCAGTAGTTTGGAGAGTGCCCAGTCCCAGGAGGGGAGGAGGGGAGCCGTGGTTCTAAAGTAGGTGCTCACAGAAAGCAAGGTAAAGAGGAGAGGCGCGAAGGCAATTCTGATCCATTTAATTAATCCCATCACTAACCGTGCGGGTTTGTAACTCAAACCGTGAGAAAGCACGGCCTGCTGGTTCTCGCGCTGCCCCAGTCAATGAGAACCGGGAACCTCAGGGACTGCGGGCAGAGAGGTGGGGGCAGGCCCCTGGGAGAACCCCTCCCCCATGCGGGTCCTCGGCCAAGTTCCCAGCAGTGGCCCTGGGTGGCGACCCAGCTGGCCAAGGGGCAGCGGGCGGAGTCTCTGCTGGCTCCAGGTGAGTCAGGACGTTTATTCAAAAGCTCCATGACTTTGGAGGCCTCCACAGGTGCTCTCCAGTGCCAAGGAGCAGCCGAGGGGCTCGACCCATCTGCTGGAGACACAGTCACAGCCAGGCCACAGGAC
The DNA here is from genome assembly GCF_964194105.1 of Spermophilus citellus. Lineage (NCBI taxonomy): Eukaryota > Metazoa > Chordata > Mammalia > Rodentia > Sciuridae > Spermophilus > Spermophilus citellus. The sequence goes on along the minus strand of NC_138192.1, from coordinate 135,325,705 downwards.
GGCCAGGACCAAAGCAGCAGATGATGGGCAAGGTGCAGAGGAGTCGCATGACCCAGTGCTGAGGGAGGGTAAGTGGCCAGCCACTCGGAAAGAGCTCGGCATTTCCTCAAAGGTTAAATGGAGCCAGGAATTCTACTTCTGGGTGTAAACCCCGAGGAACTGGAAGTGGGGACTCAAAGAGATGTTTGTACACCCACATCCCTGGTGCCTTGCTCAACCCCAGTCTCCCCGCAGACAAAGGGGCGGATATCATGTGGTCTACCCATACAATGGAATATTATTCAGCCTTAAAAAGGAAGGAAACTGTGACACAGGCTTGTGAATGGAAGAGCCCCAAGGACATCACCCTGCCGAGCAGTCAGGCACAGGGGACGTGGCAGGCCAAGTCCACTCAGGAGGTCCCTGGAGGAGTCGCTCACAGGATGTGCCATGGGTTGCCGGCAGGAGGGAGCGTGAGTGTCCAGTGTCTCCGAGCTGGTCGGGGAAGGTGGACATTTAGGTACAGGTAGTGGTGACAACAGAGGTGACAGCACAGAAAGCCCCAGGAGCTGCCCACTTATGAATGGGGTCATTGAAGAATCTGTCCCTCAGGCAGCCTTTCTGGACCCTTGTCCAGGCCTCCACTGGCCTGGTGGACGGCCTCCCCTCCCGGGCAGCTGGGCTTGGCTGAGTGCAGGAGTGGACCACGCCCGCAGGGCTCCTCCCCTGTGGTTCCAGCATGCACCACGGGTCCGCCGTCCCCAGGAAAGCTGTGGGAGAGCCTGGCTCCAAAGGCTTGACCTCTAGCCCCGGCCTGTGCTCACGGGGCCAGGAGCCCTCTTGTTCTGCTTGGGATGAAACCAACTTTCACACAGCTTTCTGAGTTTTGCCGATTATGAAAATGAGAACCAGGGAATGATACTGACCCCTCCAAATCCTGGCGGGCAGCACAGCTCCCTGGGCCTTTCCAGAAGCTTCCTACGGACCCCGGGCAGGTGGCAGCAGGATTCTGGAGGCTTGGTGGTCATGCCAACCTGCTGCCATCTTAAGTTTCCACCTAGAACCTCGAGACAGTGTGCCCCCCAGTCCTGACCCTCACTGCTCCCCAAGTGTGCTGCCAGGGCCCTGGGCTAGGCCAAAGCTGGTCCCAAGACATGGGGGAGGGAGGCGCCATCAGCCCCAAGGCCGGCCCCCCTGCAGCTGTGTGGGACGCCCTGGGCCAGGAGCCCTCCCAGGAGTCTGAGCCTGGAGAGAGCACTTCCCGGTCCAGGCTGTTTCCCAGGCGGCCCCTCCTCAGGCCCGAAGCTCAGGCAGCAGGGACAGAGTCAGAGCTTACTCCTAAGCTCCAGACACCAAGCTCAGGCCACCCGGGCCTCTGCCCAGCTGCCCCATCCTCTGGGATCTGGCAAAGCCCTTGCCACAGCAGAGCCTGAGGGCAGTGCTCAGCTGAGACCTGGCACAGGATGCTGCCTGCAGGGCTGGTCACCCTGAGCTGAGGTCAACAGCCAGCTTGGGCAGGAGTGGCCCACCCAGACCAGGTGACCACCCGGTACTCATACCAGCTACAGGGACTAGAT